>NC_050580.1:71588229-71926800 GCF_011100635.1 Trichosurus vulpecula
AATGTCATTCATTACTGATTGCACCAGAATTCAGGGTTTCCAGCTTCACCCCACCCCTTCTAATTAATTATTATACACCTGAGAAAAACTAAACCCCCAAATCCTATGAAAGCTAATTTGTTAAGACAGAGAACTGGGCTAATACAAGAGACATCTGAAATATACATACATGTATACATATATACATACATACATAAAAATATAATCTTCAGAAAAATTCAGAACAAAGATCAAGGAAAATGGAGCACAAATATGACTTGATTGCTTCTCTGACATGGAGGGGCTTAGGAATCCTGGGAACTGTAGGTCTCCCCTTGGAAAAGTTGCTTCAGATATTCACAAAGTCAGAATGCTTTCTACAAGAGCCTTGCTTACTATACTCAGAACGAATTACATTAGACAACACAGAACGAGGCAGTGTGAAATAGTGAGGAGACTATGGAGTCAGGAGGACCTGGGTTCAGGTCCTGCTTCTGATCCATTCTGGTTGTGTGACCCTGGGCAAGTCAATTAACTTTTCGGTGCTTTATGTAACTTCTGAGACTCTACATTGCAAAATAGTGGTGGATGTGCTTTGGAAGAAAGGATTTCTTTCACTAGATATCCTCTACATCAATGAAATCACAAGTCTGCTCCCTACAAATAAAAATACTCCCCTCCAAAAAAACCCAACCTCAAAAAGTACATAAAGGTTGTATAGTGCAGAGGAAGTAGCATTAGCTTGAAGAGAAACCTGGACTCAAGTTCTCGGCTCTGATACTTCTCATCTCTAAGGCTCAGCTTCCACATCTGTACAATGGGAATGATGAGGATGGCACCTGAACCCCTAAAATGAAAAGACCATGTCTTTGGGATCTGGACCCCAAAAAGGAAAAGCCTCTGGACTTTCCCACATTGTCCATGTCCCTGGCATTTGCCTGGGGCACCTGGCCCTCCCAGGTGCTTCTCTGTTACCTCCCAGTCACCCCAGACTACTTGGCCACTCCTAGATACTTCCCATGATCTTTCTGTATATAAGGTCCATCTTGCCCCCCATTAAATTGCTCAAACTCCTTACGAGTCTGGCCAATAGTGAGGATTCTTAAAATCTCGCCCACCACGACCAGTGTTCTAACAAACCTTGTCTTTGGCTGAAAAAAGGCTTGGGTCGAGTTCATTCAAGGCAGGACCTGTGTCATTTGCCTTTGAATTTCGGGGTCCCAACAACTCTAGACCTCAGGGATAATATAATTTGTATTACCTACCAATTGAGAAACAGCTTTGCGCAATGAACAGAGAGCTAGCTCGGGAACCAATACTCACTAAATTTGTCAGTGCTCTAGGTAACTCTCTAGGGATGTAAGTTGGTTTTTTTTTTTAAAGGTGCTCACTTGGATTGGTAGAGGAATTCCCTATACCAAAGAAAGTAGAGGTTGATCTCATAGGGCTGTTGTGAATACACCTCCTTTGGACCAGCCCATTGTGTTTCAAATGGAACTAAGTGACTACACCAGGGGTGGGGACTCAGTCAAAAAGCCACACCCGAGGACCTAGAAGGTCTCATGTGGCCTTGAGGCTGCAGGGTCCCTACCCCTGGACTACACCTTTAAACCCAAATCTCTGTAGCTTTCATTGAATGGCCAATAGACCCCAGCCCAAGCCTCTGTGGCTCATTATTTAGTTTTGATGGTTTAGAATGTAATTGTTTTCTGTTCTGGAAAGAAACTTTGAGGGTCTTCTCCTTTCAGACTGAAATTTTTGTGATGGTAAATTAGGCCATCTTGTGTCTCAGTTCTTACCTAGTCATTAAATGGGAGTTGCCTCAGACAAACTGAGGCCTGGGAAATGACCTTGAGTTAGAAGGGCCAAGGTCACCCACTGCATCCTGGGCCATCACCAGTTATCTTGACTTTTGTTTTGCCACCGGACTTCAATGACTCTGAAAGATAGAGTGAGGCTGCTAATTTTGTGCAACTCTGCCTCACTTAAATCCAATTTGTGTGCAAGTTAAGACATCACTCACATATGATGTCATTGGTCCTCTTTGAGAATGAAGGATAAATAACAGAGTGTGAGCAAAGTGTTATGTTAACCAGTGGTTAGCACAGTGCGTTGCATGCAGAAGGTGATTAATTAATAATTGTCTTGATGTTGTTCAAGTTGTGTCTGACTCTTCCTGACCCCATTGGGGGTTTTCTTGGCAAAGATACTGGAGTGGTTTGCCATTTCCTTTTCCAGCTCATTTTACAGATGAGAAACAGAGACAAACAGGTGAAGTAACTGGGCCAAGGTCACACAGCTAGTAAGTGTCTGAAGCCAGATCTGAACTCACAGAGATGAGTCTTCCTGACTCCAGGCTTGCCATTCTGTCCTCTATGCCACCTAGCTGTCCAATTGTCTACTGAATTTAATCGAGCCTGAAAGCATCATATAAATGCAAGCTACTATCATCCTCAACTCATAAGGACTAGGAATTTGGAATACTGAATTCAGAGTTCTGACTTGCTACAATGAGCAAGTAAGTCATTTAGCTTTACTGGCCTCACTTTCTCTAGCTTCACATTGAGGTCTGGGCTCTAATATTTCTTAAATTTGCCTAATTCACTCCTCTTTCAACTAACTTCCCTATGCTGCCTCCATGAGAGGCAAGGACAACGATCATTGTTTCCAGACTTCCGAGAAGCTCCCCAGGTTGAGGTAATTTGAGTGGAAATGGACATAGATTTGGCCATCTAGTTCAGGGGTGGGGAACCTGTAGCCTCAAGGCCTTCTAGGTCCTTGGGGGAGGCCTTTTCATTGAGTCCAAGTTTTAGGGAACAAATCCTTTTATTAAGTCCCCACCCCTGGTCTAAACTCTAGAGTTCCTTCTCCTCATTTTTCTGTGTTCATGGAGTTTTAAATGAACTAAAGTCTGAAAAGTGCTTTGTACCATAAAGATTTGTAAAAATCTAACTTGTTATGCTTGCTATTTTTGAAAGGGGGGGCATCCTAGTCCCTCTTCATCTGTCCCTTTGGTCTCCTGGTTGACAGAGAAGGGGCTGATATCAGAACATGAGAATACTGGCAAAAGGCTAAGGTACCCTTCCTCCCCTGTTACATTATTACGAAGTGCCTGGGATTCTTCCAGAGTATGGGGTTTCCCCCTTGTTTCCCAGAATGGATTAGCTCAGTTTACAGGAGAAGACACGACAGAAGCATCTAGTTCCTAGAAAAGTATGTGAGTTCTTAGTGATTCATATTTTACTATCAGAGATACAAGGCATGCTCTTGCCATTCAAGCACAAACAACCAAAAAATACCACCCAAGATGTTGGAGGAAGAGGCAGAATCTAAGGGGGAAAGACCTTTCTATTGGAATCTTAAAAAAAAATACATATATATATATATTTTACTTCAAAGAGTAGTTTCTGAAATTTTCCCTGGGGAAGAGAGAGGGGAAAGATTGCTGTTGTATGGCAATGTGTTCAAGAATGACAAGCATATGAGGTCCTGTAGTGAGCTCACTATCACTGGAGGTGTTCAAATAGAGGACAGATAGACACTTGTTGTAGAAAGACTGTATGTGGTAGTCAGGGTGTTGGACTGGATGGCCTCAGACTCCTTTAATTCTAGGATTGGTTCTTTTGAAAGGCATTTTAAGTCAGTCAACAAGAATTTATTAAGTGCCTACTATGTGCCAGGCACCATACTAAGTGTTGAGGATACAAAGAAAGGCCAAAAAAAGAGAGCCTCTGCTTTCAGTGAGCTGACTGTTTATTGGGAGGAGACAGCATGCAAAGAACTATGAACAAACAAGATATATAAAGGATATAACGCAGATAATCAGCTGAGGGAAGGTACTAATATTAAGAGGGAACAGGAAAGACTCCTTGTAAAAGATGAGATTTTAGTTGGACCTTGAAAAAAATAACTCAAGCCAAATGCATCTGTTGACTTGGTGTAAATGTAAACTTCTTTTGGTAATCATGGATTCCTTGCTGAACTTGGAAAATTCTAACCAACTTGATTTTGTGCGCTCTGCATAACACTCCAGTTCTTAATGACCCAACTGCAGAACCTGTTTATGTGGCCAGGCATCATGTGGTTTTACTCTGGCCCTAGGAGGCTGTCTGTGCTAATTATGTGATGGGTTTAGGCTCAGTACATGCCAAATTTAGGTCCAAGTGCTACTCTTTACAGTGTTATCACCCCTAGATAAACAAAGAGTCTAAACACTCCAGAGATTTTTGTCCCCTCATCCATTACCCTGAAACAGCTGTTACTTTACACCACCACCCAAAGGAAGATGGAAAATATGACTGGGATGTGAAAAAAGAAAAACCCATGGTGGGAGTCTGAAAATCTTAGACCAGGGGGTGAGATGGTACAGGGATACAGTAGGTTAGGTCTTGTGGCTTTCTGTAAAGAGCTGTTCAGTGGCTAAGCCCCAACGGCCAGGTAACTCTGCAATCAGACTAGTTGGAGATTGTAGGTGGTACTCCATTAATGCATATTCAGTGGAAAATACTGTGCACTCATTAAAAAAAAACCTGGAAGGGAAGTAAAGGTTCATTGGCACCATGAAACCCATTTTGACGTGCCATTAAATCTCTGTATTACACAAGTGTATTACAGGGTTTGTTTTGAATTTTGAATTTTTTTAATAGAGTTAGAAACTGCCAAGATCTCTTACTTTAGAAGCAGCCCAGCCCAGTAGGTAAAGAAACAGACTTTTGAATAAGGGTTTGAGTTCTACTCTGATAGATTCCCAGGCAAGTCATTTAAACTCTTTGCATATCTGTTCTCTTATTTTAAATAAAACAAGAGGGGGCTTAGTATCTAGATTCCTTTCCAATTCAGTGAGGATCAACTAATAAAAACTAGTGTGTGCCTCTCTCCCTTCTTTGAAGAAGTGGAGCTCTATGGGTGTGGAACACTGCATATATTGTCAGCCTCCATGAACCTGTTGGTTAATTTTGCTTAACTGCTTTATTTTCTCGTTCCAGTTTATTCTTTGTTACAAAAAAAAAATTTCTCTCTGGGAAGGGGGGAAGAATATATTTAGAAATGAAGGTATATGAACACAAAAGATATCAATACTCTTTAAAAATAAATGGATAAATACATACATAGTTTTAAGAAAATGAAGAAAGACATGCAAAAACCCCTAGCATATAGTAAGCATGCCCCAGATTTTAAATGCTCAGTATACTTGAGTGTTCTGGGTGGATAAAGTAAAATCTGGTGAGAAATAGCTTAAAATAATTTGCAATGGCTCTTCCCCAATTCCTAATCTTCACTCTGAAAAAATACAGCCCCTGGAATTAAAAAATTCAGTATTCTTAATTTGTATTTTATTTTAAAAATCAAATAGTTTTAACGCTGAATTATTAGAATTATAGACTCAGGAGCCGAATCCTTTTCCTAGCTCCACTTAAGTAATGTCATCAGTGATTTCATCTGTGTAGGGAATTCCCAATGTGGAAAGTCCCCTTTCCAAGGCAACTGGCGATACATTTGTAGCTTCTTGTCTTACAAAGCTTCATGGAGGGTACTGAAAGATCAGATGATGAGCACAGTGCAGGTTGATACCTCCTCTGCAGCTCCTAGCTCCTATTAAAGAGCTGTCTGCCACGGAGAAGGCAAATGCCTTGCCCAAGGTCACACAGCTAATATGTGTTAAAGGTAGGACTTGAATGCGGGTCTTCCCAACACCAATGGTAAACCCTACTGTCTTTTCTGACGATCATGATCATTATTTAAAGCAACACAAAGACTATAGCAAACACCTATTGGGAAACAGTGCTGTTCTAGGACCAAAAGATGAAAGTTACAAAAAAGGTTGACTTTAGCTAAGTATAAGGAAGAATGTTTTAAGAATTAGAGGTCTCTGAAAAACAAAAGAGATTGTTTGTGTAGTCATGATTTCCCCATTATGGAAGTGTTTAATTATCAGCTGGCTGAGCAGTGGTTAAAGATGATGTTAGAGAGAAGAGATTCCTGCAATGCTTGTGGGGTTAGATGGGTTGACATCAACTCCTTGATTCCAAGAGTTTGTGATGCTAGGTGTCATACAGAGTTAATCAGAACGATCTCCTGCCTCTACCCAAGACACTTATTCTATGGCTGCCTTCTTTCCCCTAACTACAAGATTAGGATAATCAGATTTGCTCCCTACCTCCCAGGTTGGTAATGAGTTGATGGGCTCCTATCAGTGAAGCAGAGACACTCAGAGAATCAGAGGCAGTCACAAGTAAACAGATTGTAGGGCAAAACAAAAAAGATCAAATTAAGCCATATAAACATAAAGCCTCTAGCAGAATCTATATTCAAAACATGTGAAATGTTCAAAAGCCCAAGCTATGAAGAGAAATTCTTTGATACCAAAGAAGGCAGCTACCCACTGACCCTACTTTTCACCAAACCAATAAATTTTCCATACTGACCCTCATCTTGAAAAGCAAAATATACATCACAACAGGGAAGAGAGCTGGAGCTTAGGTATCAGAAGACTTTCTAGTTTCACACCACCGCCCCCCCTCCATTTGCTGTGTGACCTTGAGTAAGTTGCTTACCTCCTCTCTGTTTAACTTTTCCGTTCTTAAAATGGATTTAGTTAATAATCCCTAGGATGACAAAGCAACCCAAATGATTGCATAGAAGTTACTGACTACTACAGATGATTCTGATTGTCCTCAAGCACACGGGGAATTAATCAAATCAATCCACTCTTGAGGTGAAGGGATAGACACTTCTTTAAATCAGCGGCTCTTTTAGAATAGCCACTTCTTAGGCAGAGGGTGGGGTAGTCCTTCTTACCATACTTCACCGAAGACCCCCAAATATCCCCAATGTTGGATCACTGGGGGAAGCCTTGCTACTACAGTGTAAGCTACCCAACTGAGTGCAATTGGAGCCTTTGAGATCTTTAGAGTTCCCAAGCACTTTGCCTAGAGACTGGAATCGGGGAATCCCTACATTGTGCCGCCAAACAAGGAAAAACACTGTTTTCTGGAGCGGGGACAGTCTGCGGGACAGGGAGAAGGGGTTATGTGAAGCTAAAGGAGGCTATTGCTTGCACGTTGACAGATGGCGCTCTTACCAACTTCACCCCACAGTAGACCTGTGAAGTTAGGAGGGGGATAGGCTCAGTGTCTGGCTGGAGAGGACTTACTGTGACAGAGAAAACTTCTTTGTGAGGTGGCTTTGCTACTTTCTTTCTGGTCAGTGAGCCTAGAATACCTCCGCTTCTCCAATCCCCACTATAGTCAGCCCACCTGGCCAGCTCCACCCCAACTGGACATTTTGGCAGCGATAAACCACTTTGCTCATGAGATGCCCATCTGTCTTGGCCAAGCTGGGGGTCTTCGAGATGCTGAATAATAACCACCATCCCACCCCCTCCTCTAGGCGTAGAAGCAGTGGGTTCAAGACGAAATGCCCAGGTGCTTCTAAAACATCAGGGGGCCTAGGAGCCCTGGAAAGATTCTCTTACACCATTGTCTCCAAGAGTGGGAGAAAGGCACCAAGATCGCCGAGTCCCTCTAGAGAGAGTTTTGACAAGTTCTTAGGCAGTCCAGGAAGGGGATAGTGGGGATGGGAATCAAATCAGCTTACCCAGCTTGGGTTTGAAACTGCGAACGGTGTTGCCGTCTCCCGGCCGGCTGCCCTCGCGGTTGTATTTCTCATAGAGCTTAAGCATGTGGACAGCTACCATGTCCCGAGCGCTGGCGCCCAGGGCTGCAGATACTTCCCCTAGGCGCTCACTGCCCGCTGCAGCCGAGCTGGAGGAGGCCGAGGCGGAGGAGAAGGCAGAGGGAGCCCCACTGAACAAGAAGTCGTAGGCAGCCGGGGGCAATCCGACCACTCCGGACGTGCGGCTGCCGCTGGCTCTCCCCTGCACCAACAGCAGCAGCAGCCGCGGCATCAGCAGCAGCCCGGCCCGAGCGCGGCGCCAGGCCATTTGGAGAGCCCGGGAGGGAGGGAGGGAGGAAGGCGGGAGGGCGGCCTGGGCTCGGGGTGGCACTTAGGGAGTGGTTGAAGCAGCAGCTGCTGCCGCCGCCGCTGCTGCTGCTATAGCTTCTGTGACTGCAGCAGTTGGGAGCAGAGCAGTCACAGCCCCACCCACCCGGGGTCTGGAGTAGCAGCTGGCAGCCTGGGCGCTGAGACTCAGCTCCTGGGACGCCGGTTGGACTCGGCTCTCCTGTTTCCCCGCTTTCTGGCTGCGCCGCTCGCCTTTTGCACGGGTGAAGGGTAGCGGGGATACAGCCCTGGGAGAACAGTGCTGGGGGTGGGCGGGTGGGGGTAGGAGCTAGGGTGGGGAAGGCGAGCCAACCAATCACCTTGCCTGCGAGGTGAGAAGTGCTGGCACTTGGGTGGGGGGGAGCCGTCAGAGGGAGGGGGAGAGGGGGAGCCAGGCGTTCCCTCCGCCCTCCTTCGCCGCTCAGGATGGACCAAGGAGCTTTCCTGCCTTCTTGCCTGCCTGCCTGCCTGCTGAGGGACTAACGGATCCCACGGGCTGCCCGGGGAAACTTTGCAGATGAACTGTTACTAGTCTGTTTTGTTGGGGCAGGGGAGGCGGGGAGGAGCGCACCCCCTCCCTCTCCAGCCCCCATTTGGTAGGAGAATAAAGCTCCCGCTCTCAGCGAATGACATCTAAATCTTTACAAGCACTGGGGCACAGGTCAACCCAGCAGTGGTCTTAAAGAAAAGTGACTTGTACTTTCTGGAGAGCTATGTGTTCTGTGTCTATGTGTGTATTTCTATAAGAGTGCCTTGACTGGAGACCCTCTAAGCTGCGTGGTTGTACTGTTAGCGTGTGTCCTGCATAGTTATGTTTGCCCTTGATTTACATGGGAGGTGACATGGGTTTTCTGGCTGGTGTCTTTAAGAGTGCAAGATGACAATTTGCATTCTAGCAGCTGAGAGCCTGGGTGAGTCGGGGATGGAGGCTGCCCTTTGGAAATGCCAGCGTCTTAGGGCCACAATCATTAAAATCAGATCCGTTGGAAACATTCCTAATACATGTTTCTAAAAAGCACAACTAATGTGCGGGATACTACAAGAACCTGTTTAAAATGCAAAACTAATTAGTGTGGTTGTATTCGAGCAGGATTCTATTTTAGTAAGAGATTCCAGGGGTTGGAGCAAAGGCATTTATTAATTCTGGGACTTTTAAACAGCAAGACTACGAGGGAAAGGAGGGGCTTTCAGCTCATTTTAACAAGTGATTCGAAAGTTTTAGTTGATCTAAGCATTCAGAGAGTTGGATGACTCTCAAGAAAACAATTAGTTACATTTTTGGAGGAATGTTTAAAATGTTTAAAAATAGAATGCATATTCCTTGGCTTCCTATTAAAAAGCAAGACCTGCCTAACAGGAGTTCTAGGCAGTTCTGCACCTCATATCACACCGAGTGTGAATGACCACACTTAATGACCACAGCTTAAGAATGACAGTGGACATCCTTAGAAGGGTGGTTTGCAAAAGGTGAGGAAGACAAAATATTCGATTTAAAATGGATCTGTTTGCAAACTTCTGAACACACTGTTCCAGTAACTTTGTCTGCTCTTTCTGTCTCAGTCAGCACAGTTACTTTTCTTGGAGAGAACACAATGCAATAATTGAAAAATTGCTGGAAAAAGCTACTGTTGGTGTGTAACACAACCCTTTTGTGATTTTTTTTAAACCTTGGGGTGTCAAATTGGAGTCAATACTATTCAGAACTTCTGAACCTTTCCTCTCTTTGCAAGATTCCAAGAGCTACAAATGTCTTATTCATTTGGAGCATTAGCTCATGCCACAGTTTAACTCCCCTCGATATAGCTAACACATTATAGGGACAGTTTCCAGAAACAAATTTGCTGAAAAATTCAATAATAAAGAAGCAGCCATCGAATTAATTAATCTTTCCCTATAAATAATCCAGACCATCTTTTGATGCTCCCCTTCCTTCCCTCTCCAAACCCCCCCCCCCCATGCTTATGACCTCCACTGGGGGCGGGAGCTAACCTCTTGTTATTTGTGGGTTTTTGTCTGCACTGTTTCTATACAATCAAGGTCCTGTGAAAAGGAGGACGAGTCTGCAGGAGGTAGAAACAAGCTGGGCTATTCTGGACCAGTGTCCCATTAAAATGTTCTCTCTCTCTCTTTAACTCATTCCCAACTTCCATTCAAACAAATGCCTCTGTATTTGTCTTAAGCCTACACTGAAACCTGTAGGACACTGATACTTTGATGCTATTATTAAAGAATTAGGGAATTGACTGGTGATGGCTAATATTTCTCACCTTATTTTATTGTGCAGCAAGCAAGCTTGAAAAGTCTTAAAAGCCATAGTACTTTGACCTGTTGCTAGTGAAGATGATGAACTCAAAATGAGTTTGGTAAAGGAATGCAAATTACCCCTGGGGTCATATCATTTCTCTGTTCTGAATATGACCAATCAATGGAATCGCTAAGGCAGTCTACAAGCATTTGTTAAGCACTTTTGCTCATGCAGAATAATATTCCCGAGCATGGAAATTTCTGCTAATTAAAAGCCTTGCCAAGTAAAGAGGGATTTTATTTTTAATAGTGCAGTAACAGTTTAGCATTTAGATGGGGTACCGTGGGCTTCAGATTTGAAAGTACACATCTAAGGTTTCCAGCTTCTTCCTGTTCAGATCATCATTGCCCCTGCATGATACAAATAGTGTTACACACCATTAATAATGAGGTTGGCCCAGTTCTTTGCCTTTTGGAGGCTGGGCTGTTATAAACCTATGGAGGGACAGCCTCCTGCAGGGTTATGAGGAGGGAGGGTGGGTAGAGGAGAATTATTCTCCAGCCTCTGTTTTCTGGGAAGTGCAACAGCATTGTGGCTATTGCTCTCCCTAAACCCTGGGGGCAACAGAGACCAAGTGAGTTCAACAAAATACTCCCCTGGGAGTAGTCATGGGACTAACTGACCACTGCCTTGGTTTCCAAAGCACTTTTCCATAGCTTTGTTCACTTGGAGACTTAACAATGGTGGGGCTTGGTTAGCTCTGCCAAACAGATGGTGTAATCAACTAATGAAAATTCAGTTTATTGGTTATGCAGCATCCTGTAGACACATGTATTATCATCAACAACAATAAACCACTAACCTAAAGTACTTCATATGTTTGTTTCTTATCCGGATGGAATCATGGTCTAGTTTTAAACTTGACTTTGCCACTCCCTATCTGAGGTCTTGGGCAAATTCATCTCTGGGACCCAGTTTTCTCATCAGTTAAATGAGAGAGTTGGACAAGATAATTTTGAAGGACCTTTCTAGTGCTGGCATTCTGTGAGTCTTAGTCTAATTGTGTCCTGTAGATATCATCTTGGAGATACAGAGGACATATCAGAAGAAGCTGTTTGCAGACTGACTCTTAAACATAGGCCGTGTTCTGATGTAGGATCTAGGAGGGGATACTGCCCCAATAGACTTTTTTCCTCCATTATTTCTTCTTTCCTCCTCCTCCTAACTCCCTGCCATATACCACATGCACTTAAAGAACATGCATTACCTAGTGCGCAAGGGAGAAATGAGCAGATTATATCTGCAAAGGAAAGAAAATATTTTCTTGGTTAAGAAGTCCCAGACCTTCTACAAAAGAGTCATTGTGGTCCCTTCATATGTTTGAGCATAACACAAAAGATGATTCCAAAGACTGTTTCACATCTTTAAAAAAACACCTTTGCTTTGAGGATTTCAAAGTTCTTTACTCCTAAAAAAAGAAAGAAAAGGAAAGGTTGGAGCCCATTCTTCCCTTTAGGGTATATGATTTGGATGAAGAAAGAGGCACATAGATTTTAAGTGATTTGACCAAGATCATGAAGTCGTGGAGCCAAGAATACAAGGGCTTTTTTCTATTTCAAGTTCTCTCTTCTAGCTATTAGACCACAGTATAATAAATCAGAGTAAAAAGAAGCATAAATAACATTATAATAAATGACAGATTTCTTCTGCTCTGGTGAAATATATACATGCGATACACACAAATATATATTTAATCTTTTACAAGCTATAGGAAAAGTGAAATAATGATGTACTTTGTTGTTTTATCAATTCACACGCCCCCTTTTTAAAGTCAATAGAAGCACAGATTGTAGAAGTCAAATGCTCCAGACTTGATAAAACAGAAAATATTCCTTTGATTGACCTTGAATCCAGATCTCTCCCCAAAGGACAGAGGAAGCCATTTGTATTGAGCCAAATTACTGGAGACATGGGAATAAAACTGGATTATAGCACATCGTCTCCAACTGTAATTTGAATCTGCCTGGACTTGGTTTGATGAAATAAAGTGCATTCTAAATAAACACAAGAATCAGTACTATTTCTCATTAAAACTTAACTGTGGTACTATTTAGAACTCTTCTCAAGAATTCAGCCCTGTGGGAAATATCAGTCCAAGTGGTGTTTAAGGAAGAAAGTGGGGGAGCAGAGTGGTAAATAAAAGAAGAATGCTTTTAATCCAGGAAAAATGATGAGGAAGGGAGGTGCCCTTTGATAATGACTGGTTCCCACTACTATGCTGAGATCAATTAGTATTCCCTTAGCTAGGATAGTCCCATTCTCATGATGGATTCCAGCTTTCATTGATAAGCATATCACTTTAGGGGCAAAGCATTGAGGAGGAGGAAGGATAGATAGAAAGAAAAACCCGACAACTGATGTGATGCTTTCACATCTCACTCATGTGTTCCATAATGAGATGTGAGGGATGTGAATGTATGTTGCTTTTAGTGAGACATTAAAGATGAATTTCTATGCGGTATCTACTCCTGTTTTATTCACATCACTCACACATTTGGATAATAGAGAGGAAGTCTAGCATGGTATCTAAAATGTTAGACCTAGAGTCAGAGAGAAGTAGGTTCAAGTATGCCTCCGAATCTCTGCTAAGAGTGTGACTCTGGTCAATACACTTAAAGATGCTAGATGTCAGTTTCCTCGTGTGTAAAATAGAGTAAATAATCCTAGTGGCATTTGCCATTCAAGCTTGTGAGGCTCAAATAGAAATTATTTTTGCGAATCATAAAGTGCTGTAAATATCAGTTATTGTAATGACAGTATTATTAATGTACCACACTAACAGTATAATCACCTATTATTTTTGTTATTATTATTGTTGTTGGGAGAGAGAGAGAGAGAGAGAGAGAGAGAGAGAGAGAGAGAGGGAGAGAGAGAGAGAGAGAGAGAAGAGTAGAAAATCAGTGTATGAGATGAATCCCTTAAGCATCTCTTTTTACGGACAGTTGACCATATGCCAATATTTTTCTGTCTCCCAGCAGAGCTCTTCTATTGGGCTTCATTCACTTAGTAGAAGGAGAGAAGGTAACAGACAAAAATGGCCTGGTTACTACAAAACAAATATTTGCCAGCATCAATTATTGAATACAGAATGGGACAAGAAAGGTGGACACAAATCTGACACTAATTAGCCCTGTGACCTTGAGCAAGTTATGGAATGTCTTTGGGTGCCGTTTCTTCATCTGTGAAATAAGCATAATTGTACTGATCTTGCCCATTTCTTGGGGTTGGTTGGGATAAGGTTCAAAGGGTTTTGCCAGTGAAAGTGAGTGATCCATAGGTTAAAAAGAAGGCAAATGGTGGTGATGGTTGAGGGAACTTTGATACAACTTGATTAAGGCAGCCCCACTAGTGGAGGAGGAAGAAGATAGTGGTCATTTACATGTGAGAAGAATATAGAAGACAGGGAAAGCTACGGGTAAAGGAAAAGAAGAACGAGTGGGTGGAAGAGGGAAAAGGAAAGAACGTATAACAGCTAGTGTGCTTATCTGATATTCCATAAGGAGAGGTTGGGATGGTATAAGGAAGAGAGAAGAACAAGGTGACAGAGCTCCAGCAAAGTTAGGTGGACACTAGGAAAGTCACTTGACTTCTCTGTGCCTCAGTTTCCTCATCTGTAAAATAAGTCCCTTCCAGCTCTAAGTCTATGCAAGGGTTAAGAGGTGAATGGTTGCATCAATAATGTGTGTGTGTGTGTGTGTGTGTGTGTGTATGTATGTATGTATGCATGAATATGTGGTGAGTGTAGACAACTTTTTCTAGAGGATTGATGCTGAGAGGGAAAGAAAGATAGGATGTTAGTTTGAGGAGACAGAAAGGTTGAGAGAAAATTTTTAGGTTTGAAGAAGTTTCTAAATACAGAGTAGGAGGAATCAGAAAGTAATGAGTCAATAAAGATGCACGGGAAAGAGAAGTTAATCAGAGGAATAAGATTCTGGTGAAGATGGGAGAGAATGGAATCCAAAGGCATGAGTGGAGAGAGATTAACCTTGGTCCAGGTCCTTTTTCTTCTGAATCAGAAGGGAAGGAAGGAGAGAATATGGATAAAAGCAGAAATGTTTTAACATAGATCAGGGGAGTCAAAGGAACTTTTACTGGATGACTTCCATCTTCTCAGTAAAGTAGGAGAGACAATGTCATCTGCTTAATGTGAAGGGGATGGAGTTGGGGACTTTAGTAGAGTGGAACAAATTTGTAACAATCTCTGGAGGAAATACAACAGGGAGTCAAAAATCACTCATAATTGATTAAAAGGACTGCCAAGGAATTGGGATGGCTCAACTATGGATAGAAAACATGATTTTTTTAGAGGACAAAATTTGTATGATTTTATAACTTTCTCCAGTTGTGCAGAGCAGCCTGAAAGTAGGGAAGCAGAAAAGACCTCTTGGATCCTGCCTGTGCCCTGGATCTCCTAGTTTGCTATTTATTCTATGACCTTGGCTCAACCACCATCTTCTCTCAGGCATCTTTAATTTCTCCTACTTCACTGAATCCCTCTTGGCCCACAAGTGCTTTTGGATTTCCCCATCAATTCACATCAATTCTCTTCAGGGTCACCAGTAGCCTCATAATCCTATGGCCTTTTCACTGTCTCCATCATCCTTAACCTTTTATTCATTTGTTTATTTGTTTATTTACTCATTTATTTATTTAGCATTTGACACTCTTGACCTTACCCTCTTCTTGATACTTTATTCTCCTTTAACACGTTTATAATGCACTCTCAAGGTTCTCCTAGATTTTTCCCTGCCTTCCTAACTCTGTATATAAGAACAGACAGATCATTACCTGTTAAAGACTTTCTGTTTCTTCAGGGATCAACTCAACTGAAACCTCTTTACCTATCCCCTACCTCCAACCCAGAAGTGACCTCTCCCACTTCAAATATCTCATAGTACTTTTTTTAAACAACCATCACATTCTTCCTTCTTGTCCCAAATTTCTGCCCTTGAAGCTATTTTTCTTTCTCCTTCTCTTAGTGATGGGATTTACCTTGATAGAATAATTACCTCTATGTTTGCAGCACTGTAAGAGACAGTACAGAGTATTGGAAAGACCACTGGGACCACAGGAAGACATAGATTTGAATACCTCCTTCAACTTTTACCAGCCATGTGACTATGGACAAGTCATTTAACTTTTCTGCATTCCATTTTCCTCATCTCTAAAATGGAGATAATGATACCTGTAGTGCCTACCTCACCAGGGTATTGTAAGGATGTAATGAAAAAACATATGTAAAGTAGTTTTGAAACCTTTAATCACCTAGGTGGTACAGGTGATAAAAGGCTAGATCTGTAGTGTGCTAAGCACTGGGGATACAAAGAAAGATAAAAGAAAACCTCAGAATCATCTTAGACTTTTTCAGTGTTTCTCACTAGGACATTCATATCCAATCAGTTACCAAATCTTGTAAATTCCACCTTGAAAAATCTCTTCATTTTCACACCTCCTCCCTGCTCCTGTTGCCTCTTCTTTGTTCAGACCCTTATTACCTCTGTCTGAGCTATTTTAAGAGTCTCCTAAATAGTCTTCCAGACTTCTTTTTTCAATCTATCATTCATGTAAACTTCCTAACATATCTCTGTAATTATGACAGATCTCTGATCAAAAGCCTTCGGTTGAGGTTGGGTTAGATAACTTCCAAAGTTTTACCTAGCTGAAATTCTATGAATTTACTTACCTTTCTAGCTTTATGAATGAATTAATAAGATATCTATTAAATGTTTAGTAAATGCCAAGTATTGTGCTCAGTGCTGGAGAGAGGAATGCAAGCATGTAAATCAGTCCTTGTCATCAAGGAACTTGCATGCTCTTGGTAGGAGACAACACAAAAAGGGGAGCCTTACAGGGCTGGGAGAATTTAGAGGATGGCTAGGGGGCAGATGCTACTGCCTTATCATACTCAAGACCAGAGGTGTCAAACACACACAGCACTCCTATGTGAACTAAACCAGATTAAAATGTTATTCCGATCTGATTTTTTGGTTGATATATTAGTAAAAAAGAAATATGTAAACATGTGTGATTTTCTAAGTTAATATGCAGCCTGTGGGGATCTTTATATATGGTTTAGTGGCCCCTGTTCCTACTTCAGTTTGACACCACTGTGGTCTTGCCAAACTGGACAAGCATCCTTCCCCTTTCTTCTTTCACCTTCATTTATTCATGCTGATCCCTAAGAATGCACAGAACCTTGCCTGTTGAAGACCATCCTCTTCAAGGGTCAACTCAAGTGAAACTTCATTACCTTGCTCCCCACTGCTGCTAAACCAGAAGGGATCTCTCCCATTTCAAATATCTCATAGTACTTTATACTGTATATTCCCTGTATAAGTACTGTATACTCCTTGATGGAAGGGACTCTTCTTTATTTCACCTTTGTATTCCCAGTGCACAGCTTAATACCTTGCAAGTAGTACTTCTCTAAATGTTGAAAGGACCAGTGACTTTAATGACTCAGTGAGTTTCTGTGGCCAAATAGATTTATCATTGAATGGTCAACCTTCTGATAAGGAATCTCTCTGAACTTAAATAGGTTGATCTTTAGACCACAGTCACACACTCTTATCTTCAGACCCCTACTCAATACCATTTTTCTTCTTCATAGAACCTTCTATGGCTTGTGTTTCATTGGGATAGACTTTAAGACCTCAGTATCATTTTCTCACCAGGATTGGGCATGGACTGGGATCTAGTAGATGCTCCATATAGTAGACAACAAATGTTTATTGAATTGAATTGGGTAGAAGATTCTAGCATACTATTGGGTATTGTTCATAGATTTAGATGTGAAAGGGTCACTAGAAGTCATCTAGTCTAGCCCTTCTTAAACTGTGGGTTGTGGCTGCATACAGGGTTGCAACCCATGGTTTAAGAAGAAGTGCCTAAGGGGTCAAGTGTGGAAAAAGTTTAAGAAGTCCTGATCTAATCCAATGGCCTAATTTTACAAATGAAAAAAGCAAGTGTTTTCGAAGCTTGGATAAAGAGTTTATACTTTATTTAATAGGCAACATGGAGCCACTAAAGGCTTAACTAATTAATAACTAATCCTTAATTTACTTCAAAGACCAATTCATATGTCACCATCTACATGAGGCCATTCCGAATTAACCCAAATGCTAGTACCTCTACTCCCTTCCCAATTACCTTGTATTTATTTTATATAAACTTGTATGTGTATATGCTGGCTTTCTTGATAGAATGTATGCTTCTTGAGAGCAGAGGCTATCTCTCTTTGTCTTTGAATCCCCAGAGCCTATGACAGTGTCTGGTAGATCATAGATAATTAATAAGATATCATTATTATTATCATCATCACCATTATCATTGTCATCTTGGATCTGGAACTATAAAGGACCTGAGCATCATCTAGTCCAATCTTTCATTTTGTTTTTTAAAGTATTTCACAACCTGGCCCCTTCTCCCTTTATTTGTTATACTTTTCTTCCATCCACTTATTTTTCAATATAGTGGCAGCAGGTTTCCTTACCATCCTTCAAACAAGACACTCCCTTTCCCCCATTCATGTGTCCTCATTGGCTATCCCTCGTGCTTGGAATTCTCTGCCTCCTTGTCTTCACATCCTGCCTTCCCTGTCTTTTTTCAAGTTCAAACTCATCTTCTGGAAGAGGCCTTTCCCAGTTCTCCTTAATGTTACTATCACGCCTCTGAGATTAATTCCATTTTTCCTGTAATCTATATCTGTCATCTATATCTATATCTCTGTCTCTATCATCCTTCTCTCTCTCTCTCTCTCTCTCTCTCCCCCCCCCTCTATCTCTATATATGTATTTCTATCTGTAAGTAAATATATATGCTAATAAATATTTATTGATTTATATATACACATGCATCTCTATGTTATCTTATTTGTAAATGGCTATTTGTATGTTTTCTCCACCATTAGAATATAAGCTCTTTGAGGGCAGAGATTGGTTTTACCTTTCCTAATATCCCCAGTGCTTAATGCAATGCTTGTTGACTTGACTTACAGATGAGCAAACAGGCCCAGGAAGCTTAGGTGATTTTTTCAAAGTCACCCATGTAGTAGATGCCTGAACCTTGGTATTCTGACTCTAGTATCAATGCTCTTTCCATTTAATCATATTTATTTCCATAAATGCTTACTGACTGATGATTGCTATTGAGTGAATCATTGAAGTAAATGACTATAAGGCCCAATCTGGATTGGGAAGCAAGTGAGGCCAGAGTGGGATTGATATAATAGCAAGGGCCAAGGGACCTAAGGTCATACCTCTGGAAAATGTCCAGAGAACACCATAACGAAAGGGAGCCAGGCATAGCTGGGCTAGCTTCAAGGACTCACAATCTAAGGGCAGGGGTGGGGGTAGGGATGAGGCAACAGAACTAGCAACATCCACTTAAATGAACGCAAGTAAGAGTTCAGAGGTGGTAGGAGAAAGGGTGTAGTTAAGGGAAAAAGAGGACTTTCGACTGATAGGAGTAGAAATAAAAAAGAAGATGGATTCCAGGTGGTAATTTTTTTTAAGCCAAGGAAACCAGATAATGCAGCTAGGGATGAAAAGAAATACAGGGAGAAAAAGAGACAGGGAACACCTGCCTTGGAAAGATAGCTCCTTATGAAATTTGCTGAGAGGAGAAAGGGGGAGTGACAAGTCTAGATAAATGAATGGAGGGATGTGCCAAAAAGAGCGAGGATAAGGGTCTACTGTAGATAGAGTTCAACTTCCAGAAGGAGGAGGGATGTGGAGAGGGGAGAGTCGCATAGATCAAAGAAGCAGTGAGAGTTAAACAGAATTTTAAGAAGAAGGAAAAAAAAAGGGAGTTCAAAGGAAGCCTTGAGGAACTAATTATGAATTACACAAATATGGGTAAAGTACCACTAATGGTAGAATATACCAACAGGCCAAGAAAGTAGCAAGCCAGATGCCTATGAGTGCTAAGAAGAGAGAGATTAAAAGTATGTTGGTTTAGTATGAGGAACAAGGCTGTATATGAGGACGGAAATATATTGCACTCTGAGGGACTAGGTTTGGGATTCTTCACACAAAGTAATGAGCCGTCCGTTTGAAACCACACACATGAATTTAATAATTTGTTGGTGGTGAGGCAGGACAGACAGAGCAGGGGGCAGAGCCAGAGATGAAAAAAAGCTAGTGTGGGCTAAATACAGCAACAGTACTGTTAATCAAAGGATGGGCACATGGAAAGAGATACTAATCTATAAAATGCGATCAGTATTGGTCTGAGATGGGGTGATAATAACTAACACTAATAATAGCTCCTTAAGGTTTGCAAAGAGCTTTACATAGATTACCTCATTTTTATTCTCATAGCAACACTAGGAAGGAGGTGCTATCTTTGTGCCCATTGTACGTATGAGGAAACTGAGGATAAGAGAAGTCAGATGACTTGCTCGAGGTCATACAGCCAGTAAGTTGCTGAGGAAAGATTCAAACTCGAGTCTTCACAATCCCAAGCCTAATAATATCCACTGTACCACCTAGGTTGAAATGGAAGGATAGGAGAACTGTAATGTGACATCGAAACAGAATCCATGATCATAGAATAATGCTTCTATACCTGGAATGGGCCTATAGGTCATTGAGTCCAAATCCCTCATTTTACAAATGTGGGAACTGAGGCCCCAGGGAAAGAAAATAATTTCCTCATGGATATACAAGTAATGGGTGGCAAAGCTGGGATTCAAACCTAGATCCTTTCAAATCTAAAGCTCTTCACAATATACCTTACTGGCATAAGTTGAAACAAGCAGGATGTCAGAGAATCAGTTTGATTAATTCAACACAAATACTGACTGTTTGCAAGGCACTATGTTAATTATGGAGGATGGTAAGTTAAGTCGTGGTTCCGGACCTTAAGCTTATATTTTAGAAGGGAATTATCTTTCATTCCGGGATTATTCTCCCCCCCTCCCCCCTTAGCCCAAATGCCACCTCATACAACAAGGCCTTTCCTGATCTCTCATATTATTATACCCCAAGGAGGGCGAATGTATTTGATATCTGTTTTGTATTTATCTATAGTATTGGTTGCCTATGGACATATTATTTACACCTGACTGAATATAAGTTCCTTGGGTTCAAGGGCTCTTTCCTCTCCCATGATGACCCA
Source organism: Trichosurus vulpecula (assembly GCF_011100635.1). Taxonomy (NCBI): domain Eukaryota; kingdom Metazoa; phylum Chordata; class Mammalia; order Diprotodontia; family Phalangeridae; genus Trichosurus; species Trichosurus vulpecula. The sequence continues at coordinate 71,608,634 of NC_050580.1, forward strand.
CAGAGTTTGGGGTTAGGAAGAGTGGACACGAATTTAACATAGAGCAGTAGTGAGGAACATGTGCAGGTAATACATGGGGCACAAGTCTAGGAGAACAGGATCTGAACATCCTTTCCTTTTCTAAACCGTCTCTTCTCCTCACGAAATTCACAATGGTTTGTTTTTGGTGATGGACAAATCACTTCTCTGCTAGAGTAGGCTTCCCCATGGAGTATGGGTTCTTCACTGGTACTTCTACTGACAGATGGGTTTGGGTAGGTTGTTTAGGCTGCTGGCCCCACCTCTGCTGATTTGGGCCGGGAAGGTTGCTCAGCTGCTGGTCTGGCTTCTCAGAGAGTAGAGCATCTATGCTGCGTAAGTGAATATCTGGTACTTTGTGGGATTGCTCTTTGACAGGCAGCTGCAATATCCACCACCTCCATCCTCAGCCTCAACTGGATGTTACTGTGCTCTTTCATCCATGGGTGCTACAGTTGTCTTTTCAACTAGATTGCTACTGTGTTCTTCTTTGGCAGAAGTCTCTCTAATTCTACTTCCATTGGATCTTGGCTTCGAAGTTTGTTACCTCTCAGGGTAGAGGTGGAAGAGGTCTAGCTTTGACCCAAAGCTCTGTTTTGGAGCTGGGTTTCCTTAATGAGGGATCTCACTCTAATTTATGGTGACCACTGGTACATTTCCCAGAGTTCTGTTGGCTCTTATGCAAATAAATGGCTGGGGACAAAAAAGGTATTGAAACAGTTTAAGCCTCCAGCAGGTACATTGTTTTGGTGGCCTTTCATATGCAATTGAGTTAATAAAAGCTTCAAAATCCCATCCAAGGTGTAGAATGCTTCATTTACATCTAAAAGGGCCTCACCCTTCTATTTTCTGGTAACAGAAGACTGTCCCTTAAGACTTTTAATTGTTGAAATTGAAACTGGGTATATATTTAAACGTTTAATTTGAATTCTGATGTCTTTTAATTTTTTTTTAATTATCATGGTCATTGTATAAAGTGTATTGTTCTGTTTTCTTCCCTAGGCTCAAGTTCATGTAAGTCTGACCTTTTTACCTTTGGATTTTTTCACATTTGCTTATTTATCTAACAGCTCTATAATATTCCAGTGCATCCATATACCACAATCTAGTCAGCCATTCCTTGTTAGAATTAATTTTAAAATTGCCCTATAAAAAGTAAAAAAAAAATCAGAATTATTTTGTAACAGTTTAGAATTGAGGGATGCTCATTTTAATACTTGCTAATAGTATGGAATGTGCTGTCAAGTACGTGGACCACTTACGTTGGTTCTCCCCCTCTCCTACCAACTAACCCTCAACCCATAGAGATTGCGTAGCAAATGAAAGATAACACTTTTTTTTTCTTTTTGGATAAAGCAACAGCGATGTCTGAAATGAAGTGAAGCATTTGACAGAGGAATGTGGAGGATGAGCAAATTCCTTTTGCAATAGGAAAAAAAATATAACATGATGATGAAGAGGAGGGAAAGCCAGATTCCCTTTCAAGATGTCAGAGAGGGTTGGGATATAGTTTTTAAAATGACGTGAATAAAGCACCTGTGGGAAGGAATAAAGTCAAAGACTTCATGAGCAAAGTAGGCATTCCCATTTTGAGAAGTCATTTATTTTTTGAGCACCTGTACTGCACATATTCAAACGAGGTTGATTGATCCCCTGTCAGGGATAACAACAACAGCTGACATTGGTATCATGCTTTTGGTTTTGCAAAAAACTTTATGTGCTTCATTGCATAGGATTCTCATGGCTGTGGGGTAGGTACTGCATACATTATTACCTACAATTTACAGACAAAGCAATTGAGATACCTACATCTATAATTTAATTATACATATATATGTATAATTTAATTTTCACAAAAGAATAAAATAGCAAGGGCAAAAGTACAAATATTCCACTACCCCTTCCAACACTTGGAGGCACACTTCCCATGTTGCCCCTGAGTCACTGGAGAGAGGGGAATTTAGTGGAGTTTCTACATATATTGGTCCCACCAAGTTCATGTCCAAATATAGTGTTGCTACCGGATATGTCCTTGTCTCAGCTACCAATGGGCGAGGTCCTAAAGGCCTTGATCCTCAGGGCATTGATGCTCAATGGGCTTTACTTCATTCCAATTTCCTTCCATTAAAATGAGAGAACAAAGTCCAAGTCAAAGAACCAAGGCCCTTTATTCATATGTCAGTCTCAGATTGGAAGAGCCCAAGACCTCTCCTTTAAAGTGTTTTCTCTCTTTCCTCAGTGGAACACCATCAAGCAGGAAGAAGTAAGCCCAAAAGAAGGTATGATACAGAAATATCAAGTGCCTTGAGCAGGGTCAGAAGCTAGTAGATAACTGGGTAGGACTTGGACCTAGGTTTGTACTGACTACAGGTCCAGTGCTCTGTCCATCTACTACATTGCCTCCTAGAGCCATCTGTAGCTCTGCCTGGTTTCAACTCCATGGAACAAGATGCTTCTCTCCGGATAAACTCATCACTTCTAATCACAATACTTCCAACTCAAGTTTTAATTGACACCATCTCTCTCAGCCTCCTCTCTTCTCTGAGTGGAGGGCTGGAGGATTGAGTACTAAAATCCTCCCAATGCCTTCCTTTATAGAGGGCAGAAACTGGGCTCTTAGCTCATTCCTCTTTGCATTTGCTGCTCTGCCTGGTTTCAACTCTACAGAATAAGATGAAGGTACCCCCTGGTGATCTTTTCGCCACCCCCACCTCACCCCCCAGCTTTCCTGCCTCCTTTTAATGTTGTTTCCCTTCCCCACCTCCATTTTATTGTAAACTCATTGAGGACAAAGATTATCTTTCTTTTTATTTATTATATCACCAGCTTGGTGCCTGGCACATAGTAACTGCTTAATAAACGTTATTGGATTGGATTGATATCTACATTTGATGGCATGCTGTTTTGTATCTCATAAAAGGTGCCAGGGTCAGAACCTGACAAGGGAGATGGCCATGTGGGCTTCTTTTGTGATGACTAAAGCTTCTGTGTACTGAGCAGTACAGAAGTTTCAACCAGGAAGGTAGAAGGACAAGGGTTAGGGTAGAATTATATAATAAGAAGTAGAAGTTTTTGATTAGAGAAGCAGTATGGTACAGTAGATGGAACACTGACATGTCTTCCAATCCCATGTTGAATGTTTACTATCAATGTGACATTAGGCAAGTAACTTAAGTTCATCAGGCCTCAGTTTCTTTAACTGTAAAATTTGGGGTTTGGAGCTGATGGCCTCTGAGGTCTCTTCCCACACTCTATGTTGTGGTCCAGAGTTTGGATCTGCGATTCTATAGTCTAGAGAATAGATAAGAAAAGGTAAGATGAAGAAAATAAAACCGAAATAGTGAAGATCAAAGAGGAAATTAGGGAAGTCTATAAAAACAGGGTTCAGGTGATGAGAAAAGAAAAAGAAGGTCAAATGAATAAAAGCTACCAAAAGACATCTGAACAGACAGAAAGGGGTGAGAAGGTAGTGGCCAGTTTAAAATCACGCTCAAAGAGAAACATACACTAATGTGGAAGGTTTTTTTTTTTTTTCAGAGCTCATTCAGGAGTAATAAAAGGCTTAGGGAGGGGGAAGAGGATGTTGGCTAAAGCTGGGAATCAATCAAAGGACAAAGAAACAAATGATTTACCAGTAGCCATTGTCAGGGCTCTGCAGTGGTTTAGTGACTTTGTTCTGAATGTCTAAAGAATGTTAGCAGCCTAGCAGGTGGGGCCTGGGTGCAGCCAAGGGCATGCATGGTACAGGCAGCTAGCACTAAAGCTAACACTTAGGGGGCACAGCGCTTGACTGACAGTAGACATACCTGTGAGCAATTCAATCTTGTGGAGGTGGTGATTGTCAGCAGCCAGAGGGGGCTGCTGGGGATTGTAAGGCTAGTCTGCCATCATTTCATATCAGCAGAATGCAGATCCGAAGAATCTGAGAATGAGTTTGAGGCTCGTGAGGGGGTCCTTAGAAAGCACGTAAAGTGGATGCTGTGTTTCAGAAAGTGTGGCTTACTCACCTTTGTGAAATTATTCCCTATGCTTTCCTGAGGGCTCTTGGTCAGCTTGACTGGATGTTCATGGGACGTGTCCATGTCAAGAGATTGCCATATTTAATTTAGGACTGCATAAGTAGTCAATTTATGGAACCTATAGTGCCAAAAAAGAATCTACCAGTGAAGAATGACTGTCCACAGCCTGGTTACCTGCTAATTGTAGGACATGTCTTGACTGAGGTGATCCTCTCCTTCTAGGGCAAAAGCTGCATAGACACCCTCAACCTTTAGTAAATGGGGTGAAGCAGGCCAACCAGGACACATTATAGAACAAAAGCAAAAGTCCAAAGGGTCAGTCGGGCTTAAAGGTAGTGTTCTCCTGACTTCTATAACTGGTGTGTGTGTGTGTGTGTGTGTGTGTGTGCATGTGTGCGTGTAATAGTGTTTGGGCACAGAGATTCTAATGGAGTGAGTTTGCCACGATTGGCTTGTTTAAGAAGCGCTGGCTTTGCGCTGGCCTTTCTTTGGGCCTGCCTGTGCACTTTGGCACCCTCGTGTGAGCATCTGTGTTTGCACTGCTGTGGAGTGTGCGCAGATACCATAGCCCAAAAGAGAAAACACCTTGTAGAACTCAAAGCTCCATGTAAATGTTGGACCTTATTGTTACTGTTATTTGCTAGTGGTTTAAAATGAAAAATATTCAAAAATGTTGCTTCTTTTTCATTTTATAATTATATTTTGCCTCAACGCAATTCACATTTAGGATCATAGGTTTAGAACTATAAAGGGCCTTATGTCAGCTAGTTCAGCCATTTCATTTTACAGATGAGAAAACTGAAGTTTAGAAAGTTTAAGTGACTTATCCAAGGTCACACAGCTAGTAAGAATCAGAGGCAGGATTTGAACAAGTCTATTTGTTTTGGTCTGGACCTACAATTTTATTAATGTAGGGAGAGGGCCAGAAACTCCTCTTACCAATGTAGATCAGCAATAGTTCTGCACCTTAGAATTGCCTGGGTCTCTAAGAGGTTAAGGGACAGCTCAGGAGCAGTATGTATCAGAGGTTAGATTTGAACTCAGGTTGTCCTGTCTCCAAGGCTCCTCTTCTATTCCTAGCCACACTTCTTTCCCTAGCAATATCTTAGTGGTTGTAACAGAAAAGGTGTTAAACAGCTGCCTGGTGAACTTGGAAGAAATCATGAACAGGCCAAACAAGGGAAGGGGGAAGACTATCAATTATGCTTAGATGGAGGAAATCACGTTTAATCAAACTAACAATGAACCAAAGACACTTGGAGTTGGAAGCAATCTTAGGATAATTTCCTTCCAAGAATAAGAATCTCATTTATTTAATATTTCTAACTGGCAGTCAGCATGCCTCTGAGCCACTTAATACAACAGCCAGTTCTATTTTTGAACAGCCCTCATTCTTAGGAAGTTTAATCAATGCTTCAATTGATCCATGATCTCATTGATGTGGGTATTTCCTTCCCTGGTGCCAATCACAACCTATCCATGCCTTCTTCTACCGTGTAATTCTTGTCTGTGTCCCTTCCTCATATTAAGCCTAAATCTGCCATTTTTTAATTTCTACCCATTTCTTAGTTCTCTCTTTGAAAATAACCAGAACAGGTCTAATCCCTCACATGATGCTTTTCAAAGTGCTTGGAGAGAGATCATAACTTGCTTCTTTTCTAGGCTAAAAATCTCCAGTTCCTTCAGTGGTTCCTTATATAAAACATTATAAAATTCCCTTACTAACTTTCTCTTGCTTTTAATCTTTTTATTATGAAAAACATTACTATACATGAACATTTCCTCATACAAAGAGCAGAAAAATGAAGATCATATGTGAAGCTGTGAATCACTATTATACACAGCTTGGTTTTTAAAAAGAAGTTTATTAAATTTAAAACGGTAGAAACAACACCATCCTTCTTGTCTGTGTCCCTTCTGAACTTTTTCCCACTCTCCTTTCCTCCCTCTTTTCCTCTTTCCCTTCTACCCTTCCTTCCTTCCTTCCTTCCTTCCTTCCTTCCTTCCTTCCTTCCTTCCTTCCTTCCTTCCTTCCTTCCTTCCTTCCTTCCTTCCTTCCTTCCTTCCTTCCTTTCCCTCCTGTTTTTCCTCCTCTTCCTTTTATATGTGGTCTGGTCAATGAAGCTATTGCTTCCCTTTATGAGAACTGAGATCACTTGATAAGACTTTAATGGAACTATGAGAAAAACCTGATGGACCAGTCAATGCTGAACGCAATAGGCCTTTTGATTTGGCACATGTAAGGAAAGCATTAAAGGGAGCACTGAAGGGTGGAAGCGTGGTTAACAATAGGAAAGTACCAGCAGCTTCCATATGCCACAAGTTGGACTCTGCCTCCAAACTGGGACAGACTGCTAAGCCCCCTACTCAGGCTGGAATGTGTGGCAAGGGGAAAATCAGGGAAGGAACGCAAACAGGGATGCTCCCAGAGAACCTCAGGCATGTTGGTCATAGGTCATAGCATCCTGGATTTAGAAGGATATTAGAAGTTATCTAGTCTAATCCATTTATTTTACTGATAAAAAGACTGAGACCCAGAGTGGTCAGGGTGGTTGAAGGGATCAGATGTTTGCCTGCCCCTTCCACATCCTATTCCTATCCTCCCACCCTAGCATTCTAGGACTACTCCTAATATGCCAAGAAGAGTTTGAGGTGTTAGAAAAATTAGGCTTCCAGCCAAGGAATTGACAACTTCAATATTCTATATATAGTGAAGACTATGGGCTGAGTGATAGGAACTGGTGTCCCACATGGAATTTCTATTCTCCAAATGTTATGTGGCTTCAACTTATAGTGGAGGGTTTTAGGGTCTTCTTATTGTGGAACAATCCTCCACCATTCCCCTTTCTGCAACACCCCCCCAACTGTTTGATGAGTTCATTTCTATGCTTTCCACATTGGGGATGGTTCCAGATTGGCCATGGAGCCATTCCCCTCCCTGCTGTGCTTCTTGACTTTATCACAGTGACCTACACCTTCTTTTTATGCGTTGTCTTCTCCAGTTAGACTGTAAGCCCAATGAGGGCAAGGACTGCTTTTATTTGTGCTTCTATCTGTTATTTCCAGTTCTTAACACAGTGCCTAACACATTATACTTCATAAAGGCTTGTGGCCTGCCAATTGCCTGCTTACCCTGCTGGCAATTCTGCCCCAGCTGCTTTGATTCTCATGGCTGACCTCTGAAAACGTCCTGGAGAGGACCTATACCCAGAGACGTGCTGCCGTTATTTTACCATCTGTCCATTCAAGGTGACTGTGTCTGACACTTAAGCTGGGCCTTGATCAGGTTGTGACAGATGAGATGATCTCTTAGGTGCCCTTCATCTCCGAAATTATGATTCTACGAGGACATGGAGAGGAGACAGAGTAACTCTAATATCTGAATGGGCAAAGGGAAAGAATTTTGGAGTCCGTAATCCAAGGTTATGGGAAAACTGGGCGAGCTACCCTAACAAAGAAAGAGTTTATGGGGTCTTATTAAAAATAAAGGGGAGAGAACAAAGAATGGTAATCTTGGGAATAAAGACTCTCTAGGGTAAGAAGAATGCAGAAGCCTATAAATGTGTAAATGAATCCGACTACAAGGCCCAGGAGGGCAAAACATAATATAGAAAAAAAGAATGAAGCAAAGGGAAGGGGGGAACTATTTTTTATTGATTATTAAATTTTTATTGAATATAAAGTACATTCATACATATTACTTTTAGAAATGTGCTTGGCTTTGCCTGGAAAATAATTTTAAATGTGTGGGATGATACCAGATCTATGAGTTCATCAGCATCGAAAATTCCTAATAAGGAAATTCCCTCCACCAGTGTAAGTTGTCACTGTCTCTATTCCTGGTAGTCTTAGAGAGTTGCTGGAGGCACTGAGAAGTTAAGTGACTTTTCCAGGGTCATACAGTCAGTATGTGTCAGAGGCAGAACTTAAACGCAAATCTTCTTAGAGCTAAGGCTGGTTCTGTAGCCACTACAGCACAATGCCTCTCTACAAATACACATGAGTATGTTTTGTGACAAGAAGAATTATGTAAGGATCAAACATGATAATATATGTGGAAATGTTTTGAAAATTATGTTACACAAATTTATTTGTTTTTAATTTTTTTTGTTATTATGGTTACTATTTTAGAAAAGGCACATAGGGATGAATTCTAATTCAATATTATATTGAAAAGAAGTATTCAGCCCTTTTCTTAAAAAAAGAAAAAGGAATCCAACACTAATTACATTCTCTCATCCTAAGTACCTGGATTGATCAACCTGGGCCAGTGTCTCATCTGGGAGCTTCCTTTTGCACCTGGGCTCTCCTTGCCCAGCAATCCCTATAGCTTTCTTAATGTAACATTCCTCTGTAAGATCTGCCCTCTGCTCCCATTGGTGAGTTCTTTCTGGGGCCTCTATTTTGTGGAGGAAGCCATGCTGGCCTTTGTTCTTCTTCTGGCCCTATTCTTGGCTTTTAGACTTTAAAACTGTGCCTTAGTATCTTTATTCCTTTCACCTCCAACCTCTCTTTTGTGTGTTTTCTTCCCTTTTAGAATGTAAGCTCTTTGAAGACAGGTACTATCTTTCTTTTTACTTGTATTTGTATCCCCAGAAATAAATTAGTATTATGCCTGGCACTTAGTAAGTGTTTAATAAGTCCTTCCTTCCTTCCCTCCTTCCCTCCTTCCCTCCTTCCTTCCCCCTTCCTTCCTTCCTTCCTTCCTTCCTTCCTTCCTTCCTTCCTTCCTTCCTTCCTTCCTTCCTTCCTTTCTTCCTTCCTTCCTTTCTCCATAGTCTTAATTGGTTGTTATGGTTCCAGATAGGTTAAGACAGACAAAGGACTGTCTTATTATTTTTTCCCAAGGAGGGGAACGATTTATTCAAGGTTGCAACCAGCTTTTCCTTTGCCACCTTGGACAAGTCATTCCCCTCCCTGGACTTCAGCATTTTCATTTGTGCATTATGAAGTAGTATATTGATTAGATGTTTAAGTTACAACATACCCTAAGAAGGGAAACAATACTTTTGGCATGCTTTGCTCACACTCTCATGGAGGGGAAGTGAGACACAAGCAAGACTCCCAAACAACCAGTATTCTTCTGGTTTGGGCCTTGTATTTATTTTTTATCCTTTATATTTACTTTTCTCGGTGCAGATTGCTTGATTCCAGTAGGATTTAGAGAATATATCAAGCATTTTCTACAATTTTACTTTTCTTTCAAGTTAGTGAAATATATTATGAAGTCAAAAAAAATTAACATTCACATAGGTCTCTAAGAAAAAAAATCAGAAAGTGATAGAAGCATGCATTTGCAATTTCTTCAAAATGAGCTGAATACTTGTTCATTAACTAATTAAGACATACAAACCCACAGAAACACAACTTCACATTAATTTGAACAGCATAGCGGCAGAATGAAATACCAGAGATATTCAATATTCAAGGTTGGACTAAGCCAATATTAAAGTGGACAGTACTATTGACAAATAATTTATAGATTTAATACAATTCCACTTAAAACACCAATAGACTACATCATCGAATTAGATGAATTAATGGCAATTTGTCAGAAGAAACAGATAAAACTTGAGTAATAACTATGAAAAAAATGATGATGGGGGCTTATATTGCCAGGTCACAAATTTTTCCACAATGTGGTAATTATCAAAATGCTCTCGTGCTGGATATAAAAGTAAAAAAGTAGGTCAGTGCAACAAAATTAATAATCCCAAATTAGAACTAACATAATAGAATGGTGCCTGATAAATTCAAGATCATAAGCAATTGGGGAAATGAACCATTATTTCAATAAAAACTTTTGGAGATATTGGTTAGCAGTATGACAAAAATGGAATTTGATCCATAATACATAACAGATCCTATCATAAATATAAAGATCTTTACTAATGATAAAGAATTGGAAAAAATGAATATATCAGTTATTATTACAGAGAATATAACATTCTTATTCATTCAGGAAATAAAATGAAATTATTAGAGACAAAATAAATATATTTGATTACATAAACACCAAGTAGTTTTGGTCAGCAAGAAGTAACAAGCCCAGAATTAAAAGAAAACACATTAGGAAAAATATTCGCCATAAATGTTTCTGAGAAAAACTGAAATCCAAAATCTGTAAGGTATTAATATAAACGTATAAGATCATTTTTCCCTTCCCAAGCTTGTGCTTCCATAGCACTTTTTTTCTGGGTGCAGTATGTTCTTGTTATGTTTGCAGGGGATTTTTTTTGTATCAATGATTCCTACTGGGTACATTGCTAAGGATGTGAACTCAGTTCCAGAAATAAGAAATAAGATATTTTTTTAAAAGCTACTTGAAAATTGTTCATTTTCTCTAATAGTCAGAGAAATGAGAATTTAAACAAAACTTATTAAATTGACAAAGCCAATTTATAAAGGTGAAATTCCATATTGATGACATTGTGAAGAAACAGGCCCACGATTATATAGCTGACAGGGTTATGAATTGGCACAGTTTTTATGGAAAGCAATATGGTACCATACAATAATAGTTATAAAACTGAATATTCCCTTTGACCTAGTGATCATCTTACTAGGACTCTATCCTAAAAATGTTATTAAAATGATGAAAAAACCCCATGTATATAAACTCATGCAAGCTTTATTCAGAATGGCAAAAATATTAGAAACAACCCATATGCAGTGGTTTCAGTCCAATGACTGAAATAATTGATGCATATGAATTAAATAGAATGCTATTGCACCATTAGAAATAATAAGTCCTTATTGTAATATGTTGCAGCTTACTCACACTTCCATGTACTCACCTCTTCATTTTCCTCTAAATATATTCCTTTTTGATTCTTCAGAGACCATAGTGTTTCATAACTCACAATATCATAAAAGATGTTATCTGAACATTTCTAGGTAAAAAATAAGATGGATTGGTCAGATGGTGAGAGTGAAGGATAATGGATAGACAGCCCTGGTATTCCTTTAGTAGCTTGAAAATGTCACCAGAAAGCAAGAAGAGCCTCCAGCACATTGAGTGGACCCACTGTGGTGAACATATGAGAGGACATGGCAAAAAGTTACTTAGAATGACCTGGAATAGATGAATAACTCATCCATACCCACAATATACCCACAGTACTAGATCCCAGATTTATTTGTGTATTTGAGGCAAAAATAATAAATATGCAGAGACTCTTGGAAAGCAAAGACAGAATAACTTACAGGTGCTGACCACAATGGTGTAGAAACAATAACAACACTGATTTTGGAGAGCAATCTGGAGTTATGCCCAAAGAGTTATTAAACTGCCTGTAACCTTTGACCCAGCAATACCTGTATATTTCCAAAGGAAAATAGGATCAGGGAAAAAGGAAAAAGAATGTATATGTTCTAAAATACTTATAGCAGCTCTTTTTGTAGTGGCAAAGAACTGGAAATTGTGGGGATGCCCATCAATTGGGGAATGGCCGAACAAGCTGTGAGGTATTTGATTGTGATGGAATACTACTGTGCTATGAGAAGTGATGAGCTCCATGATCTTAGAAAAACCTGGATAGACTTGAATGAAATAATGAAGAGTGAAATGAGCAGAACCAAGAGAATGTTGTATACAGCCAACAGTAATATTGTTTTAGGAATAACTTCAAGGGAATAAGTAATTTTGACTATTAGAAATACTCAAATTAATTACAAAGGACATATGAAGGAAGATGTTATTTGCATCCAGTGAAATAACTGATAAATAGAAGTATATACAGAAAGATTTTACATACACATATACATAAATATGTATATATTTGTGTCTAATGGTAGCCATCTCTAGGACAGGAGTGAAAGGGAAGAAAGGAAAAAAAGAAAAAAATTACATGACAACTTTATTATATATTTAAAAAGAATAGCAAGTTATACATAGTAGATTTGCAGTTTCATGTGCAATCTTTTAAAAAATTATGTTGTTATGGAAGTGCTTGTTTTATTCCATAAGTTAAAAATGAAATAAATAAAAATTTAAGAAACAATGATAAAATTTAAATTTAAAAATAAATTTAAAATGATTTTAAAATAAACATACAGGAAAAAAGCAGTCCAGAAAAGGATATGGAAACTAATAGTATGCTAAATGTGTTTAAATGAAATGTAAATAATTGGCTTTATGGCTATAATAAGTCTTCATTTTTCTTTTCTTTGTATCTGAATGTATGGTGTACAATTACTACCTGTAGGGTTAATCAAAATTTTTTTTATTAAAATAAGAAACCATATATTCATTCTGATGTTGACCAAATCATTTCTTCTTTCTCAGCCTCAGAATTTCCTCATCTGTAAAATGAGGTGGTTGGATTAGACAATCATTCTCTATGGTCCCTTCCAATTCTTGATATATACTCTTAAGATTTGTCTTCCAGAAAAAGCACACTATGAGAAATACCACATTCATTTGTTCCCTGTCCTCACATTTATGGGCTTCTCTTTCTTTTCAAAAGGAAGCCCAAACTGCTCTTTGGGAAGTCACAAGACAAGGATTAATTCAACTCTAAAATTTAAATAATGGTTTGCCCAACAGCATAGACAATTAATGAAGAATACTGGCTAGACTATTATAAATGATTTAATTGATTTTTATGTAACTTTATGATATATGATTTTAATACTTGGATGTAGCCTCAGGTTTTATTTGTAGAAAGCACATATACTCTAGGTTTTAAGGAAAAGACTTTTTCCCCCAGATTATTTTTTTACTGCTGCAGAAAACTAGATGATTTGGCTATTTTATTTAGTAAAAGCATTTGAGCCATATTGTTACGAAGTCATTGGGAAGCCTTACAATTCCATAGAATTATAATAAAATGAAAAAATAAGATTGGCTTATTTATAAAACCCTATCTCCTCTTAACATTCAGTGTGTTTATGGATTCCAGTGAATTTCTGGTGAGATTTTCTTTAAATCTTTACCAATAAACTTTCCAATCTGGTGTTATAGGAAGCTCTTTGAGATCCATCATATCTTCTTATAACCATATTCTTACCAAAAATATTTTTCTTTTGATTTATATTTTTATCATAAAGGGCTTTTAAATGAAAAGATTCATTATTGGAAACCATTACTTTTATGTTTCTTAAAATTATGCTCTTCAACTAAAGGTCTTTTCCAATACCTCATATTGTCATGGAATTTACCTTGCAATTTTTAGACACTATGCCAAGGGGTTGGAAATTAGACTGTGAACTTGAGAGCAAGAGCTGAGTTTTTTTTTTTTTTTGGCCTTTTTCGTATTTCTACTGCTTAGCACACAGCAGACAATTAATAAATGCTAGTTGACTGATGAAGAGCTTTATCAGGTCCCACCAAGCTAGAGCCATTTTGCATCCAAGTCATATAACAGATTTGGGCTCACAGTCTAAGAACTAGCTAAGTTCATAGGGCTTATTACCAGAAAGTTGGCCAGGAGATAATTCATTTTTTTCAGCCTTAGCAACTCATAAAACTATCTACTACAATTTAGAGTAGTTGTAACCTACCATAGTGAAGTGTTGAAGTAAGACATTATACCATCATGACCTTTGAGTTCTTATTTTGGGAGACAAGACTAGAAATAAGGGAAATGGATGGAAAGTTTGGGAAACTCCTGCCACGGAGGTATGCTATAGCAGTGTGGGGAGGTGGGAGTGGGTTGGGACCTAAATTATCCAGACATCCATTTGGACTCTACCCAAAAAAATACAGCTGATGATAAAGAAGGAGGGAGAGGAAAGCCAGGAATAGTCTACCACATAGACTAAATTAGGGTAGAGGATTTCAGAGGGTTCAGAGAAAGGCTAAGTAGAATCTCATGGACTAAAATTTTCTAGAAGTCAACACAAGAGGGATGAGAAGCTATCAAGAATGATATTTTGAAGAAACAATTAGAAATCATTCTAGTAAGGGGGAACAAGGGGACAATTGCTGAAGAGTCTCATGTGGATGTGGTTGAAACTGGCAAAACAACTAAGATATTTTTATTTACATTTATTTATTTGTTTTTAATTCATGGAATAAAAAACATTCTCATAACAGCATAATAAAAAAGATGATTGCATACAAAACTGAACACAAAACTATTATATACAACTTGCTATTCATTTTAAATATATAATAACATTATCATGTAAACTATTTTCCCTCATTTTTCTTCTCCACCCTAGAGATATTTTTAAAGACAGCTACAGAAGATGGAGGCAAAAGTTGGTCACAGAGGATAAATATAAAAGTATAACATGGTCCCAAAAGAATAGTACTAGGCAGGAGGGTGCTGGTGAATATTTAACAACCAGATTTCTGAAAAAAAATATGCAGGACACATTTTAAATTTAATTTTGTTACTAACATTTTCTCAATCTCTTTCTTAAGTCTTAACAAAACAATAAATCAAGACCAGATTTGCAGCATTTGCTGATTTCTGAGGTATAAACACATTCACACATTGAACACATTTCACATTGAAAATTTAATAATCAGCTCTCTCTGAGCCAATACAAGCTGGCTCCAGAATACGCCTTGTGCCAGGAATACCAAAGATCTATATAAAGTGAGATTAATGAAGAAAGTTAAAGACATAAGCTAAGGTTAATGAAGAAAGTTTTTAAAGTTATTTTTAAGTTAAACTGCAGAAAAAAGGAAAGAAAAAATAATGACCATTATTCCCAATGGATGGAAATAAGAACAAAAGGCAGAGATGAGGCTTAGTTTTTCAATTCTTAATTTTCTTCTGCTTTCTTTGCCAAAGAGAATGATCTCTAGACTGGAAAGTACAGAAGAAAGTTGGCCATTAGGAAGCTGATGAGAGGCAATACAACATAATGGCTAGGAAACTGGCCTCATTCAAATCTAGTTGTTGACCTCTACTGGTTGTATGACCCCTGGAAAAGTCACTTAAGATCTCGGTGCCCTAGGCAATTTTCTAAGGCCATAAGTTGAAGAAAATTTGCTTATTTGGATTGGTAGAAGGTACTTCCTTACTGGGAAAGTTCCCTACGCCAATAAAATCTCAAGTCTAGACAAAAATACATGAGCACACAAAAATGAGTTATTATGCAACACAAGTGGATAACGAGAGAGCACATATGTGCCCTGGATTGTACATTTCAGTGGATTCAGGACTAGTAGAATGTCTGAGCACATAGAGTCCAGATATTCATGATTTTATGTCAGCTAAGAAACTAGTCTTCAGTGGAGTACTCCAGGAATCTATGCTTGACCCTTTGCTGTTTCATATTTTTTATTAGTGACTTGCATGAGACAGTGGCTTAGTGAATTTTTTAGATAATACAAAGCCGGGAGGGCTAGCTAAAACACTAAACGACAGACTTAGCATCCAGAAAGATCTTGACGAGTTTTAGAACATTGTGTCCACTCTAATAAATTAAAGTCAATAAGGATAAATAAACTTTAGTTTTATACATAAGTTAAAAAAGTCAGCTTCACAATGTAAAATGGGAATCATGGCTAGACTACTTGAATATTCAAGAAAGATGAGGCAATAGTCCTGTTGCACTACTCCCTGTTCTCAACACCTGGAGTATTGTGTTCAGTTCTGGACATTAGAGTTCAGCAAAAACTTTCATCAAGTTCCAAAGGTGCAGAGGAGGGCAACCAAGAGATGGAAGTGCCTTGAGTCTGTGCCAAGATCAATTAAAGGAACAGGGGGTATTAAGCCCATTAAAGAGAAGGCTGGGTCTGGTGGGGGGAGTATATGACAAAGTGAGATAATGGATATAAAGCACTCTATAAACCTTAAAGAATGATAGAAATGATGTTCTTATTAATTATCATTATTATTAAAGGGTTTGAAGGGTTGTCATGGGAAAGAGAGAGTAGACTTGTTTTTCTTGGCTCTGAGGGCAAAATTAGGAGCAAAGGTTGGAAATTACAAAGAGGCTAGAAATAGGGAAGAACAAATTCCTAATAACTAGAGTCATGTCAATTTTGAATGAGCTCCCTCAGGGGCTAGCAGTTTCCATCTCAACAGAGATCTTCAAGCTAAGTCTGGATGACCATTTATTGGGTATATTGTAGGGACCATTCCTAATTGTATGAGTATGAGTAGGATTAGATGACCTTTGAGGTATCTACTAGCTTTTAGAGTCTAAAATTCTGTGTCTAATTGAAATATTGAGGGAATGGTTTTTCTCTATGGATAAATGTTGGGAACCCAATTCCCTTTGTTTTACAGATGAGAAAACCCAAGTTTAAGGAGGCTTAGGAGAGTGTGGGGAGAGGCTAGTACTTATCCTGACAAAAAGATGGTGGAATTTCAGGCCTTTGGGTATCTGGGGAGGAGCTATATTCCCATGAGCCTTTCAGTCACAATACAAATAATTTTCCAGTTAAGACAACAAACATTTGTTAAGCTCTTACTATGTGCTAGGCACCATCGTCATTTGTCCTTTGTTTCAAAGAGGACCAATGACATCACAGGTCATGTCTTAACTTGCATATGACTGGATTTAAGTGAGGCAGAGTTGTGAAAAGTTGTCAGCCTTACTCTCTCTTTCCTAAGTCATTAAAGTCCAGTGGCGGGATAAAAGTCAAGAATACTGGTAATGGCCTGGGATGTAGTGGATGACCTTGGTGTCTTCCATGCCTGATCAAGCTCTAACCACTCTACAGCTCTTCAGCTGCCTTTGTGACCACTGGAACCAATTGTTCTCATCCACCTATTATGCCAGGAGAAAGTCTTTACATGCTTAGGATAGACATCCCTTTAACTCACCAACAGGCCTGTCGGTTACCCTCAACCTGGTTTAGCCCACATATTGATATGATTATGTATGACACATTATTCCAATAGAATTGCTTTCCTTTGTAGTCCTGAGTTTTGTTTTGTGTACATAAAACATTCTGTATTATGGAGACATATACATAGATATATGTATACAGAGAAATGTATATAAGTGTGCATTTATATACAATCTTTAAAATGTGTATGTATATATACATACACACATATACATAAATGCATGTGCAGACAAATACACATGCATACATGTACATACACACAACATATCAATACTTACTCGAGAGCTGATGTGGGGGTGGCACATGTCTATAACCTTAGATGTCAGGGAAGCTGAGGCTGGTGAATCTCTTGAGCTCAGGAGTTCTGAGCTGCAATGGGCCAAGGGCAGGCAATGCCTTCACTAAGTCCAGGGCCAATATGGTGAGAAGGGTGAATTCACCACTACTATGCAGGGCATACAAGGAAAGACAAAAAATAAAAGAGATTACATTCTAATGGGAGACACAATAAGCCAACAACTATGTACATACAACATATATACAAGGTAAATGGGAAGTAAAATCGCTAACATTGACTGAAGCCAAGAAAGTCCTCTTTTAGAAAGTGGAATTTATGCTGAGACTTGTTAAGGAAGCCTATACAACCCACCTCTGAGCCGTGTCTTCTGCACACCAGTCTTTCCCGCATCACTCGTGTTACTAGGCATCCCGGTCTAGACTCACCCCTGGCTCTCAGCCCAAGGACTGAGGTGGAGGAGATGAAATAGAGGGGGACATCACCAGGGGCCAGGGCAGCGTTGATTCCCCATTAACTCAGAGAGGTTATTGGCTTCATTGCCATTCTGTCCTTAAATATCAGTGATATAATTTTGTCGGTCTTCTACATGACTGTGATTTCAGTGATTTTCAGAAACCCATCTGATTTGCCTGACATTCCATGCCAACATTTGTTGAGCAAGCCTCCAACATAAACAGTGGCGTCTTTCATAGGACTGGAGGAAAACCAACCTTGCTTGGTCTGAGGGCTCAGCACACCAGCGGCTACACAACATGAGGGCTGAGAGGGAGGGCCTGCCGAAGCCAGGATCTTCAGACAGATGCATACAAAGGGAGCTTCATGGCTGGGAAAGCTTTTGGCTGGGAACTGAGAAGACTGGGCAGCCAAGGACCTCTCAGCCTCACACTGTTCCTAGGCAGGCAGGCAGGCAGTAGAGCTCCCAGGCCTTAGAGGTGGGCTGGGCCTTTGCTTTCGACAACTCTGTGAAGAAACCATGAATAGAGCTGGTCATTCATCTGCCCTTTCCTGACTTCCCAGTCCCCATTTTTGCATGTGAGGTGCCTGGGAAAAGCAAAGGCATTTCTGTTTGGTATCATCTGGAGTTCTGTGTAGCAATTCTTGGGGAGTGAATGCTAAGGGTGGAATGGGGTAGGGCTGCGTCAGGACGCTGTAGTCGTATTGTCCTACCTATTGATTATGTTTTGGTTCTGTGGGGGAGAAGAAAGGTAAGTTTGGGATATGGAATGGAGATCCTGCTTTGTACTTACCCCCATCTCCAGACTCATTCTCTGTAGTCCTTACATTCTTTAGTTGACATCACCACCACCCAAGTCTTCATTTAGGGCTATGGTCTCAGGAAATAGCTCACTCCGCCATCTCTCCTTGGTCCTGTATAGTCATAGTACACACCCAGGTTTATCAAGAAAACACCTTTGTTACTAGTACTTGTTTTAAGTTGCAAAACATCATGAAGTTTTTACTTCTTGTTCCAGTCCTTGGCATACTAGAAGCTGAAAGTACAAATAATGGAACCTAAGCCACTCCAAGGGGCTTTGGTCCTACCCTAGCTCTTCTGGTCTCTTTGGCCCTGGTGCGTCGTGTAGACCCTAGCCAATACTATCTTGACTTTTGTCCCAGATCACAATTGGCAATTCTTTTTCGCTCAAATTTGTGTTCTTTGTTTTCCCTGCCTTCAAATTTCCTGTCCTGGTTCTTGTTCATTATTCTTTTAATTCTCTCTTTCTGCTCCTGCTTGAGTGAGCCCCTTCTCCTTCATTATTGCTCCCAGATGAAACTACACATATCTTTCAGCTGAGGACAAGATATTTTCTCCTAGAATGGGGTAGTATCATGTAAAAACTATGAAAATCCCCCTCTCCCAACTTAGTCCTCTGCCGATGCTGTGTGTGACCCACAGTCACAAGCAATTACAGAGTTCTAGTTCCTCCTGGCAGACTGGAGAGCAGCATCTACCTGGCACCTTTTCTAATCTACCCTTCCAAGTGCTGCTTAAAGCTAGGACAGAGGGGAGACAGCCCCTGTCCTGAAATTAATGGAGTAGAACTGCCTAACTGTACAAAATCCCAGGGGATTTTCCCCAGCCTTTTATCCCTGTTTCCATCTGGATCCCAAATCCTGAATATGTACCAAGCTTTTGCTTGTGCTTGCTTCCTCCTGTCCAGTGTGGCTTTCTGGGTATTGACTCTGGCCTGCATGTTCAGACTCCACACCCCATCTAGCTTATGTCATGCAGTCAGTGTTTCATGAGTGGTATGGCTTGACAAAGTGGACTTTGAACTTGGTGTTGCAAGTAGAAGAAAGTAGGCCACATGCCACCCTGTTTCAGATCCTGGAAGTGAAGGAAGGAAGGAAGAAGGATGAGAAGATGTCCTCTGGATATACCAATTCATTAACACCACCCTTGTTCTCACTTTTCATTTAGGGGGAGGTACCTCTCTTGCTGTGCTAACTGACCTCTCAACGTGATCTCTTCTTATTCCCCAGAGAGAGTCTAGCTCCTTGTCTTTCTTCAGAAAGGATTCCTACTCTTCCTATGAGATACAGTTTTCCAATGCAATTATTTATTATTTGGGCCTATGTTTCATTTATTCATTTGGTAAAATTTCCTGAGAATCTACTGTGTGTAAGTGCTAAAGGTTCAGAGACAAATGCATGTCTATAATATGAATTAAGTTGGGACATTTTTTTACTGTTTTAGAATGATAAATTAATTGTCTTTGAACCTTACTAGGTGCAAAGCCCCAGGCCCAAACCCCTATCTACTAGGTGCTAAGCCCATGTGGGCGTGAAGCCTTCAGGGTCCTAATGGGAGTTGCTAAGACCAGAGTGTTTCAACAATCTGGCTAGCAGCTGTTGTAGGGGTGAAAGACCAACACAAGCCCAACAATAAGAACGCCACCAGCACACTGCAAAAGCACATGTTCTTTTGATCTGCTTTACCAAGGAAAGCAACGTTAAGGGGTTAACAAGCTTATTTTAATTCAGCATAGAAATATCATTCACTTAGTTCAGGGGGAAAAGACCAGCACCCTGAACTTCAGAGCAAAATACAAATAAAGTACAAACATCGACAGACAGACCTTGTCTGATTCATAGTTACCAACATCTAGGTTCAGCCCAGGAGCTCATAAGGAGGGCTGGCTCAGTCATTCGTGCCACCACTGCTGTGGGTAAGAGCTCCAAAGAAGAGAAAGCTAACCCCTGGTTTTACATCTTTTTCAGGGTCAGGGGTGAGGCACACATGCCATGGTGACTCACGTGACCCACATGAGGTCACCCACGTGACCTAGAATTGTCACAGCAACTCCCCCACGTGACCTAGAATCATCACAAAGAGGCAACAAACCCACCTGGTCTAAAAGCCTCTGCTGTCCCAGATATGTCACTCAAACTGATGTGTAAACTGGGCCCTCCCCTAAGGCAAGGAGGCACCAAGGACACCCAAATCTAATCAAGGAAACAAAGGCCAAACTCTTCAAGGGGACTTGGTTGAACTAAGTGCTAAGAGCCCATTTTGCTTGCCAACACACTCTGCCCCTTGTTCCAGGATACATAATCTAATCAGCCATGGATCCTGGAACATACATTGTGATCCAATTGCGCAGGAAGCTAAAAGGTATCCTTCACAACAAAGTAAAACTTATCATTCAGTGACATTCCCAAATATTTGTTTACAATACAAACATGACCCACCCCTAGGTCCCAGCAAGGTAATCTCTTCAATCAATCATTCCCAAAATACTTGTTTACAATTCAAATACCCACCCCTAGGTCAAAGCAAGTTAATCTCTTTAGCTCACAAAGTACTTCTTGAGCATCACCCTGCCATTGCAGGCTTTTTCCCAGTACTCTGAGTCATAGGCATGCTTTAGTTAGTAAAGTCCTAAAGCAAACAAACAAACAAATAGTGTTCTTCCTGGGGATGTCTCCTTCTCCACAAACTGCCGTTTCAGGCTTCCACATGACACCCAAAGTCCCAATTTCAAAGAAAGAGTCTAAACAAAGTTCTTTTAGGGTCTGTTCTCCCCATTATGTTCCAGTCCCCGGTTCCAAGTCCTGAGGGTCTGCTGGGCAATAAAAGCAACAGGGTGGGGTCCCTGTGGGTCTAAGACACTTCCCTCACCCCAACAAAAACAAATCCATGCCTCCCTCCTGGATCCCAAGCAGCCCAAGTGGAAGAGACCAAAAAGGCAGACTCAGTGCCTTGCTGCAAAGTTTCCATCTTGCCCCCGGGCTGAACTCCAAGCTCCTGGGTTCCAACTCTGGCTGGCTGCACCTGGCTTCCTCTGGAATCCTGATATAGGTGGTTCCCCATCTTTGTGCTCACCTCACCGAAGTCAGATGGAAGGCAGATCACTGCTCTCACCTTTCCAAAGCTCTCATGCAGGCAGTCTTCTGCTCTGTCTGGGTCAGTATTTCAATAGCTGCCATCTATTTCTTCTTTCTTCTCACCAGCCCCTCCTGCCAAATCTTTAGGAAGGCCATTCTCCAAGTCTTCAAAGCCATTCTCCACTCCTGTTTCAAAACTCCATATACAATATAATCTCAAGACATTCACCCTTTCAGCACAGTCCTCCTGGGCCAGGCTTATCAGCTTAAGCCCTCAGAAGAAGGGATTATCTCCCTGGCTCCCTGCTGTGGGCCCCAGGGAAACCACTCCTAGCACTTCCACAGGCCTGTTTTCCTTCAGGCCTTTGTTGCTCCTGAGGCTCCACAGAACCATAGTCCCCCCAAGTACAAAGGGCAATACAAAAATTGGGAAACATTGAACCAATCCAGTACCGCCAAACGCTATGCTTTCCTATTAAAGGCAGATCCTGATCACGACTACGCCATTTGTTTCAACAATCTGGCTAGCAGCTGTTGTGGGGGTGAAAGACCAACACAAGCCCGACAACAAGAATGCTGCCAGCACACTGCAAAAACACACGTTCTTTTGGTCTGCTTTACCAAGGAAAGCAATGTTAAAGGGTTAACAAGCTTATTTTAATTCAGCATAGAAATATCATTCACTTAGTTCAGGGGAAAAGACCAGCACTCTGAACTTCAGAGCAAAATACAAACAAAGTACAAACATTGACAGACAGACCTTGTCTGATTCATAGTTACCAACATCTAGGTTCAGCCCAGGAGCTCATAAGGAGGGCTGGCTCAGTCATTCGTGCCACCACTGCTGTGGGTAAGAGCTCCAAAGAAGAGAAAGCTAACCCCTGGTTTTACATCTTTTTCAGGGTCAGGGGTGAGGCACACATGCCATGGTGACTCACGTGACCCACATGAGGTCACCCACGTGACCTAGAATTGTCACAGCAACTCCCCCACGTGACCTAGAATCATCACAAAGAGGCAACTTAAACCCACCTGGTCTAAAAGCCTCTGCTGTCCCAGATATGTCACTCAAACTGATGTGTAAACTGGGCCCTCCCCTAAGGCAAGGAGGCACCAAGGACACCCAAATCTAATCAAGGAAACAAAGGCCAAACTCTTCAAGGGGACTTGGTTGAACTAAGTGCTAAGAGCCCATTTTGCTTACCAACAAACAGCGCCAATAGTAGGAGCCTAAGTTCTGGAGGCTCAGATGACGTTTGTCGATGGCTAAAAAATGTATAAAAAGAGAGAACAGAGCTATTTGCTGAGTCTCTCACTCCTGGAGGAGTGCTGGTGCAGGAGGCAGCTGCTCTAAGAGCCTCCTGGCTCACCCAGATGTTGATGGTTTCTTGGTAACTATGAATTGTATTTGGTCTGTTTATAATGTGCATTTGTAATTTGTTTGTGTTTGCTCTGAAGTTCAGGGTGCTGTCTTTTCTCCCTGACCTAAATGAATGATATTTGCATGTTGGTTTGAAATAAGATTGTTAACTCCCTAATGCTGCTTTCCTTAGTAAAACAGATCAAAAGAACCTGTGCTAGCAGCGTCTTTGGTGTTGGGTTTGTGTTGGTCTTTCACCCCCACAATAGCTGCTAGTCGAATTGTTGAAACAATGTCTCACTTAGGCTCTCACAAAGGTTCATGGAATGGTTAAGCCTAAATGTTGGTCATTCTACGAAGACATAAAATAGCATGTAGAGACCATCAATGCTTATTTCCCAGAATGATAAAACTGAAATGCTCCCTCATTTTTTTTTTCACTGTAGGGAAGATCAGCTGAGGCACAAATGAACATTAAATTGGGAGGAGATGAGGTAGAATGGGCACCATCCTCATGATGGCTCAAATTTTTCTTTCACTTTTTAGTGGCCCCAAAACATCCTGGAAAGCATTTTTACTCATGCTTTCCCATTTCTTTTTCTTCTCTCCCCTCTCTTTCTTTCTCTTCCAATCTCATTTTCCTTCTTTTGATCTTTTTTCCTTCTGTTCTTTTAGTCCCCTCACCTCCTTTTTTCTTCCCTTCCCATTCCCTTCCTCTCCTTTTCTCTATGGTCTCTTCCTTTCTTTTCCTCTTCCTCTCACTCTTTCTTTCCTCTCCTCCACTTTCACTCCCACTCTTTCTCTTTCCTCTCCTTTATTTATTGCTTTTCCCCCTCTACTCCAATCCCAACTTTTTCCTTCCTTCTCTCTCCCTTTCTCTGCTATGCTTCTGGCTTCAATTCTTCTGATTCTTTCCTACTTCAGACACTGTCAAAGAGAACAGTTTTTAGATCATGTGATCAGCAAGGTGTAGTTAGTTGTTTTCAGCATAATCCCTCCAACATAGCCACAAAAGAAGGAATTTATTCATTAACTCTACAGGAAGTAAAGTGGAATCAACAAGATAAGAAGGAAGAAACATACTGAATGCAAATGGACCTTTAAACATAAGACTAGGGTTGGTCTGGCTATGACCAGTGGGCAAGGTATGACCTATGGGTAGGGAGGATGGGTGGAAGCTTTAAGTATTTCCACTTTCTAATATTATTCCTAAGACTTTCCCTTTCCATTTGCAATGGCATCTGTTACATATGTCCATAGCCTGACTAAGCCTGAAACTTTAAACCTCCTTAAGAGGTATAAGATATTGATTCTGTCCAAGGATGTGAAAGAAAAATGATATAACTGTGAAGGGTAGGGGTAAAGATTATGGGAAGTGTAGCAAAGAGGAGCTGGCCAGAGGAGAAGGGGTTTGCGGGACCAAGAGAAAGGGCACTAGAAACTCAAAAGCAGTGAATCTTCTCTGCCACTGAGTTAATTATGGGTTTCCTCCTTCCTTCTTTCCCTCCTTCCTTCCTTCCGTCCTCCTCTCCTTCTTTCCCCCCTCCCCCTGCCCCAGTCATCCACATTGGGAGTCATGCACTTACATGTGGCTGCTTTGCCTGAAGAAAAGTGCATTTCTTGAAATAGAGCTCTGGAAAAAGCAGGTAAGGCTCAGTGGAATTCAAGTGAAGCTACTTGAGTGTGCCTTAAACCCAAATCACTCTGGCTTTCACTGACTAGCCAATAATAAGTCCTGTTGGTCATTGTTTGGGTTTTGATGGCTCAGAGTTAGTGTAAATAGCAATTATTTCTATTCTGGACAGGTAACCATTGAGGATCTTTCCCTTCCAGATTTTGAGTAAGTAAAAGAGGCCGTCTTTTTCCTCATTTCTTACCTAGCCTTAATCACTGAATGGGTCCTTCCTCAGACAAACTGAGACTTGGGAAAGACCTTAGCTTAAAAAAGCCAAGATTACCCACTATATCTGGGGACATCTCCAGTTGTCCTAATCTATGTCTTGCCACTGAACCCAGATAGCTCTGGGGGAAAGAGTGAGGCTGGTGACTTTGCCCGGCCCTACACCACTTCAAGCCAATTCACTTGGAAGTCAAGATATCACTTTCTTGATGTCATTGGTCCTTTTTGAGAATGAAGGACAAATAACAACAATGATCTGCAGGGATGTAATCAGGCCCATATCTCCTAATTCAAGGAGGCTAAAGATGCTTAGCCTCAGGGATCTTTCTAGGAGAAAAAATGTGCACTTCACAGCAGGGACCACATAGTGAGGGGGTAGGCCAGAGACAAATGACTAGGAATACATGAAAAAAGGCATGAAAATGGGTAAACAGAGAGACTTGTAAGACAGAATGAATAAATGGGCAAGAATTTTAAAAAGATACCATACCATGTTAAAGGAAAGATAAGAAAAATAATCCCAATAAAAAAGAGAATTCTGTAGGTTAATGGAAAGGGATGGAATAATAAACTCCAAAGGGGCTTGAAAGAGAAAGTAAAAATTTTAAAAGAAGATATGAGGATAGGAATTATGTTGGAAATCAGAGCTCTCAAAGCAGAAATAACTAAGACAAACAACAGAGTAAATAAATTAGAACATAGGAGAATATCTCTAAAGAAGTGGTGACTCTGAAAAAGGGAT
This sequence comes from Trichosurus vulpecula, assembly GCF_011100635.1. Classification (NCBI taxonomy): domain Eukaryota; kingdom Metazoa; phylum Chordata; class Mammalia; order Diprotodontia; family Phalangeridae; genus Trichosurus; species Trichosurus vulpecula. Next base: position 71,634,060 of record NC_050580.1, read on the forward strand.
GAAAAAGACTTCTGGCCAAAAATGCTGCCTGGATGGAAGCAGAGCCCTCACATACCTATAGGAACAATACCCTGAAATTTGCACAAGGCTGTATGATTGGGAAATTCAATGAGAGATATGTGGTAAATGGTTTCTCCTATCTCATCATTAAACCAGCCAGAAGCAAGTGAACAATATGGAAAGTGAAAACTAAGGGGGTTAGTTTCCTGAACATGGCATATGAATGTAGTAGAATATTATTGTGCCATAAGAAATGGTAAAAATTTCAGAGTATCTTGGGTAGTATGAAATGATGCAGAATGAGCAAGCAGAACCAGGAGAACAATTTATAGAAGGATAACATTGTTTAGAGAAAAACTACTTTGAAAGATTTAATAACCCTGATCAAAGCAATGACCAAGCAACCTGTCTCTAGAGGGTCTATGATGAAGTATGCTATCCACCTCATGCCAGGAAGGAGATAAACTTAAGGTGAAGAAGTTTTTGGACACGACTACTGTGTGCATCAATTTTGCTTAACTATGCTTATTTTTCTTAACAAGGTGTTTTTTTCCCTTCTGATGCCAAAAAAGAGGGCTATTGACTCATTTTAAAAATGTGTGCAGGAGAACAGAAGGATGTACAAATAGGATAGTTTTGAAAGTAACATGGAACTTATTACATAATTTAAAAGTGTCATAAAATGAAGATTCATGGTTTCATATCAAACCTCTTTTCTATTCTTCTGTGAAAATGGAAATGCTGTTTTTATTGTATTAAAGTTTGAAATAAAAATTTAAATAAAAAAGGATGAAAGATTTGGACCTCAAAAATATATAAGTAGAGAACATTGGGCTGAAGAGGAGCAGAAGACAAGAACTTTTATTGTTCACATGAATTCTACAAAAGCTAAAGTAGTTAATCTTGAAAATAGGATGCCAGATAATTTAAAGATCAAAGGTGCTTTGGAAAAAACAAGATTAACTAAAAAAAAAACCAAAAAACCAACCTCTGAATATAATGCTGTAAAAATAGCACAACAAAGCTTGCCAAAACATTTTATTGCTGATGAAAAAGAAATAACAGCTTGAACCCAAAAATTGCCAACAGAGAAAAGATTTAAAATTTGAGATTTCAAGGAATATATTGGTTGAATTTCAGAATTTTGATGTGAAATGACAAACTTTGCAAACATCTAAGAGAAAGATCTTCAGTTATGAAGTGATATCAGTTTGAATATAGTGTATTACTTTCCAATCATGAGAAATCAGAAAAGAGATTGAATAAATATTCCAAAACACGAAGGTCAAAACACCCCAAAATATTCTTCAAAGTTGAGTCTAATTTTCATTAAAATGATTGGTCTTCAACAAAAGAAAGGCATCTGTGCCATTAATATTTTTTAAAAATAAAAAGTTAATTAATTTAAATGAAGAAATAGATAGTAAAGCTTTAATAATTGGGGAACTCAATGTAGTCTTTCTGGGATAGAAAAAAATCTAAAAAAGTTTTTATAAAAATACAGAAAACTACAAATGTTAACTACATCCCATAGTGATTACAATGAATAAAATTATAATCAGAAAAGGACTTTTAAAGAAAGGCTTCAAACTTAAGTGTAGCTTAAATACTCTAATCCTAAATAATTGGTGGGTCAAAGGATGAATCACAGGAAAAATAAGTGATTTCATTAAAGATATTGAAAGCAATGAGACATGTAAAAACTTTTGAGATACTTCAAAAGCAATATGTAGGGGGAAGTATGGATTTCAAAATACTTACATCAACAAAAGAGCAAAGAACAAATCATTAAATTTACCATACAACTAAAAACCGAGAAAAGAAGTAAAAAAATAAGCAAAAAAAGTAGAAATTCTGGAGATAAAAGAAGAAATAAAATTTAAAATCAAAAGTGAGCTTTTTTCTTTTGAAAAATAACAATGACAACCTTAACTAATAAAATAGGTATACAGTTAGGTAGCCCATTAACAAAAAGAGAAGAAACTAGATAGAGAGGTGAGAGATGCATGAGGCATACTTTTTTGGACATCACCAGTGAGCTTTTTATTTTTTGTTCAACTATTTAAGTTTTTAATGGAGGTTTTGTTTTTATTACTTTCTAGATGGGGTGGAGAAGGATAGGGAGGAAGTGAAGAAAGTTTCATTGATTGAAAAAAAAATTAGATTTAACTAAAAAAGAAAGGAAACCCCAAATGCCAATGTCAAAAATTAAAAAAAAATCACATCTGAAGTGGAAATAAAATAAATTATTAGAAATTATTTTGCTTAATCATATGGTAACAAACTAATAAATTTTAAATGAAATGGATGAATATTTGCACAAATATAAAACAGCTGAATAACAGAACAAGCAACAGAAAGCTTAACCCAGTCTCAGAACAAGAAATTGAACAAACCATAAAGGAATTCTCCAGGGAAAAGGAAACAAACCAAAAATTCCATCAAACATTCAAAGAGTAATTAGTTACAATATTACATGGATTGTTTGCAACAAAAAAGAAAGAAGAGAAAACTTTTTATTGAATAGAAACAAGACTTTTTCTATGAAATAAATATAGTTCTGATACTTAACCAAGAAAGATATAAATCAGAGAAAGAAAACTATTTACCAATGTCTTTAGTTAATATTGGTGCAAAAATTCCAAACAAAATATTATTACTACAACCTAATTAAAATAGTATGGATTATGATCAGGTTGACTTTAATCAGGAAACTCAGGTAATTTTTGGATATGTGAGCATATCAACAGATACAGAAAAAGCTTTTGGAAAAAATACAACTTTTTCAATAAAATCTTTAAAAGTATAGGAATAGATTGTCTATTCTTTAATAAGCTAAATAGCTTCTGTCTAAAACCAAGAGCTAACATTATTTTTAATGAAGAAGGGCTAAAGATTTTACTGAAAAGATCAGGGATAAAGCAAGGATGTCTATTGTCACTAGTATTATTTGATAATATTCTAGAAATGTTCTTTATATCCATATGACAAATAAAAAGAAACTGGAGAAATAAGCATAGGTGAAATAGAAACAAAATTTATTACTTTTTGCAGATGATGTGATGTTTTGCTTAGAGATTCAAATAAAATATTTGAAATAATTAACACCTTCTGTTATATCCAAGAAAAGTATCAGATTAGAAACAAAGCAAAAAACTTCAAAAGTTATTACCCTTTCTGTATCATCTTTAGTGCCCTTTCTGTAGCATCTCAATACAACATAGTAGGAAATCACTTTAGTAGAAAAAGGGGAAGCAATTGTCAGAGGAAAGCTAGGGATTTTTACCTTAGCCTGGCGGAGAGTAGAGAAGGAAAAGAATTCCACAGACTTATGGGGCTGTGGGAGAGTAAGTTAAGAACTGCAAAAGGGAAGTCCCTCATGGGAAAAGGAAAGGTTGCCATTAAGCAATTCTTATGTATGTCTGCGGTGAGAGACAGGGATCTCATCATCAATTCTGACCAGATACCAATCTGACTTAAGCATGTTTTGTATGCCTTAAGTTTCTCTTTGGGAAAGGAGTGTGTGGTTTTCTTGGGGCCAGGACAGATCAGAGTGACTGCTATTACACTTTGTTGTATCTTTTATGAATTGATATTACTAGGAGTAAAACACAGTAGAAGGTCCCACCATAAAAAAAAGGAAGGGAGGATTGTGTTGAGGTCTACAGATGCATTAACATAGAAATGGGTTAGAGAAGGTAGTTGACATTTGGTATTTTATAACTTTAGTGAAGAATGTAGAATAAAGAAAGAATATATGAGTATATACAATAAATTCTAGATTAGGTAAACAACTTTGAAAGATTTAAGAACTCTAATGAACCCAATGGCCCAACATCATTACAGAGAAGCGATGAAGCATGCCACCCACTTCTTTTGTTTTTTCAATTCCAAAACATTTTTGTTAGATTATACATACTTTTTGTATATGTACATACAAAAGTACGTCATGCTTTTGAATTCTGTGTACTTGCAATAGCACAGATTATTAAGAGCTGACTACATAAGGTAATACGTTATACATGAATATGCTGTTAGAGTTGGAGTGTTGGGAGATCCACCACAGAGAAGATTTTAAAACTCTAACAAAGGTGGATATCAAAGATGACTTTAATTCTGTGAATTGGATGTGATTATTCAGGAAACAGGGTTCTTCTGGCCACCTTTCCCATATGACATAGCAAAACCAATTAGGTTCTCTAATTGTTTGCAGTCTGCCACCTGGATAACAGGTAGTGTTTCTCCCTCCATTGGGCAGCACTGTTTAAAACTTATATTTTGCTGTCAGGCTTCTTTGCAGTGGATGAGCCAGATTACAAGTGGAGTATAATTGAAAATATTCAGGTGTTCACATAGGCGAATTGGTTCTTATTGGGGAGAGATGCCACCTACCTCTTGACAGAAGTATGAAAGACTCATGGTGAAGACTGGGGTACATATTTTTTGTTCAGGACCAATGAAGAAATTTGTTTTTCATGACTATGGGGTTATACAGTTACAATGTTTTGTTTTTCTTTTCTTTTTCCACTGAGAAGAGGAATAGGAGGGAGAGAAAATAGATTTTGTTAATTGAAAAAATTAAATTAAAAATTTCTTTTAGACCAAAAGGAAATAGAAATGAGGAGTATAAGTAAGTAAATTAACACTTCTTTAAAAAGTGTACTGGAAAGGAAAATTATTAAAATTAAGATGTTGGATTGGGAAAAGCACAGTTCAAAATGGTGGTTGGGAATGAATCAGCAGGTAAACTTTTTAGAAAAGTTTTTTTAAAATAATGTTTTATTTTTCTCCAATTGCGTGTAAAAACAATTTTTAACATTTGCTTTGGAAATTTTGAATTCCAAATTCTCTACCTCCCTCCCTTCCTTCCCCACTCTCTACCTGAGATGGTAATCAATTTGATATAGGTTATACAAACCATATTTCCATATAAGTCATGTTGTGAAAGAAAACACAGACACCTTCCCCCCCAAATGAAAGAAAATGAAAAACAGTATGCTTTGATCTGCATTCAGACTCCACCAGTTTCTCTGGGGGTAGATAACATTTTTCATCATGAGTCCTTTGGAATTGTCTTGGATTATTGTATTGCTGAGAATAGCTAAGTCATTCAGAGTTACAATATTGCTGTTACTGTGTACAATGTTCTCCTGATTCTGCTCACTTTATTTTGCATCAGTTCATGTAAGTCTTTTTGGGTTTTCCTGAAATCATCCTGCTCATCATTTCTTAAAGCACAATAGTATTCCATTACAATTATATACCACAACTTGTTCAGCCATTCCCAAATTGATGGACATTCCCTCAGTTTCCAATTCTTTGCCAACACAAAAAGAACTGCTATAAATATTATTGTACAAATAGGTCCTTCTCCCTTTTTGGAGGATCTCTTTGGGATACAGACCTAGTAGGGGTATTTCTGGGTCAAAGGTTATACACAGTTTTATGGCCTTTTGGGCACAGTTCCAAATGCTCTCCAGAATGGTTGGATTAGTTCACAACTCTAGCAACAATGCACTAGTGTCCCAATTTCCCCACATCACCTCCAACGTTTATCATTTTCATTTTCTGTCATATTAGCCAATTTGATAGGTGTAAAGTGGCACCTCATAGTTGTTTTAATTTGCAGATAAGTAGGCTTTTCTATAAAAGAAGAGAAATAAGCAATTTAAGTAAATTCAAGGAACTTGGGATAAAGCAGGAAAACAGAATGGGAGGGAGAGCCTATGGGAATAAACTAATATCAAATTAGTGCTTACAAAAGTAATTGCAGGGGCAACTTGTTGACTTAAAAGAGGGATGGGGGAAAGTAAATTCAAAAGATATAGTTGAAAGAAAAAACAAATTTGTAATCAGTATTTGCATCAAGGAAGAAATAAAGAAACACAACTCTCTCCTTTCATTGGAGACTTGGAGAACTATGGGTTTCGTTTGTGGCATACAGTTAAGACATAGTTGTTATGTCAATCGATTCTGCTCATCTTTTTTTCTTTGTTAAAAGGGAAGACTTACTCAAAGAGAAGGAAGGGAGGAAAGTTATACCCTGAAAAAAATTGTAATGTAATAAAAGGGCATCAACATGATAAAATAGAAGAAATAACTAGAAATAATTTCCTAATCACCATGAGACCACTGAGAAATGAAGTTTATGTGAAGTTTATGTGTTTGAAAAAGAGAATTAGAGAAAAAAGCATTTGGATTTTCAAAGTTTGATAACTCTACTTTGCATATGCTGTCCTGCCTGGTTTCAACTCCATGGAATCAGATGCCTCTTCCAGGATAAGCCCATGATTTTCTAAACTCTCTGCCATGCAGTTAACTGGAGCCTTGATTGACTTCTTCTCCCCTGTTTGGAGGGTGAGGGGCAGAATGTCAAACTCCTCACAATGCCTTCTTTTATAGAGGGCAGAAAATGGACTCTCAGATCACTCCACTTTGCATAGGCTGTCCTGCCTGGTTTCAAATCCATGGCACAAGATGGGGTTACCTCCTGGTGTTTCATCCTTCTCCCATCCCCTTTCCTGCCTCCTTTTGTGTGCTATTTCTACCTTTGGATTGTAAGTTCCTTAATAGCAGGGGCTGTCTTTCCTTTTTACCAATTAATTAATCCCCAGTGCTTAGCACAGTGTCTGGCACATAGTAGGTCCTTAATAAATGCTCATTGGATTGGATCAGATTGATAGAATGGCACTGACTCTAAGCTATATGAAGTACTGGTTATTGGCAGAGACGGGTTTCTTTCCTTGCTTTTCAACACTTTCTTTGAGGTGGCTAGGTGGTGTAATGCACAAAGGATTGTGTTTGGAGTCAGGAAGACTTGTGTTCAAATCTTGTTTCATCTACTTCCTGGCTGTGTGACTCTCCGTAAAGTCAATTAACTTCTCTTAACCTCAGTATCCTCCTCTGCAAAATGAGACCAATAACTAGCATCAACCTCACCAGGTTTTTTAGGAACAAATGAAATAACACGTGCAAAGTGCTATAATTTCTTTTCTTTTCTACCATAGGATCACCTCTTACTCTTTGAAAACAGTTGAAAACAGATCATCCACAAATCAAAGTATTTTAAGAGGGTTTCGGGGCATATTGAGAACAAAAGAGAGATACAGGGTTTACTAGCAAATGAATCAATAAAATAGTTTTACTGTAACTACTAAAAAGAGACACATGGAGAGATGCTTGTGATATTGGAAGGTAGGAGTGTATACCAGCAATAAGGATACTTTGACTATATCTATGATTGTGACTATGACTAGGAAGTTTACTATAGAGTGTGAGTGAAAAAAGGTAATATCTATTTCTGGTCTCGGGTCTCACTCTTCTCTCTGAGGATGGTAGACCTGTTTTCATAAGAAAGACAGGTCCTTCTGGCAAGGAGCATGGTTTTTGTAAAGTTACTTTGATTTATGGTCTTATCAATGTGGTTACTCCATTCTCTGGTAATACAGATTGGAACCTCTTCTCATCCTGTGCAATTCTCATCCCTGTTTTCCCATGATTCTCTCTCCCATAGAGGATCTACCCTGAGGACTAGAGGTCTTCATTTAGGTCTTTTAATACCTTTGGAGTATCTATGTAGCACTTGGTCTGTCTACTAGTTGTTTCCATGACCAGCACACCTCCTTTTCTGGTCATAATTAATTTTTCTAAAATATTTTGTTACTTCTCTCATGCAAATCCTTGTTTCTTAAGGTAATATGCCTTACCATATGTCTTTCCATTTCCCTTTGAGTTATGTGTACTTCTGATTTTTCAGAGACCATGCTTTCCCAAGATTTTCAACTATATAATTTCACCAGGAGAACATTTATACTCAAACAGGCAGCTAATAGTTGGATATCAGCTTCTTGAATGAGACCTCACTTATCTCCTCCTCCTCCTCCTCCTTCTTCATTTTCTAAAGTATGGGATGGAATTCAGGGTCCCATAAATCTACAGAGTGCTGCTCTAGGCAGGTTTACATAGTCGGGAGTGGTTGGGGAAAGCTTTTCTCATGCCTTCCACATAGGAATAGAGTAATGCTATGGTAACCAGACTGATGTCTAGCATGAAGTCCCTGAGGCTTTGCCTCAGGATTCTGATATAATGACAGTTCCCTCTTCTTCCTATCTATTGTGTCAACACAAGAGGAATAACTTTTCTGGCTGCAGTAGTCATGCCAATGGGGCTGGGGCTAATGTGGCATGGAAGATGGCTGTTGGGAAGAAGTGGCCCTGGTACCCACCTCAGTGCCCTGGGTGGAGGAAGTACCCTCAGTTCCTGAGAGAGATCCATCAGTGTCATGCCTCTCTCCTGGAGTTTCATGCAGCTGGGACAGACTGTCTACTCATTGCCTGGCCTGGGAACTTGTGCCATGAAGAAAGTCCAAGTTTAGTGTTGATGGTGTTGCAGGTTAGCCTTGGGGTATCCTCTCATTACTTGCTCTCTCTCTCTCTCTCTCTCTCTCTCTCTCTCTCTCTCTCCCCCTCTCTCCCTCTCTCCCCCACCCCCACCCCTTTCCTTGCTAAACAGATTTTGCTCAGGTATCAGAATTCCCAGTTATGGCATTGCGGCTGGCCAAGGATGACAGATAGGACAAACTCTCATCTTGGAAAAACTGTATGAGGAGATGGGAGAGGAGGAAGAAGAGGTCCCTTCTTCACTCACAGAGGAATTCAAAGACCGTGTGTTCATAACTGTAGGAGAGGGATTTCAAGCTGTGTTCCCGTAGGTCCTCCATTCATTTCCCTATTTCATTATACAGGGCTACCTCAACTTGACCTCCAAAGTCTTGGAGGTGAGGAAGAGGTTTTCAGGGCCCTGACAGAAACAGAGGTGAGCGATGTCAAGTTGGGGCTTCGATGGGGGATGGCTGAGAGAGGTATTCAGGCTGCAATGCATTCTGTAGCCCATCCATTCTCCAGAGGTAGGGGAGAGGGAGCCGTGAGACGTGGGACGTGAGACCCGAGACCCGAGATTCTGCCGTTAGGACCCAGGCAGAGCCCAGGCGGCGGACTGCACACCATAAAATCTATGAATAATAAAAAGGTATAGAAAGGCCTTCAAGCTCCTGCCGCTTTGTGCTGCCAGCGTTCAGGAGGCAGCCCCAGCCTTGGTGCCGCTGTGTCCTGGAGCCCAGAGTGGCTGGGGCTAGTAAAGAGGCATGCTGGAGCCTAGTGGGAGGGTGGGCAGCGCTGGCTGGCCCAGCCGGGAGCAGGCAGCGCACAGTTTTATGTGCGTCGTTCGGTTTTTTATAGTTTAATAGGGTCCAACTATTATAGCATAACAAAGGCCGTCACAGACCCGATGTGGCTTGTTTCCGCTCTCGGTAGCCGTCCTTTGGTGTGTACTGAAGGAGTGTCTGGGAAATGCACAAAAACAAAGGGACGTTTAATACCAGTTTTCTTTTTATATGTGTGCTCTCAGCTTTCATCATTCAGGGCGCTGACCATTACAAAATCCACCCACAGACACAGTGGCTGGGGCTGGGGGGGAAGCGGGGAGGGCACAGATCGGCTTCAAAGTCTTTTCTTTGCAGGGGCTGCTTAGGGATTTACACTCTTAAATTAACTCCTTCCTCCCCAAAGTCACCCACCGTTTCCATTGGAGAGGGAGGGGGTGTTTGCCCCGAAATGGCATGGGGCTAACAGTCACCAGAGGGGATCATGTTGGATGGGCAGCTCAGCCGGACCCTGGGGAGGACGGGCATCTCCACCGACTCAAGCTAGGATGTCTCTGGGGGTGGGGGTGGGACTGAGAAGCCAGGATCCAGTGTCTCTGGGTGGACCAGGCAGCAACTTACTGGTTTTATTTCCCAATGTCAGAGAACAGCAGGCTGGCCTTCAAAGCAGGAGCCTTGCCTAGGCTATGCCTTGTTCTCTGAGGTCTAAAATTAAAAAAAAAAAACAAATTCAAACAAAGATAAATGACTTCGTTCATTGTCTTATGCTTGGGTAGCATAAAAAGAGTGGGCCTCCTAACTCTCCTCTCTTTCCCCTTCATTCACATCTTCCTCCATTCCTCCATCCTCTTCTACCAGACCCTAAAGGCATTTGGCTAGTTTCTGTGCTTTGTAATGTCTCATATATAGAATAATAATAATTATTATTATTATTATTATGACAAAAACAACAATCTCTTTTACGGTTATAGGCTTTTTAACTTACAAAATGCTTTTCTAACCATTATTTCATCCCATCCTCACAAAAACCTATACCACAGCCAGGCCAAGGATTATTATCTTCACCGCCTTCCCCCTGTGGGGCCCCTCCCCCCCCATATTTTACAGATGAGGAAACTGAAACTCAGATACCTTAATGATGTGGCCAAGACAACAGCAACACCTGGACTCCCTCCAGAATCTTCTTCCTTCTCACCTGCACATTGCCACCCTAACCCCAGCCCCTCCTCAGTACTACCATTTTAGGAAAGACCCCAGCTATGCTTGGGGTCACTCATTCATGCTTGGACTATCTCTGAAATCCTCCTTCATTTCCTTCCTCTTCTGCCTCCTTCCTGTTCCTCTTCCCCCACCCCTCCAACCCCAACCTCTCCTTGACATGTTGTTTCTCCCATTAGAATATCAGCTCTTTGAGGGGAGAGGCTGTCTTCCTTGCCTGGAAGTGTGTGGTACATATTAACTAGTGCTTAACAAATGCTCGTTGACTTGATTTTACTTACTTGTAGTTTTGTCCCCAAGGTTAGTACAGTGTCTGCACACAGTAAGCACTTAATAAATACTTTATCTGTCTATCCATCTAACAACACTGGGGGAAAATTGTTAGTTATTAGTTTATCCTTGTCAAGAAAAGGCTTCTAGTCTCTGCCTGAACAGATAGGAGCCAAGACAGTCAGCATCTGGCTCTGAAGAGATGAATCCAAGAAGCTGGTAGCAAAAAGAAAGAATAGTATACATACAAATGATGAAGTTGGACAGGAGTGGCAGCAACCTTAGTTGAATAGATCTAAAAACTGCCTAAAATTGTTAATTACTCATCAACCTGTGAAAAAATATTTAGGACATCCTCTTGCTGCTAATAATCAGTATGAAAGAAATGGATAGGAAACTAGCCCTGGGGTGTATAGTGCACAGGAGGGGTGTGGGCAGAGAGTGGTCAAGTCACTTTCCCTCTCGGGGCTCCAGTTCCCTAATCTGTAAAGTGAGGGAGCCAGATTAGTTTGTTAAGGTCAATTCAATTTAACAAATAGTTGTTAGGCAACCATGAGGTATGCCACCTGTGCTAGGGGTACAAGGATAAAAACAAGACAATCCCTGCTCTGAAGCAGCTTACATTCTACAGGGTGTTCCTAAAGTCTGCACACATAGGCAAAAATGCATGTTTTTAAGAAATGAAATGATTGAAATTTTCAACAACATTTTATTTAATTGGTATATTAACAAATAACATCTTCGACTTCAAATAGCATCATATGATTTCATATTCATATTCCAAGAGTGAATGTGCTAAAATTGATGGCAATGTAGAGTTATTGCATCAAGTTCATGTGAATCTTGCAAAGCGCATCAACCTTTGCATCACAAATGATGGAAATCATATTGAAGATGTTATTTGTTAATATTTTGATTAAATAAAATGTCAAAAATTTCAATCATTTCATTTCTTGAAAATGGGCATTTTTGCCTATGTGTCCAGACTTTAGGAACACCCTGTATTAGAGTGTCTCTTGAGCTGAGTCTTGAAGGAATATCAGGATTCTGAGAGGCAGACATGAAGGAGCTGGTTGTACATATGGGGGGATTGGTTGTGCTGATGTGTGGAGGGTGGAGATAGAATGCCAAATTTGGGCGACAGTTAAATAGTCCATTTTGGTTGAGAGTGTAAGGGGCAGCAGTGGATAGAGTTTGGGGCAGGAACACTCATCTTCCTGAGTTCCAATGTGGCTTCAGACACTTATTAGCTATGTGACCTTGGCCAAATCACTTCACCTCATCTGTAAAATGAACTGGAGAAGGAAACACAAAACCATCCCAGTGTCTTTGCCAAGAAAACTCAAAATTGGGTTATAAAGAGTCAGCATGACTGAAAAAATGACTGAATGACAACAAACAATAGCAAAAGAGAACATGTAGCATAATTCTGGAAAGGTAAACTGAGCAATGTTTTAAGCATAGGCTGAGGAGTTTGGATTTTACCCATAGTGCCTCTTCTCTGTTAAAGACTTTGGCTGTCTGGTGGGGGAGTGAGAGAGGAATGAAAGTGAAGAGATGAGATGAGACTGGGAAGGAAGCCCCTAGTGGCCCCTGGAACCTTGAACCGAAGAGCTCAATGTCAAAGACAGGAGAGATGGAGGAGGCGAGGAGAAAAGCAGAGTGGAGATTTCTGTCTGGGTCTAGTCCGCTCTTACCTACACCCCTGCTTCATGAGAATGAGCTAATTGTGGTGAGAAGCAGTGAGAAGTCCCTGCCAGTAAAAGAACACTAATAGGAAAATATTGGCTTTCAATTCTCTACAAGACCCAGAGTCCCTGTACAAGGAACAAGACCTTGTGTTGTGAGACATCCCAAGTCTTAAGTCCAGTGTCACTGAGTCTTCATATTGTGATGTGTTCACTGAGACAACTATCTCACCTCCCACTTGCACTTACAAATCAAGTCCCAAGAGTGTGGCTATTATGTCTTTTCAAGGTTTCAGGGTTAGCTCTGAAAAACTAAAGAAGGGAAATGCTTTTCTAATATAGCTCATAAGCACCCAAAGGTGTGCTTCCTGCTGATTATAGGTTGATATTAATTAATTATCCAGTCTTTAATGAATGGTATTTACTAAGACAGTACAAGAACAAATGCACTTCCAAAAGCCTGTGACATACTCTCCCATCAGTAATATAGAATCCAGGGGAAAGTGGGCTCAAGCTTAGAGAGTGCATCTATCAAAGCAGCAACTTACAGCTCCTAGAAGTCCTTCTGATGGAGTTCTCATGATTTTTCCCCTTTGGCATGGTGCAGTTTTTCTGTTGAACTCTCATACCAAGACCACTGTCCCAACTGCCATTCTTATTGGTGAATTGAGTCCCCAGAAGGTGACTACTTGGTCAGACCTGAGCTATAGGAATATAATTTGAGATCTATGTGGAGGACAGATTGAATCAGGAATATAATAGAAGAAGACCTTCATGCCACTAGGGAAGTGATATGGTTCTAATCCAGTCTCTGCTACTAAGTAAACTTTGGACAAATTCCTTTCCAGTTTTTGAGTCTTAGTGTTCCCATCTACAGAATGAAGGGGTTCAACTAGATCCTGCTAATCTCATACATACATGCTCAACATAGGTAATTCAGTGATCTCATGCAGGCATAAACCTAAACAAGTGTAGCACCTGAGGCACCCTCTCTCATGTGTAGACACACAGAAAAGTGGTCCCAGGTTCAAGGCAGTATGTCACAACCCAATGCAAACCTCAGCTCACAAACCCTCCATTTTTGCCAGCCAGCCAGAACATATTAGCTCAAAGCAAAAAAAAAAATTAGTCAAATGGGATATAAAATAATGAAACAAGAAAATATTTCCCTATCCTCACATAGAATACAGATTCCCACAAATTGTCATTAGTGGCGAAAGACACACATGTAGGGAACTCACTTGCTAAGGGAACACACTTTCAGTGCATACATAGATAATATGTGTAGCCAGAAAGCATATGTGAAGAGACACATACTAGAAAACCATGTGGATGGAGCTCACATATTGAGAGCACCTATGGAAGAGATTCATGTGGTCAGACCATACATGTGGCAAGGGGAAAACACACTTTGATTCTGTAGAACAAATTATGTCCTCTATTGATATCTTTATACTGCTCTCTGCAGGGACTCCAGTGCAGGAATTCTTAACTTTTATGTTAGTCTGGTAAAGACTGTGGGCCTCTTTTCAGAATAATATTTTCAGATTATTTAAGAATATATAGATTGTAGAGTAAAAATGAATATTGTTGAAATTATATAAATTTAGTGAAAATAAAGATGTAATATTTTGTCCCATTCGAATTCATAAACTCCTTCCCTTAGTCCTTTTGGGAGTTCATTAACATCAAGTTTACTGGTTATTCTTTCTTTCTGCTACCAGCTTCTTGGATTCATCTCTTTAGAGCCAGCTGCTGACTGTCTTGGCTCCTTTCTGTTCGGGCACAGAGACTAAAAGCCTTTTCTTGACAAGGACAAGCTAATAACTCTTGTATTTCATAGCTGCTTAGACTATGAGCCACCATATCACATCTTCACACATGCACACATATCTCTATAGTTATATGCAAATCTGTATATATATGCATATACATCTGTATATGCATATATATCTATATAGATATATGCAGATCTATAGGTATGTGAATATATGTGCATATTTACATGTATTTTTGACTCTCTGATGTTAGCTTAAAGCCCATTGTTCCAGACAAATAGCTGACTTAGAGTTAGAAGTTCTCTGTAAATCCAATAACCTCTTTATTGAGATCCTGTGTTATCCCAAACAACCCATTTCAGAGGATTTGCCAAGGAAACTGCCCAGCAACTGTCTAGAAGGTGGGAATAGGAAGTCCACTTTCCTTACTAGATCCTCCCTAGTTTGACATACAAATCCAGTTGAGCAAGAACAGAAGTTGAGCGTCTTCACAAAAGTGAAGTTAAGTCATCAGCCTCTACCTTCTACCCTGTGGGTAGGCCTACATTCCTGCCTTTCTGACACACATCTTCCAGTAAAATAAAATAATATAAACATTTGAAAAACTCTGTCTTTTTTTGTTATTTTCTGGCTAGTGTGAATTCTTACTTTCTTGAGAAACAAGAAACAATTAAAAAGGTAAAGTTGCTTCTTGAAGTTCTCCCACAAGACAAATATATAAAAAAATTTACATTAAATGTATCATATACCCTTTGACCAGAATGCCACAACTGGACACATAGGCATATAACCCAGAGATATCAAAGACAAAGGAAAGGTCCTATACATGCAAAAGATATTTATAGCAGCACTTATATGGTTGCAGAAATTGTGATCTATAAATGCAATGTAATGTTCGTTTCTGGACCTTGCCACTATTCCTCAGCTGCCTTCTCCCTCTGCCTCTGCAGCACTGTTGGCCCATTAGTGAGTTCTTCCTGGTGCTTCTATTTTGGGGAAGAGCCCAGACTAGCCACCCATCATTCTTCAGCTGTCACCACCATGCCTTTGACTTGTTCCCACTTCCTTGCTTTTTCAAAGATCCCTTTTATGTGCTGTCTTCGCTCACTAGAATATAAGTTCCTGGAAGCCAGGGACTGACTTTCTTTTTGCTTGTATTTATATCAGTAGCACTTATCACAGGGCTTGTTGTGCCATAAGAATACACCAGCATAAAGAATTAAGAGAAACTTTGAAAAAGTAGTCTGAACTGATGTAGAATGAAGAACATAGAAATAGGACAACTTACATAATGAGACCAAGAAAAACGTAAAGAAAAACAACATTGAAAAACTTGAGAACTATGGTCAATGAACAAAACCATCATGACTTCAGATGACTGATGGTGAAGCGTAGCTCTACCTCATTATTGAAAGGCGGTAGGTTATAGACGCACAACAAAGTTGTCAGGCTTTCCCTGTTTGTTTTATTCTGCCTAACTACCCCTATTTGCTTATAAGGGAGGGTTCTTGGTGGAGATAATTATTCAGTCATTGAGAAATTATATAAAAAAAGAAAAGAGCATCCATAAAACACCAAAACCTAACTGCATCACTATTCCAATCTACTGTAAAGTGGAATGAAATTTAACAGCAGAAAGAATTACCAAAATAACATTGTTAGGGATAATCACAATGCAGTTTGTTTTTCTTGCTATCAATCCATACTTACTAAGGTAAGACTAGCTCTAAGCTGCTCTTCCCTATGGAGAGTACTTTCTCACACCATAATTTCTCTGGAAAAATCCATTTAAAAAATGGCCCAAACTTGTGGGTGAAAAGTTTAAATGTCTTTTAGATAAAAGATACCTTGTCTTGGAGTTATGCTGGTCAACTTCCTCTTCAGTTGTAGTTAGTTCAGTGAATGAACTCAGTGGAAAGCACCACATGCAATAAAAGTTATCTCCTTCAGAGGAAAAGGAATTATGCATAGTCTTCATTGAACACAGTCAGTATAATACAGTATGCCCTCTATACATCCTGATGGAATATTTCTTAATGGGCTCCCCATGCTTTGCAGCATGTCTGTGCTTTGATTTATGGAGCCAAGGTAAATGGTACACATTGCCAATAAAAATTCTTTGCAAATTCAGTTTTTAAAATATTTTTTCTTTATCACTTTAGACTGAATATGAAAAGAAATGTTAGAGGATTTAAAAATGTTAAACACATGATCCAGGTATAAAAGTATTTTTGCATGTGATTCATGGGGCATTTCAGGAATCAAAAGAAGGTGTTTATTCAAGAAAGTTTCAATTGGAGGGCTTGAATTGAGAGTGGATCCTGAACCCAGTGAGAAAAGCATTTCCCATATTGTTGCAGAGCTCCTGTCCAAGGGACACTCACCCAAGTTTTAATGAGAGAGGAGTTCCCTACAATGTTTCATACACATTAATTATAAAAAACTGACTCCTTTAAAATGTACTAAGAACTAGCTATAAAAAAGAATTCAGAGAAAAGGAAAATGAAGAAACCTTTCATGAAGGTAATAATGCACTGACACCATGAAGTTTGTCTGCATTGTAAATTTAGATTCCCACTCCCAACAGTCTTTGGGTAGCCCATTATTCACCATATGGGTTTCTGAATGATAGTATTATCTTGACTTTTCCAGGCCCTGAAACACTGCAGTCTTCTCCATGAGATCCATCATTACTCATAATAGATTGGCTTAACTACATACACAATAGAAAATGAATGAATGGAAAATGCCTATTGTCCAGAATGTTATTCCCATTTGAATGAACAGTCTATAGAACTGATTCATCTGTTCTTGACAGATGTTGAAAATGTATTAATGAGTTAGATCTAGAACTGAATAAAATGAAGAAAGCAAGCTAGAATACATTTGGGAAATTTCTCATGCTATTAATAATCCTGGGGTACTCCATGAAATATATATATATATATATATGTACACATATATATATACACACACATATATATACACACACATATATATATACACACACATATATACACACATATATGTATGTATTTAACACAAGCATTCTTCCAATGATATTATACATCTATGGCTTATGAATCTTTGAAGAACAAAATAAATGTGAGCCACCCAAACCCAATAGTGAGATGGATGGAAGATACAAAGAGACTGTAGCTTATGGGCAACAAAAAATTGCATGAGTAGAGGATATCCCATTTGTGTGTACACAATGAAACATTAATCTCATGCCAGGTAGCTAGCTGATGCAATGGATAGAGCAGTGGGCCTGAATCAGCTAGACTTGAGTTCAAATCCAGCCTCAAAATCTTATTAGCTGTGTGACCCTGGGTAAGTTACTTAATCCAGTTTGCCACAGTTTCCTCATCTCTAAAATGATCTAGAAAAGGAAATGGCAAATCTCTCCTGTATCTTTGCCAAGAAAATTCCAAATGGGGTCATGAAGAGCTGGACGTGACTGAAAAATGACCGAACAACTACAGAAATTCTCATGGCGAGTTCAGCTCTTTGAGAAGGTAGGAACTTCCTTTGTGGAGGTCGAGGGATTGCTATCCTTGCCTCTTTGAGACTACATTAAATTCAATTGATTCAGAACCAGGTCATAATCCTGGAGTACTCCTTTGGACATGGCTTTTAAAAGGGAAAACAGAAATATATGGTGAGAGCTAGAATTGGAGACAGAGAGATATTGAGAGGAGAGAGGTTCTGCATGGACTTCGTTCCTTAGAGGGGAAGTCCATACAGATGGTAGTGATAGAAGAAGTGTTAGAACTCCAGTTAGTTTTACGTTGCTGTACTACAAGACAACAGATAAGGGAAGAGGACCAACAAGGTTCTTCGACCAAGTCTCCTAGATGCAGTGAAGGAATTTTTGAATCATGCAACAACTGCAGCCAGAGAACAAGGGAGATAGACACAATGTGGGGAAGCAAACCTGGACCTTGTCCTTAGTTAGCACTATGAGTTATATGCACTGTACAGGTCTGGCAAAAGAGGTTGACTCAAGTGCTTTCTCTTAGCCAGGTGCCTCCAATTCAGTGTAGTCCTGAGCTGAAAGGACTATATAGTTCCTTGGGGGCCTATCAGATATTCATCAGAGAAGGAATAAAAGTTATCATTACTATTTATGGGCTTGAGTGTGAAACTTTGCCGTTTTGGCAGGTTAAATGAAACCTCTCCTACGTTTGCTGTATCACTAGCCTGAATATTTAAGTTGGAGCTCAGAGTTCCTTTCTTTTTTGTTGTGTAGTCTTAGACATGAAAAAAAATTATTTCTTTTTCTGGAGGAAACCATGTTAAGGGCAAAATGATGCAAATTTGATGTTTCTGGGGCAGGGAGACTCAGGATGGAGGAATATGCTATGAAAAAAAGAGTATCATTTTTGGGGAAACTCCCAAGAGTAAACCTATTCCTTATAAGCCCAGAGTTTTGGTGGTAGGCCACAGGTTACATGAAGAAAAAACACTGTGTAAGATACTATCAAAGAAATGTATTACTGGAAATGGAGGAATGATAACAGATTTGGAACCCAAGTGTTAGAGTGGTACCCAGGTAATATTAGGAAACCTAGAGGAAGACTCCTAACCCTTTGGGTAGACTTTCTATGGAGAAAGAAATGGACAAGAATCGCATGGAAGAGAGAAGATAAGGATAGGTTAGACAGTTGGTGAGATCAACAACATTGAAGAGATAAGAGATATTTTGAAGTACTGGGATACTGAAGGAGGTAAAGGAATACCTAGAAGGAATCTTAATGGAATCTCATTTTTATTGTTTGGTTTTCGAATGGTCCTAAAGACAGAAGCACATTCACATTGGGTCACAAATAGCATTAGTGACATCCAGTCAAACCCTCCCAAAGGATCCTAGGTGGTGATATCTGAAATATCTGACTTTTTATTCAATAGGGATGAAAGATGTTGAATAGATGCAAGCAGAGATATTTCCCTGATAGATACAAACTAGATGATTTCTCAGGTTTTCTTTTAGTCTTTTTGATTTTAGCTAAAAGTTCTGGTAATTAAAGTAATCTTTATCATTCAATAAAATTATGGTGCCAATCAAGGTAATTTGGAGAGGGTTAAGGGATAAATTTCCTGGGAAAATTCTAGAATGGATCATTAAAAAGATGGTTAGTGAACATTTAGAATAGGAAATGGTAATTACAGAGAGATAAGATTGCTTCATCTACAACAGGGAATGCCAGACAAATCTTACTTTCTTCTACTCAAGGCTAAACTAGAAAGAGAGTCTTGCCTCTTCCACATATCAATTCCCCAGGTAACTCTCTAAGTAAACTTGTTGTAGATCAGATTCTAGTCTGCACTGGGAGAAGGAGATTTCCTCACTGAGAGTTTTTGTTACGCCAGTGAAATTACAGATGTGGCCTTCCTCCCCTCTCCCTTTCCCCCCCAAATAAAGGAAACATAGGGAGGCAGTCCTGCCTCTGAAACCTTCTGGCTTGAGAATTGTGAGACTGTGGGAAAATTACTTAACCTCTCACTTCCCCAGGCAATTCTTTAAGAAGTATTAAGTAGTAGAAAAGGTCCTGAGGGACATGGATAAGTTGAGATTTCTTTCATCCAGAATACCCTATGTCAATAAAATCACAAGTTTGGTTCTTTCCAAAATAGTATCAACAGACATTTTATAGCACTTTATGGTTTACATACATTAGACAAGTCAACAAGTATTTATTAAGGTCCAACTATGTGCCAAGGGGCAGCTAGGTGGAATAGTGGATAGAGTGCCTGGCTTGGAGTCAGGAGGACCTGAGGACCTCAGATACTTAGTACCTGTGTGACCCTGGGCAAACCTCTTAACTCTGTTTGCCTCAGTTTCCTCATCTGTAAAATGACCTGGAGAAAGAAATGGCAAACCACTCCAGCATCTTTGATAAGAAAACCCCAAATGGGATCATGGAGAGTTGGGCAAGGCTGAAAATGACAGAACAGCAACAACAAATATGCCAAGAGCTGTGCTACATGCTGAGGATACTAAAAAAAATAGGAGCAAAACCAGTCCTTTTTCTCATGGAACTCACAGTCTGCTAGGGGAGACAACATGTAACCAACTATATGTAAACAGGATGTATACAGGATGGATTGGAGATACCACCTAAGGGAAGTCACTAGCATTAAGGGGTATCAGAAAAGCTTTCTTGTGGAAGGTGAGATTTTAGTTGAGATTTGAAGGAAGCCAGGAGGGGGAGATGAAGTGAGTAGGGAGAACATTCCAGGCATGGAGTATAAGCCTGTGCAAATACACCTATTATGGAGATGGAGCATCTTGTGTGAAGAACATCAAGGAAGCCAGTGTGCCCATATCACAGGTTATGTAGAGGGAGTAAAGGTAAGAAAACTGGAAATGTTGTGAAGGGCTTTAAAAGCCACAGAAAAGGTTTTATATTTGATCGTGGAGGTAGAAGGGAGCGCTGGAGTTTATTGAATTACATAATTCTCTAAGGTTTGTAAAGTATTCTTCTCTCCCCTAAAAAAATAAAGTACATAGTACAAATGCTTTTATGCCCATTTTTACAGATGAGAAAACTGAGTACAGGAGAGGTTAAATGACTTGCCTGAGGTCATACAGCTAATAAGTATCAAATTTGGAACTGAACCCAAATCTTTAACTTGCTTGCACTTGTCTTGCTGTATCAGATTCCCTACCTGAGCTATGTATACAAGGTCCTGAAAATCCTAGAAGTCTTTCTATGAGTGTCTGTTCTCAAAGTGGCAATAAATTCTAAATGGTAGATGGCCCCTGCCATCTACACTAAGAGGATGTTATTACTTTGTTCTTGTGGAAAGCCACAAGATGCCATAGGTCAAGATGAAAAGGGAAGATTTCCCTTCTCCATTTCTTCACCTTAAACAAATGAAAAACCAACTTTTTAGTTATGTATTATAAGGAAATAATTGGATTTTATTGTTGGAAATTGTCCTGTTTAGATATGCTTAAAAATGTCTTTTGGAAATGTCGATACATCTAGATTTCAAGTGAGGGGGCTATAACCATTCTTGGCATTTGTATGACTGGACTTGGATGACTCTGGAGCAGCAAGTGAGGCTGGTGACTTTGGGCAACTCTGCCTCATTTAAATACAATTCACTAGGAAGTGATGGCATCAACCTGTGATGTGATTGGTCCTCTTTGAAAAAACAAGGACAAACAACAAAGATTGCAAAATCCTTTGTGTATATTCTCTCACTTGATACTCAGAACAATGTTGTGAAATGGACATTATTAAAATCATTTTATAAATGAGAATAAGGAAGCTAAATGAGTAGAAGAAACAGGATTAGAACTCTAGGCCTTAATGACTACAAATGGGGCACACTATCCGCTGTACAAACTGCCTCTCTACTCCCTCCCTTGCTGATTGAAGCCCATCTATGTTACCTGATCTTCTCCAACTCATAAAGCATCAATCCTGAGCTAGAAATGTCCTCAGAAAACATCTAGTTCAATTTGATTGCTTTACAGATGAGGAAAATGAGACCCAGGGAAGTTAAATGCTTTTCCAAAGGAGAAATGCGTAGGAAACCTCTGAGATGGGATTTTAACCCAGGTCTTCTGGTTCCAGGGACGGTGCTCTTTCCAAGGAAGATCTAACCAAAGTTTGACATCTTCCCTGCATCTTTTAGGAAAGAAGAACCCTGTCTCTTTTATAAACAAAGGAAGGAAGGGAGGAAGGAAAGATAGACTTAAGGAAAAAGGGAGGAAAGAAAAATGAAAGGAAGGAAAGGTTGAAGGAAGGAAGGAAGAAAAATTGGAAGGAAGGTAGGGAGGAAGGAAACATAGATTTAAGGAAAAAGGAAGGGAAGATAGTTGAAAGGAAGAAAAGATGGAGGGAAGGAAGGAAGAAAAGTTGGAAGGAAGGCAGGGAGGAAGAAAAGTAAAAAGGAAGGCAGGAAGGAAGGAGCAGAGGAAAGGAGGAAAGAAGAGAGGCAGGGAAAGAGGGAAAGAAGGAAGAGAGGGATAGATGAAGGAGGAAATAAGCATTTATTGTATATTGTGTGCCAGGCACAATGTAAAGGCATTTAAAAATGTTATCTCATATTATCCTCTCAACAACCCTGAGAGGTAGGTGCTATCATATTCCTATTTTACAGTTAAGGAACCTGAAGTAGACAGAGGTTAAGTGACTCGTCCAGGGTCACACAGCTAGTACATCTCTGAGGCTGGATTTGAACTCAAGTTTTCACTCCATGTCCAGTATTCTATTTGCTGCACCACCTGGTCGCTTCTAACATTCTTTTAATATTTTATGGACACTGTTACAACACACAGGCTGTCTATTATTCTATGTTTCACCTGTGTGATCAGTTCTCCTTTTTTCCCTGTCATATGTATCTTGGGTAATGTCTTTTATGCCACTTTTTGTACAAAAGTTAGTAATATGCTATAGTCTATTAATGCCTGCTAGTGATCTCTTAACTATGTCTTGTTAGGAGGGAAAAAAGTGAAGACTCTCTAAGAAGATAGCTAGGAAAGAAAGGGTAAAGGTGTAAATAAATAATCTGCAGAATTTTAGATAAATTAGCTTTTACATCTGTGGTTAACTTCAAAGAATAGCTGGGAGGAAAATATTAGTTCTAATGACAGGTTAACTCAAGTGAGATCTCAGACTGGAAAAAAGATTATCATGTGGTTTTACTGAGACCCAGGGGGAATTCCTAATGCTTCCTTCATTTTGTTGTTGTTGTTGTGTTTGTCTGAAAGGGGAAGGATGCAGTGCCGGTCAAAGTGCCTTAAGGCATTCTCTGTGATTATCAGAGAGAAGTCATTTCCTCTGTAGAATGAGGAGTTAGTTAGTTAGAAAGAGCTGAGACCTGGCTGGCACCGTGAGGAAGTTTGTGCAGTGACATGACTCGCCATTAAAACTATACAGGTCCAGTGGTCCTTTAAAAGGCTAGTATTGTTGGACTTTTTCATTCCCAGAACATCAAGGACAAGAAAAAACCCCCATAGGTGTTATTTGGCAGTAGTTGAAGATAGCGGAAGAGTTTACTTAATTTGTACTTTGGTGAAACAGCATTGGATTGTTAGTAGTGTAACTGAGGTTGGCTGAGTCGTGCACTTGCTGATAGCCTTGGGAAATTGACTTCCCCTCTCTGGATCTAAAAAAAAAGAAAGGTATTGATTTAGGCAAATATCTAAAGACCCTTCAAGCACCATAATTTTGTAATTTCTTTTATTCCTTCCTAGCATTTCTTAAATTTTAAAATGGTCTAATAGTGGAATTTCAGACCTTACATATCTGCGTTTTTGCTTGGATCTTTAGGTTTATCGAACACTACAGTACCATGGTAATTTATTACTACTGTGTATTGTGTTTCGAATCTATTCCACTGATCTACCACTATTTCTTAGCCAGTATCAGATTGTTTTGATTATTGTAATTTCGTAACATCATTTGTAATCAGGTACTGCTAGGCTGCCTTCCTTCACATTTTTTAATGATTCCTTTGATATTCTTGACTTTTTGTTTTTCCAGATGATTTTTAAAAAAAATATTTTTTCTAGCTTTGGAGGGTATTTTGATGGGTATGGCACTGAATAAGTAAATTAACTTCAGCAAAATTGTGATTTTTCTTGTATTGGCTTAGCATACTAACAAGCAAGTAATATCTCTCCAGTTGCTTAGATTTTTAATTATTTGTGCGGAGTGTTTCATAATTGTGTTCATGTAGTTTTTTGATTTGTCTTGTCAGACTCTGTAGACTCCTAAATATTTTATATTGTTTACAGTTATTTTAAATGGAATTTCTCTTTCTATCTCTTCCTGCTGGGTTTTTTTTTTGGGCAGTATATAGAAATGCTGACAATATCTGTGGGTTTATTTTATGTCCTACAACTTTTCTAAAGTAGTTAATTGTTTCAAATAGTTTTTTAGTTGATTCTCTAGGGTTCTCTAAGTCATATCATCTGCAAATAGTGATAGTTTCGTTTTCTCACTGTATATTTTTATTCCTTTATTTTTTTTCTTGTCTTATTGCTCTAACTAGCATTTCTACCACAATACTGAATAATATTGGTGATAATGGACATCCTTGCTTCACCCCTCAACTCACTGAGAAGGCTTCAGATTTATGCCTGTTATAGATAATGCTTGCTCTTGGTTTTAGATAGATATTACTTTTTATTTTAGGGTAGCTAAGTGGCATAGAAGATAGAGTTCCTCAGATACTTACTAGCTGTGTGACCCTGTGCAACTCACTTAACCTTTCTTGCCTCAGTTTCCTCACCTGTAAAATGAGCTGGAGAAAGGAATGGCAAACTACTCCAGTATCCTTGCCAAGAAAACCCCAAATGGGGTCATGAAGAGTCAGACACGACAGCACTCTTCATTTTAAGAAAGCCTCTACTGACTCCTATTCTTTCTAGTGTTTTTAACAGGAATGGGTATTGTATTTTGTCAAAAGCTTTTTTTTGCATCTATTGATATAATCATGATTTTTGTTGTATTTGTTATTCATATGGCCAATTATGATTATAGTTTTCCTAATATTGAACCAGCCCTGCATTTCTCATATAAATCCCATCTAGTCAGAGTGTACGATTTTTGTGATATTTTGCTGTAATCTCCTTGCTAGTGTTTTATTTAAAAATTTTTGCATTGATATTCACTAAGGAAATCGGCCTGTAGCTTTCTTTCTCTGCTTTTGTTCTCCTCGGTTTAGGTATTAAAACCATATTTGTGTCATAAAAGGAATTTGGTAGGACTCCTTTTTTATGTTTTTTTTCAAATAATTTACATAGTAATGGAATCAATTGTTCCTTAAATGTTTGGGAGAATTCACTTGTAAATCCATCTGATCCTGGGGATTTTTTTTCTTAGGGAGCTCATTGGTGGCTTGTTCAAATTTATGTTTCTAAGATAGGGTTATTTAAGTATTCTATTTTCTCTTCTGTTAATCCAGGCAGTTTACGTATTTGTAAATATTCATCTACTTCACTTTGTCAGTTTTCCTGGCATATAATTGGGCAAAATAACTCCCAAAAATTGCTATAATTTAATTTTCATTGGTCATGCATTCACCCTTTTCATTTTTGATGCTAGTAGTTTAGTTTTCTTGTTTATTTTTAAAAATCAAATTAACTAATAGTTTATCTATTTTACTGGATTTTTCATAAAATTGCTTTTTGGCTTTATTTATTACTTTAATTTTTCTTTTACTTTCAATTTTATTATTCTCTCTCTTTTATTATTCAGGATTTTTATTTTGGTATTTAGTGGGTAATTTTTAATATGTTCTTTTTTTTGAATTTTTAAAGTTCCATGCACAATTCATTGATCTGCTCTTTCCCTCTTTTATTAGTATACACGTTTAGAGATATAAATTTTTCCCTAAGTACTGCTTTGGCTACATCTCACAAATTTTGGTGTCTTGTTTTATTGTTATAATTCTCTTTAATAAGATTATTGATTATTCCTATGATTTGTTTTTTTACCTACTCATTTTTTAGGATTAGATTATTTAGTTTCCAATTAATTTTAAATCTATGCTTTTATGGTTCTTTATTGAATTTATTTTTTATTGTGGTATTGTCTAAAAAGAGTGCATTAAATATTTCTGCTTTTCTGCATTTGTTTGTGAGATTTTTATGCACTAATACATGGTCAATTTTTGTGAAAAAAATGTATACTCCTTTCTATTACCATTCATTTCTCCCAGAGATCCATCAGAGTTAACTTTTCTAAGATTCTAGTTATCTCCCTTCTTATTTATTTTATGCTTAGATTTATCTAGCTCTGAGAGGGGAAAGTTGAGTTCTTCCACTATTAAGCTTCCTGTCTACTGCCTCTTGTAGTTTATGAAAGATACTTTTCAACAGTTTGGTATTTACTACCACAACCACAACACATAGTTGGCTGCTTTACTTTGATGCATAGTTATGCCCATTTCTATAAAGGACTTTTCTCAAAACAACTGTGGGAGGTAGATTGTATAGGTATTTTTATCCTTATTTCATAGATGAAAAAACTGAAGCTCATAAAATATAGAGTGGCTTGTCTAGTCTTTGTAACTCATTATTTCCATGATGTCCCATGATTTTTCTTTACATGTCATGCTGATTGCCTTAAGGCTCCGTCTGATAGGAAAAAAATATTCCTGATACTGTGGCAGCAGCATAGTACAATGGAGAGAGTTTTGGATTTGGAATCAGAGGACCTGAGGTTTGAATCCTGGCTCCACTGCTCACTACTATATACCTTGTAAAACTTAATCTCCTTGTAAAATGAGATGTTTAGATTAGATGGTCTTGAAGCTGTGAATCCTATTCCCTAATCTTTTGAGATTCTTATTATTTTCCAATTTGATTTTTTTTTACTTTGAAACTTTTCTTTACACATCCAGAGACCTTCCCGAATGTTAGAAAACTAAGATCAAAAATCCCTGCTCTGGAAAGGTAACACATGCAGAGAAAGACCTTAGATCACATTCTCTCAGCCAGGACATAGCTGTTTATCCCTCTCTGTTTGTGGGGAAAATTATTTGTCTTCCTGTTCTCCTCCCTCTTTTCCCAATGCTTTGTGTTTTTCTTTTCATGGTTTCCCTATTTAAACAGTCAGTTATTGCTTTTGTTTTGGTAAAATAAAAGCATATGTGCTCTCAGGACTGGTCTGCATAGGCCAGACTTCAGGACCACAAAGTCTTTGCTGTCTCTCTATCCCTCTTCCTCCCTCCCCTTTCCCCATTCTCTATAGAAAGTGGTAAGGATAAGGCTGGGTGGGCATCTGACTCAATGAGAGTTGACAGTTGGGAAGCTTTGAAGGAAGACTTCCATAAAGAACAAATATGGAAGAATTTAAAAATAGAAGTTACAAAAACTCATAGGGCACTTTGAAAAGAGACCAAGAATACCATCTTATGAAGCTCACAAAAAAGTACAAAAGTCTCAAGACCCAGTTTTTTGAGAAATCCTGGACCCCGGGTCATAAATTTGGGATCCAGAAATGCCATATATTTATTGACTTGCAATTTCCCACATCTAGCCTCAAAGGGGCTGCTCTGCCCCAATGAAGGTGACATTATCCCCACCCAACCATCTTGCGGAACCACATAGAATCTACTTTGGTTTGATTGAGAGCAATAGCTCTGTGACCTACGACAAATCTCAAAGTCATCCTGCCTCTCGGTTCTTCATTTATTACGTGAACTCTGAAGTCCTTCCCAACTCTGACATACCAGGCATCTATAAGTCTGTGATTCTAAATCAAGGGTAATAAACAAATACCAGGCAGATAAAGTGATGAAGCAGAGAGTGAAAGGAAAAAAAAAACTGAGTCTAAAGTAGGAATTCTTAACCTTTTTTTTGCGGGGGGGAGGTGTCAGGAAACTTTTGGCAGTCTGGTGAAGCCTATAGACCCCTTCTCAGAAGAATGTTTTAAATGCATAAAATAAAATACTCAGGACTGAAAAGGAAACTAGCATTACTGATATATACTAATCAAAATATCTTGAAGGATACAGATTCACAGACCCCCTTGACATCTATCTCATGACTCCTTGGGGATCTACGGACCCCAGGTCAAAGTGTATAACTAGATAGCTGGGAGCCAAAGTCAGGGGTAAGGAAGACTGCTAGGAGTATATTCCTTTCCAAATTTTCTTGTATTTAGCCACACTGCATTTATTTACTTTATAGTTATGTTGAATACATATATGCATGTGCATATATCCTCAAACTTAATAATATGATATATGTATAATGCACATGTACATATATATACATGCATATACATGTATGTGTATAAATGGTGTGTATATATTCATAGATAGTACATTATATATGATATGATGTATACATTATATATAATATCATGTATACATTATAGATAATATCATGTATGCATATATGTATATATATAATATATGTAGTATATATGTATATATGTATGTCAGTATATGCATATATAAACACATGTAATTTGTATGTGGGGTGCGACGCAGCTAGGTATAGACCTTGAGTCAGGAAGACCTGATCTCAAATCTACCTTCAGACATACTTACTTGTTACTTGTGTGACCCTGGGTGAGTCACTCAATATCTGCCTCAGTTTACTCATCTGTAAAATGGGAAATATAATAGTACCTACCTCCCAGGGTTGTTGTGATGATAAAATAGATCATATTTGTAAATTTCCTTGAAAACCTTAAAGCACGATATAAATGCTTATTTATCAAAGCTTCTTCTTCTTCTTCTTCTCCTTCTTCTTCTTCTCCTTCTTCTTCTCCTTCTTCTTCTTCTCCTTCTTCTTCTTCTCCTTCTTCTTCTCCTTCGTCTTCTTCTCCTTCTTCTTCTTCTCCTTCTCCTTCTCCTTCTCCTTCTCCTCCTTCTTCTCCTTCTCCTCCTCCTCCTCCTCCTCCTCCTCCTCCTCCTTCTTCTTCTTCTTCTTCTTCTTCTTCTTCTTCTTCTTCTTCTTCTTCTTCTTCTTCTTCTTCTTCTTCTTCTTCTTCTTCTTCTTTTTCTTCCTCTTCTCCTCCTCCTCCTCCTCCTCCATCTTCCCCCCCACATTAGGATATAAGCCCATGATAAGTGGGGGTTGTTTCATCCTCTTTGTACCGTACTTGTATGCCTAGGATCTAGCAAATACCTGGCACACAGTAGGGGCTTAATAAATATTTGGTTCATTGAGTGGCCAAGAAGACTGTGTAAGCTTTGAGAAGTGTCTGCAAGGAACCCCCTGGGGACCTTCTTCCTGTGGAAAATTGAGTCTGGGACCCATCTTTCCCAGCTATGTGGATTGCTGCAGCAGAGGACATGCAGGAGGGAAAGCATCACATTGCTGCTCAAAACAGGAAGTGCCCTCTGTGACCGGATGGTCAGTTTTTGTTTTGGAAGGTCCTGGGGCATGTGGACCCACTGAGTGAAATTCCGCTGGGGGGAAAGGGAGGATCTGCTTTTCTTTGGACAGGGTGTGGTGTTTACTTTCAGAGTTTTTCAAATCTTCCCTGCCTTTGGGGAATGGGAAAAAATGAATCATGTCTGTTTGAAATTGGAACCCTCATCCTGATTTTTGGTGAGGCAGGAAGGCAGCTTTTAGAATTAGGCCATTCTTTATTCGGGGCAGTGTTAAGGGACAAAGACCATTCATGCAGGTTCTGATAACAGGTCTCAACTCAAGAGGTTTGGGGAGGTGGTGGAGGCAGGGGAGACTGATGGAATGACTATCCAAGTATTCCAAGATTGTTCCATCACACAGGATGGCCTACCATGCCTGCCTCAAGCTGAGGTTATTGATCACTGCTCTTTGGAGGTGAACAATGCAATCCCTTCTTTCCTGGTCTGGAAGATTGAGCTGCCAGTCAGCAGAGAGAGAGACCAGGCCAGGTATGTGTTTTCAGATGGCTGCCAACAGGTCTAATCAGTACAAAAGTACACAGAAATATATGTCGATAGCCTGGGATCAGCTACCAGTAATTACTCTCTTTAGGGGGTGGTTTCAATGATGTCAACAGCAGAACTTCACGGGTGTTGGTGATTGTCAAAACCTCACCTTGTTGGAGGGTGAGCAGGTACCATAACATCATTAGAGACATTTTGTGGATGGCATGTTGAGATGTGGTAGGGGCATCAGGGCAGCTTCCAAATGCATGATGGTAACAGGCTCTATTCCATCCTTTACTTCACATATAGAGGTTTTTTTAGTGCCTTTCTATAGCTCTCTACAGTGAGAATTAACTTTTCTGCAATCAGAGTTTACTGTCATTCACTTTCGTGTTTTCTGTCAAAACTCATGTGTCTTCTAACTTTCTTTGTTACTCTGACATTTCTCATCATAGAAAAACAAACAAACCCAAAATAAGTAATTAGCCATAAAATCCTACCCCAGCTTCAAATGAAGTTTGCAAGGGCAAACACATTCAATTTGCATAAAGAATAAGTCAAGTTCGTGACATCATAGTTACAATCATAGACTCATAGAACCAGAAGGCACTTGGAGGTCACCTGACCCAAACCCCTCATTTCACTGTGAAAGGCAACAGGCCCAGGGGGAGGGAATGACTTACTTAAGGTCTTATTCAGCTAATTAGTGGCAAGGTTGGGGCCACTAATCACACTGAGTGATTGCCAATGCATCTTTTAGGATAATATAATTAGAGTGTTTCAGTCATGAAACAACTTGTTGGTCTTGGAGTATGAATATTGCTTTGGATATGAAAAGACTTCATCTACAAAATGAGTGTTGGAATAAATGGTCTTTAAGATCTAAACTCCAAATTCAATGAGATTTCTAGAGTATCATTCTCCTGAAAACAGTCAAACAGCTGAGATAACCATTCACTAGCTGGAATATAGCCACTCCTCTCCTCTCAAACAGCCTCTCTCCTTGTTCAGGCTCTTGAGAGTATATTGCAAAAGAATTCTATTTGGCCGCCCTGCCTCAAGCCTCTCCCTTCTCCAAACCAGCCTTCAGGCAGTCAGCAAAATAGTCATGTCATTCACACACACACACACACACACACACACACACACACACACACACCCCACATCTCCTAATTCTTTGGTTACCCTTGCTGTCTCCTTTTGCTGGTATGCTCTTCCTTCTCATCTCTCTTTCTTGCAATCTCTGGTTTCCTTCAAAACTCAGCCTCAACATCCCCTTCTCCATAAGCTTTTTCTGATCCTCCCAACTGCTAGTGTATTCTTTGCCCAGCTCATCTTGTATATATTCCATATGTATTTGGATTTGTACATGTTATCTCCCCTTTAGACCATATGCATCTTGTAGGCAGGGATTGTTTTGTTTTCATCTTTGTATCTCTGGCCCTTAGTACAGTTCTTGGCACATAGCAAGCGTTTATTTAGTGCTTGCTAGTTGGTTGATTGATTGAACATTATCATGAACATAAGTTCATGAAATGGACAAATATTCCTGGAATCTGAGAGTTGGAGGAGATCTGAGAGGTCATCTAGCCCAACCCTCTCCCTGTTCTATGAATCCCCTCTACCACCACATCCTGGGTGCTTAATAAATTCGTGTGTACTGACTGTTGACAAACTGGAGCTCATAAGGGAGCCCATTGCATTCCTCTGAATGGAATTCCTTCTGAAATCATTTTGCTTTTCTGAGCTGAAAAATCTTCAGTTTCTTAATCAGTCATAAGATGTTACAGTCTTGTGTCTGTACACCTAAGAGGAGATGAGTAACATATATTTTGCCTTTCTTTGTATCTCCAGCACTTGGCACAGTGTCTGACTGTGCTTAATAAATGCTTATCGACTAATATTTGAATGTCCACCCAAACTGGAGAATACTCTGCCTTCTAAACTTTGTTCCCTGAGGAGATTAGGTTCAAAATCAAAGGGGATCGATGCAGACATTCTCCCCCTTAATTGCCTGACATTCTAGCTATGTGATCTGTCTAGTGTCTCCAGTACACAGAATCACCTTCCCTCCTCCTTTATTCTTCCTCCTTCCCCTCCCCCCCAACTCCTTGATGTTCTGCCAAAGACAAGAGGGAAGAGTAAATTTGCAGTCATGACTCAGAAAAATTCTGTACATTGTTTTGTTTTCTGTTGCATATGGGGTCTTTGTTGTGGTTCCACATTCTCATGCGTAGATCATCAGGCATGGCCCTATGGAGTGAATTCTTTCTTCTCTGATCTTCATGAATACCTCAGAGGTAGCAGGTAACCCTTGCGTGAATGTGGTCAAAAGCAATCTAGGGAAAGAAATGGGCTTCTTTGAAATGTTCCAAAAATACCCAGAAGAAAATAGAAGAAAGTTCAGAAAGGGACACAGACAGGCAGAGCAAGAATGGTACTAACACATTTTACATATATATATGTACATATATATAATATATATGTACACACATATATGTACATATGTGTATATACACATATGTATATATCTGTATGTATATACACACAATGCATATATGTATATATACACATATGATGTGTATACATGTATGCATATACATACATGTGTACATATAATCTAAATAGATGGATGGTTTGTTGATGATTTTCTAGTTCATAATTTTGAAAAAAAATTAAAAATTGAATCTAAGTTACTTTGTGGTTCGTACTCTGTTCTTTACGTATTTATTTTAGGACTGCCAACTGAGGTAAGCACATTTGAATCTTGACGATCTTCAGTACATCTCCACCTGCTGAGTCTTGTTTGTACATATTTGTTTGTTTGCTGTCTCACTCATTAGACTGTAAGCTCCTTGAGGGCAAGGGTTGTCTTTCACCTCTTTTGGTATCCCCAGTTCTTGGTGCAGTGCCTGACACAGAGTAGGGGCTTAATAAATGTTCGCCGCATCATTCTTTTACATTTGCTTTGCTAGACTGTTCAGGCTGGATGCTTTCTGCAGCTGATGGAGCTTCCCTTGAGTTCTGGACTGGCATCTTTGGCTGAAATGTAATCACTGTGTGAGTTATTTGCTGTTAGACTTGGCTCTGCTTTTCCTCCCTAGAGTTTATAACAATGTCTCCAAGGAAGCCATAAATAAATGTTGAGTCCAATCCTTGATTTCATTCCTGATTTCAATTCTGTGACTGATGTTACAATCCACTTGGGTTTACTCCACTCCATTGTGGTCCAGGGTATTCAGTGTGACTCTTGCTTTCCTGGAGCCAAAACCTTTTAATATTTTACAAAGGGACAGTAAGTGAAGCTAAACCATGTAGAAGGAGCAGAGTACATTGGGATGAGTACTGTATTCAGAATCTGAGGGCCTGGGTTTGAATCTCAGCTATGCCACTTTTGTCTGGTTTGAACTTGTGTATTCCTTCCTTTTTCTACACCCCAGTGCAGAACTACAAAATGATAGAATTAGATCAAATTCCCCCCCTCCCGCCTTTCTCTGCTCTTCCTAGCTTTAATTCTGGAATCCTAGGACTGTTGAGCCATTTTTCAAAGATAACTTTATAGTGGACAGCCTTGTATGAGGGGTCAGAAGATTTGGGCTCATACCTTTCCTATGATCCTTTTGTGTGGCCACAGGCAAGTCACTTAACTTGAACCTCAGTTTCTCCATCTGTGAAATGGGCATAATAACGCCTAGACTGAACTATCTCATTGGGTTGTTATGAGGCTCAAATGAGATAATAATGACTGTAAAGTGCTTTGTGAACTTTAAAGTCCTACAGAATTTGTTAAAGTTGTCAGACTGCATGTGAATGATGATTGGTTGAAAAGCCAGCTCTAAAGTCCACATGTGTGTGCTTAGGAGTATTCTCTGGGTCCTGCTTAAGGTATGTGCAATATTGGGTAGCTGGGTACAGGACTCTTCTTCCCATGAAGGCATTCTGTCAACTGTTAGTGTTGATCCTTTAGGGGACTAGTACCATCTGGGCCCTTCCATAGCTTGGGTTTCGTTGTTGTTTTTGAGTTGTTTCAGTTGTGTCCGACTCCTCATGACCCCATTTAGGATTTTCTTGGCAAAGATACTAGAATGGTTTGCCATTTTCTTCCCCAGCTCATTTGACAGATGATGAAACTGAGGCAAACAGGATTAGGAGACTAGCCCAGGGTCACACAGCTAGTAAGTGTCTGAGACCAGATTTGAACTCAAGTCTTTTTGACTCTAGGCCCTGGAGTTCTATCCACTGTGCCACCTTGCTGCTCAGCTTGGGGGTAACAGGAATCAAATGGAGGGTTATTCCCCATGTTTAGTCAGATACGTCAGTAAAGCAACCTCTGTATGTGTGACATTGGGCAAGTCAGTCAATTTCTCTGAATCTCAGTCTTTAAAACCTGGTATACTGTGGGGCTTGGATGAAATGATCTCCAAGGTCTCTTCCAACCCTCTCTCAAAAATCCTATGATTCAGGACAATATACTGCACATAAAGATCTAGTTTATTTCCTAAAGGAAAGTGACTGATGGGACAATTGCTTAACTTTCTATAGGGTCCTTCCTTCTGCCCCTGGGGCACTAGTAAGGGACACTTCAGAGCTAATATCTTAGATAAGAGTGTACCAGTCAGATCTGTGGTCAGTTCTGATCAGCAAGGACTTCTCTTCCTCCTCTGGGTAACTATAGCGCACTTCTCAGGTCCTGTTTGCTAGTTACATATAGACAAAAAGAAGCAGCTTCTTTGCCCCCTTAATGCTAATGCTTTTTCTCTATTGATAAATCTCCAATTTATTGCGGACACCTATTTAATACAAATATCTTTTTTTCGTACACAGTTGTTTTCATGTTGTCTCTACCATTAGACTGTGAACTCTTTGAGAGCAGGGACTTTCGCCTTCCTTTGTATCTCCAGCACTTAGCACAGTGCCCGACACATAGTAAATACTTGATAAATGCTTTTTGACTGACTGGCTACTAGACGTCTGTGCTTTCCTGGGAAACACAGAGAGGAGACACTGCTTCCAGGGTCCATCCCATGTAGGCTGGCTCTGAGTGAGCTATGAGTCGGGGGACTGCAACACTGTGGGTCAAAAGTTTGAATGTTCCTATTGAGGAGATCAGTAAGGTCAGGGAATTATAGAATCATAGAGTTAGTAGAGACCTCAGAAGCTGACCAGCTGACTTCTGCTTGAAGAGGAAGCCTCTCTACAATATTTCTGGCCCATGGTCAGCTCAGCTCCCTACTTAAAATGTTCCAACAAGAGGGACCATACGCTGTACCTCTCAATCATACCTCATTCTGTGGAAACAGTGTTAGGCCATGATTGGTGTGAGCCTTTCTTGCAATGGTACGTGAGATGGATCTGCTTTCCTAAACCTCTGCTTACATTGGAAATTTGGCTACCTCTTCCTGGAGGGGTTGGGGATGTTTTCCTAATGTTATAGTTCATGAATCTCCAACAACATATTACCTTTTTGGTTATCAATAGATATCAATTAGGCAGCCAGACTTAATAAACTTTCAGAAAGGGGGTATGGCAAGGTGGTATAGTGAATACAAAATAGTCCTCCAAAAATCTATGATACCCACTCTGTTACCGTCCATGTTACTGACATGGAGTCCCGGGCATAGTGGGTTCAAGCTTAAGTAACACACGAGGCAAAGGGCTAACTCCTAACTTTTGATTATTAGAATAACATGATACATAACTAGCATTTATATAGCACTTTAAGGGTTGCCAGGTGTCATCCATATGTTATCTCATTTGATAAATCCTTATCTCCCTTTCATGGGCAGCTCATGCAGTTCCCTTTAGCCCATTCTGCTGGGCACCTTTTAGATTCCTGAAGCTACCCACCCTTAGCTTATTTAGTCCTAGGGTCCTGCTTCAGGCAATGCTGCTGTTGTCCTGTGAACCATACTAGGACAACTATGATAAAAAGTCCAATTTCTCCACCTTCTGACGTTCAGAAAGTTCTTTTTTTGTTAAAGAGGTGAAGGGAGGAGACCAAGTCTTAGGCTGAGACTGAGGTC
This sequence comes from Trichosurus vulpecula, assembly GCF_011100635.1. Lineage (NCBI taxonomy): Eukaryota > Metazoa > Chordata > Mammalia > Diprotodontia > Phalangeridae > Trichosurus > Trichosurus vulpecula. Next base: position 71,669,539 of record NC_050580.1, read on the forward strand.
AAGGCTCTTCCTTCCCCACCCCCCTTCCCCAAAGTGATTCCTTCTCAGAGGCTTGGCTGGAATGGCTCTCTCTCCTTTCTGTAGACCCTCAAATGTCTGACAAATTGACTTACCATTTTATACAAGATTCACATGACCAATCCTCAGCCAATCATAACATGCTTTCTATGAACTATCCAGTGGTTTTTAAGGACTTTCATGTCTAGCCTAGGGCCTTTGATTGATTGGTTGATGGAGGTTAAGTGACTTGCCCAGGGTTACATAGCTAATAGGTGTTTGAGGTGAGACTTAGACCCAGGTTTTCTGGATTCCACATGCAGCATTGTTACCCACTCTAGCTTCCTTGTTGGAACCTAATTTACAACTCTAATTGATGGGTTGTCTCATTGGAGATGTCCTCACCGGATAAAGGTATCCGGCCTTACACCTTGTCCATTTCTTCAAATGAGCTTTGACTCACAAGAACCTCTCCTGCCTGACATAGCCTTGATGAGGAGGGGGATGCACCAGCTGCCTGAGTAGCTGCATGCCTCCTAACACTTTTCTTTTTTCCCTTCCCATAAACATGAGTATGTTTGTGTTTTCTCTGAACTGGTGTGTTTTGACAGATTCCTCCCCAGAGTTCCTTTGCACTGGGGAGTGAGGGTGAATACAACCTGCCAACTGCTCTGACATCTGGAAGGAGGGGCATGCCTGGGATGGATTGTTGATACTATCTTGAGATGCTAAGGACGATTTCCACTGTTCAGGAGGCATTTTCCATCTTACGTGCATTTCTACCTTTTACATATTGGATGAAAAATGACACAATGTAAGGTGTCCTGGAATGGGAGAAAGGATCTGTGTTTAAGACCTGGTTCAGTCACCTCCTGTGGGAACTTGAGAGAATCAACCTCTCTGGGCCTCAGTTTCCTCATCTGTTAAAAGAAGAATTCAATTAGATGATCCCTAAGGTCCTAGGTCTCTCTTGGTTTAAAGCTCTTTAATACTCAGGTTCTTCCTAGTTTCCCAGTCTGCTTGTGTATTATTCTCCTCCATGGACTTCCTGGTCTGTTTGTTTCACATGCAACATTCTACCTCCCATCTTTTGCCTTTGTGCTGGTTGGATCTCATTTCTGGAAGGCTCTCTCTCCTCAGCCTGTGAGAATTTCTGGTTTCCTTCAAAACTCAGCTTGAGCATCACCCTCTATATAAAACATGCCCTAACTCCCAGAAATACTGGCACCTCCTGTCCCCAAACTACAGGCTAGGACTGATGAGTGGGAATAACGAATTCCCTGAAGTGGACCCATTATGTGAATTGTACTGCATATTTCCATTGGGCTAAAACCAATGACCATATTTTACATAATTATAACTTTAAATAATGTGAATTCAAATATGTGCAACCACATCTGGGGAATTCATTTTTCTCACTAAATGAGACCTAGCTGTATAGTGTATTCATTTTGTGTCATATGCATACATACATATTATATGTATACATATACATACTCATACACACACACATACATGTTCCTCCCCTCCCCCACCTAATAATGCAAGTTCCTTGGGGGCAGGATTGATTTCATTTTTGTCTTTAGGTCTCAGAGCTCAGTACAGTTCTAGGCACATAGGAGATCTCAATAAATGCTTATTGATTGATAGACCTATGGATTCTACAATGTTAATGCTAGTAACTATAATAATGATAACAGGTTTTGCTATATATATGTATGTCTATATATTTTAGGACTCCATGTGTATGTATATTATACATACATACATACATATACCAACGTACACACACGCGTGCGCATGCACGCACACACACACACAGGATCCTAAAAGTCTAAGTGCAATTTTAAGCTTTCTAGCAGGAACCTCACATGGTTTTCATGAGGACCAAATGAGATAATGAATGTCAATTGCTCTGCCTACCTCAAAGTATATTGTAGGGTGTCCCCAAAGTCTCCGTGCAGTTTTTAAGCTATTAAAGCCTATGGATACATGCCACCAAAGCTTGTTTAAGCTGTTAAAGCTTAACACTGCACTGAGACTTTTGGGGCACCCCATATTATATGTCACTTTAAGGTACTCAAAGCACTTGACATCCATGGTCTCATCTGATCCTGGCAAAAACCCTCTGAGGTGGATGTCATTATCATTCCCATAGTGGGGAATGAGGAAACCAGCCCCTAGAGGTGACTTGCCCAAGGTCACACAGCTATTACATGTCCCAAGTAAGATTCAAACCCAGCTTTTCCAGACTCCATGCCTAGCAGTCTTGCCACTGCACCTGGCAGCACATCATCCCATGGAATGTCTTCATAGTCATCATGTGGTAGTTGCCATCTCACTTCGTTCATCTCACTATGGCAAAACAGATAAAGAAATTTTCCCATAGTCATATGTGCCTAACACATGGTAGAGCTGGGACCAGGATCCAGATGTCATGACTGTTAATTCAGCACTCTCTTTCTACCGAAGCCTGCTGCCTGCCTGTATCTGTAATGTGTTTATTTTTTTTAGAGTTCAAATATCACCATGAGAAAATGTCTATGGATATGCTTCAAACACTACAAAACGTTTATACAAATGCCTTGGGTTTGATTCCTGGCTCTGACATTTACTGTCCATGTGAACTTGGGAAAGTCAGTGTACTTTTTAAGCCTCAGTTTCCTCATCTGTAACGTGGAGATAATGATTACACCTCCTCAGGAGATTATTTAGCAACATTTTTAGAAGGCTAGAGTAAAATCACAGGCTAGATGATTGACTGAATATGCGATCTGCTATTGATCTGTTGTGGAAGGAATAGACTAGAGAGAAAGTAAGGAGAAAGACCAAAAGTTCCCAGGCTGTTGGTAAGAGGAAAACCCCCTAGTCCCTGATGAGGGTAATAACAGTGGAAAGAGAGCCAAACTAGGGATCCTGTTCTTTGGGAACCCCCAGCCTCTTTCATCACAGGGGACCGACAGGATGCAGGTGAGAAAAAAGCACAGCAGGGGGTGGAGGCGGCAGAGAACCAGAGAACATAGGCCTCACTGTGCCTGGAAGTGAGCTACACAGCTCAGAGAGGCTTTTCACCGGACTTGGGCTACTGAGAAGGGCTGAGGGAAAGTGCTTCAGCAGTTCAATGGCAGCCAGTGGGGGATTAAGTGGAGCAGATAGAATGAACACTGCTGGTGGATTTTGGACAAAGCTGGCCATTATGTTCTGAGGTTTTGCAAGGAGTTTGGCTGTGAAGATGGAGACTGAGGGGAGTTGGGATATGTTTGCAGGGACTAGGCAGTACAAAGGCAGTGATCAGGTGTGTTCCTTATGGATGTGTTCATACCTTCTTCAGTTTCCTCTTTTTTTTGGGTGGGGGGGATGGTGTCAGAGGACTTGTGTTGGCCTTGGAGTGTTGGGTGTTTGTGCCTACGTTATGGCTTGGGAGTCAGCAGGTTTGCGCCCAGGTGAGGAGATGTGATGAAATGATACGGCCAATGGATGCTATATCCCTTCTCCATAATAGGGATACTATATCCCTTCTCCATCTTAAAGATCAAACAAATACAAGAAGCAGTCAATCACCAAACATCTACTCTGTGTCAGGCACCATACTAGGGACTGGAGATACAAAGACAAGCCCTCAAGAAGCTTACATTCTGTCAAGAGAGAAAACATGTAAATATATAAATAGATACAAAAATATTGACCAAGAAATGCAAGGAAAATTTATAGGAGAAAGGCAATGGCACTTGGTGGGGGCCAAAGGTGTCAAGTAAGATTTTGTGTAGATTCTTTGAGCAGAATTTTAAAGGAATAAAAGGTATTCTTAAAGGCAGAGTTGTGCTGGGGGCAATGCTTTCCAGGCATAGGTGACAGCTAGTTCAAAGGCATTTAGAAGGGAGAGAGGGTACCATGTGTGAAGAACATTTTGACTGAAGCATGAAGTTCAGGGAGGGGAGAAATGGATTCGTGTAGGACAGAGGTTAAAGGACCATAACAAAGATGAAATCCATCCTTCTAGCACATTTTGGCTACATTTCCCTCTATGGATGAGATATGTCTGCTGTTATTGGTCTGGTCCCTGTGCAGCTGCATGTTCCAGATGTTATTGTCTGGAATAAGAGAAAGAGTATCAAATAATAAAAATAATAATCAAATAATAAAAATAATAAAGCAATAAATAAAAAGTAATCAAATAATAAAAATAAGATAAAGAGTATCAAACCCATGTTTCTTATCTGACCTCACAACTCTCCACATCAGGAAATCGGAAAAAGAGAGGAATTGGTGCCTCAGGTAAAAATGGGGCCTCTCCCTGGTCAGCAGTGCCACGCCTAGCTTATCAGCACTCCTACTGTGGACCATAGGGAAGAGAGGGTGGAAAGGATCCAAGAAAGAGGGCATAAAATCCTGTTAGATTCCCTATTAGTGAAGAGGAAACATACCAATTAATCCATGCCTTCATGTTTTTGTCTTTGGTGTGAGGGGCTGGCTTTCCAGGCATCGCCAAATGTGCCCTAGTGAAACCCTGATCATCATCCCAACCTGGCTACAATGGGTTTCTACCACGCCCATATTTTTCTGCCTTTTCCTGAAACTACAGAGGCTGGCCTTGGGGCACACAGAAACCAAAATGTGGCCAACCTCTATCAGATAAATGCCCTGCTGGGAGCCTACTTTGGACTAGCTGATTGTGGGTCATTTGGAAAATTTAGATGGCAGCTAAGAGGTGGTTTTTGGGAAGGGGCTGACAAGTATGTAGCCCAGGACAGTGCTAGAAAATGGTAGCTTATTCAAACAAAGAATTAAACAAACAAAAACCAGTGACAAAACATGGCAGTGGAGTAAGATGTCCTACTTGAGACCCTGCCCCCCAATAGTGTCTCATTTTTTTTCCAATTACATGTAGTTTTCAACATTCACTTTTGTAAGATTTTGAGTTCAAAATTTTTTTCTCTCTCCCTCCCTCCCCCTCTTCCCAAGGTGGCAAGCAATCTAATATAGGCTTTACATGTATGATCATATTAAACATATTTCCACTTTAGTCATATTGTGAAAGAAGAATCAGAACAAAAGGGGAAAAACCACAAGAAAGAAAAGAAAGAGAAAATAGTATGCTTTGATCTGCATTCAGACTCCATAGTTCTTTCTCTGGATGTGGATGGCATTTTCTATGATGAGTCTTTTGGAATTATCTTTTAAATCCAACCTTTTGTGGTATGTATGGAAGGATAGGAAATAAAAGCCCACTAGTTCACCTAGCTATGTGGCCTAATGGACAGAGCTCAAAGGCTTGAAGTGAGAAAGATCTGAGTTCAAATCCTGACCCCTCCTTTTCGATTTTTCCTCCACAAAATGAGATAATAGTACCTACGTCAAAGGGTTCTTGTGAAGGTCTATTAGATAACTTACATGAAGTGCTTTGCAAACCTTCAAGTACCATATAAATGCTAGCTATTATTGCAAACAGGTGATGTTAATAGAAAAGGAGACAGTAAAGAAAGCAGAACTGATGGGGGCCAGAAGGCTTGTGCAAGGACTTTTATTGGTAACCCAATCTAACTTCACGCCAGATGCTTCAGTCCCCTCTATCACATCCCTAACTACTTCTGAGTAAGGATGCCCAAGGATCAGGGTGCTCATTACGGTGTGAGACAGCTTGCTGAGAATTTGGAAGGAAACAAGGGATTTTTGAAGGCAGAGGTGTGAAGGGGGCAGGGCAATCCAGGCATAGGTGACAGCCGATTCAAAGGTGTTGAGACAGGAGAGAGTAGTGTGGCATGAAACTCCAATAGAAATGGGCTAGAAGGGGCACTGACTTAGAAAACCCCATATGAACATTATCTATATTCCATTGTATTCTTATTTAGTTTATTCCATATTTCCCAATTACATTTTAGTTTGATTTGAGCCATACTCAAGAATGGCCTGGGGGGCTATGTGTTTGATATTGCCAATGTAACAGAGAGAGAGCTGCTCTCATTCTGGCATGAATGAATGAAAAAAGCATTTATTAAGCTCTTACCATGTTCCACCACTCTACTAAGTGCCACGGATATACATTAAAAGCAACAATAACAAAAAAAAAGCAAGATAGCCCCTGTCCACAGAGACCTGGCTTCTTAGCACATCCTAACTCTGTGACCCCAAGCAGTCACTTGAATTCTCAGTGCCCCAGGCACCTCTCTAACACTATAAATTGCAGAACTTCACCAGTATAGGAGACCTCTGGAGGAGTTCTTTGAACCAGTGAAATCGCAGACTTTAATGAATATAAAACCAAGGAGAGATCCCTAGAATATAAGCTCTTTGAAGACAGGGGTGATTTTATTTTTGTCTTTTTACCTCTAGCACTTATCATAGCACCTTGCATATAGTTTTGTTGTTGTATCTGATGCTTCATAACCCCATTTGGGGTTTTCTTGGCAAAGATACTGGAGTGGTTTGCCATTTCCTTCAGCTCATTTGACAGATGAGGAAACAGAGGCAAACAGGGTTAAGTGACTTGCCCAAAGTCACACAGCTAGCAAGTATCTGAGGCCAGATTTGAACTCATGAAGATGAGTCTTGTTGACCAAATGACTGCTTGGCCAAGACTAGAGGTCCGTCAATCCTTCTTAGATTCAGATGAATTCATATAGTCATGTTTACTTTTCTCTTAACTCCTGGCTGAGACCACATGCAAAGAATATTTGAAGGGGGAAGTGACTTGAATAATTTGGGGGCATAGAATATTTGGAGGCATGGTAGAGCATATTTACCTCAAAATAGGATACAAACGTCACTGTTTGATAGTATAGTTCCTATAATTCTGGCTCCAACTTCTTTTCCATACTAATTACAATTATATCCCACACATTCTAAAGAGCAGCCAAACTGGCTCTTTTCTTCACCCTGGGAATGTATTCCCTTCTCACCTCCATCTCTTGGAATTTCTAGTTTCCTTCAAAGGTCAGGTCAAAGGTTACCTCCTACACAATGTCAATTCTGATTCTCCCAGGTGCCAGCATTTTCCCTCAAAAAAATTACCCTGAATTTACATTGGATGTATTTTGTAAATGCCTGTATGTTGTACAGGAGTAGAGACAGCCTCATATTTGTTTTTCATATATACAGTGTTGAGCTCTGTGCCCATTACATAGCAGACTTAATGACTGATAGGGTTAAATATGCTTTTATGAACTATCCTATGCAGGTAGGAGGTGCAGTGGAGAGTATGCCAGACCTGGAGTCAGGAAGACCTGAGTTCAAATCTGACCTTAGACACTTATTAGCTGTGTGATCCCAAGCAAATCACACAGGTCTATTTGCCTCAGTTTCCTTACCTGTAAAATGAGCTAGAGAAGGAAATAACAAAGCATTCCAGTATCTTTGTCAAGAATATCTCAAATGGTGTCACAAAGAGTCAGACACAACTGAAAAATTACTGAATAGCAACAAATGGATATGACAACAGCACCTACCTTTCAGGGTATGCTGTGAGGGCCAAATGAGACACTATTTGTAAATAGCACTTGGTAGAGTGCCTGGCACATAGTAGGCAGCATATAAATATTGATTCCCTTCCCTCCTCCATTCCTGGAAATTTGACCATCATTTATAGTATGGTTTCTAGAGGCAAATGCAAAAATATATGCCCAACTTCAACACAACTAACTCAAAAGTGAATTTTTGGACATTAGCCTGTTGGAGTCTATGTTGGAATAGGCTTTTACTATGTGGGATTTCTATGGTTGTGTGTGTGTTTGGGGGAAGGGTTGGTGGTAGTAGAATTTAAACCTATGTTATAACTAAATCTGTATAATAATGAGTGGTATCGTGGGGTTTGACTTTGTGGGTTATTTTTTTAAACCTCTAACTTAACCCTCCCTAAGGCATCTGCTTCCTAGGCAGGGCACAGATTTACATACAGGAAAGACCTGCAAATTAAGAACTTGACAAATTTGCAATAATTGTTCTCACCCTTTGGGCATTTGGATCATAGACCAGATGTGGTTCAAGGTTCTGAGGACAGCAGTACCCCACAGTTGGAGGGGGAGGGGGAGTCTGTGGAGATGAAGACTTAAGCAGTGTGAAGTAATTTAGACATCACTTTATATCTATACACACATATATTTAAAATGTATATATATATTATATATTGCTTCTAGAAAATTCTAAAAGTAATATATTTTGCTTCTAGAAATCATGCTTTAAATGATGGTCAATATACGTGCATGCGTGTATATATATGCATGTATGTATATATTTATATATATTGTTATTCTATTACTTTTTAAAATAGTATTTTATTTCTTCCCCAATTACATGTCAAGACAGTTTTTAGCATTCATTTTTATAAGACTTGGAGTTCCAAATTTTTCTCCCTCCTTCCTTCCCTTCCCTTCTTCTGAAAATGGTAGGGAATTTGATATAGGTTATACATGTGCTATCATGTAAAACATATTTCCATATTAGTCACAGTTGTGAGAGAGTAAATAGATCAAAAGGAAAAAAAACACAAAAAAGAACAAAATAAGTGAAAAAAGTATGGTTCGATCTGCATTCAGAGTCCATCAGTTCTTTATCTGGACATGGATAGCATTTTCCTTCTTGAGTCCTTCGTACTTGTCTTGGATCATTGTGTTGCTGAGAAGAAATGAGTCATTTATAGCTGATTATCACACAATGTTGCTGATACTGTGTACAATGTTTTCCTGGTTCTGCTAACTTTACTTTGCATCAGTTTGTACAAGTCTTTCCAGGTTTTTCTGACATCTGCCTATTCATCATTTCTTATTGCACAACAGTATTCCACTACATTCTTATACCATAGCTTGTTCAGCCATTCCCCAATTGATGGGCAACCTCTTGATTTCCAATGTTTTGCCACTACAGAAAGGCTGCTATAAATATTTTTGTAGGTCCTCTCCCCCTTTTATGATCTCTTTGGGATATAGATCTAGCAGTGGTGTCAAATGTTTTGTTCTGTAGCAGTGGTGTCAAAATGCACAGTTTGTTTGCCCTTTGGGCATTGTTCCAAATTGCTCTCCAGAATGGTTGGGTCAGTTCACAACTCCACCAACAGTGCATTAGTGTGCCAATTTCCCCACATCCTCTCCAATATTTATCATTTTCCTTTTTTGTCATATTAGCCAATCTGATAGGTGTGAGGTGTTACCTCAGTTGTTTTAATTTGCATTTCTTTAATCAAAAGTGATTTAAAGCACTTCTTCATATGCCTCTAAATAACTTTGATTGCTTCATCTGAAAACTGCCTGTTCATAGCCTTTGACCATTTCTCAGTTGGGGAATGGCTTGTATTCTTATAAAATTGATTCAGTTCTCTATGTGTTTGAGAAATGAGGCCTTTATCAGAGAAACGTGCTGTAAATATTGTCTCCCAGCTTTCTGCTTTCCTTCTAGTCTTGATTGCATTGGTTGTATTTGTGCAAAAGCTTTTTAATTTAATATAACCAAAATGATCTATTTTACATTTTGTAATTCTCTCTATCTTTTGTTTGGTCATGAACCTGTAACTCACTTAACTTCTCCTTTAAGAATTTAGATGCTGTACCACTTAATGCATAATAGGTTTAGTATTGATATTACTTCATTGTTCATGGTACCTTTTAACAAGATGTAGTTTCCTTCCTTATCTCTTTTAATTAGGTCTATTTTTCCTTTTGCTTTGTCTGAGATCAGGATTGCTACCCCTGCTTTTTTTTTTTAACTTCAGCTGAAGCATAGTAGATTCTGCTCCAGCCTCTTCCCTTGCATCTCTCTGCTTCAAGTGTGGTCCTCGTAAACAACATAATGTAGGATTCTGGTTTTTGATCCACTGTGCTATCTGCTTCCACTTTATGGGTTCATCCCATTCACAATCACAGTTATGATTGCTAGCTGTGTATTTCCCTCAGTCCTATATTTTCTCCTGTTTGTCTTCTCTCTCCTTTTACCCTTTCCTTCCTGAATAATTTTGCTTCTGTCTACCACCTCCCCTGATCTGCTCTCTCTTCTGTCAGTACCTGCCCTGCTTTCCCTTTACTTAATCTCCTCCTTTCCTACTTTCTTGTCAGGTAACAGATTTTTTTATTCAACTGGTTTTGTGTGTTATTCCCTCTTTGAGCCAATACTGAAGGTTCAAGTGATACCCGTTGCCCACCCTCCCATCTTTCCTTCTACTCTAATAGGTTTTTTGAACTTCTTCATGTGAAATAATCTATCCCATTCCACTTTCCCTTCCTTCTGCACCCAGTATACTCCTCTTTCTCATCCCTTAATCTTTAAAATGTCATTCCCTCAAATTCACCCTATACCTGTACCCATTGGTAAAATTTTTAAGAATTGTAAGTATTGGGAGCAGCTAGGTGGCACAGTGAGTAGAGCACTAGCCCTGGAGTCAGGAGGACCTGAGTTCAAATCTAGCCTCAGACACTTGACACACTTACTAGCTGTGTGACCTTAGGCAAGTCACTTAACTCCAATTGCCCTGTCTTCCCCCTTCCAAAAAAAAACAATTGCAAGTATCGTCTCCTCATGTAGAGATGTAAACAGTCCAGCTACATTGAATTCCTTATGTTTTATTTTCCTTTTTTACCTTTTTAGGATTCTCTTGGTTCTTGATATTGGGGATCAAATTTTTTGTTCAATTTTGGTCTTCTCTTTATGAAAGCTTCTATTTCATTGAATGACCATTTTCCCCCTTTGAAGTATGATGCTTAATTTTGCTGGGTAGGTGATTTTTAGTTGTAAATCTCACTCCTTTGCCTTCCAGAATAGCATGTTCCATGGCCTCTGATCCTTTAATAATGCAGTTGCTAAGTCCTGTGTGAGCCTGACTGTGGCTCCATGATATTTGAATTATTTCTTTCTGGCCATTTGTAATATTTTTCCTTGACCTGATAATTCTGTAATTTGTTTATAATATTCCTTAGAGTTTTTATTTTGGGATCTCTTTCCTGAGGTGATTGATGAATTGTTTCAATGGCTATTTTGTTCTCTGGTTCCAAGATATCAGGGAAATTTTCCTTGATAATTTCTTGAAAGATGCTGTCCAGGTCCTCCTTTTGATTATGGCTTTCAGGTAGTCCAATGATTCTGACATTGTCTTTCCTGGATCTATTTCCCAGGTCAGTTGTTTTTCCCATTAGATAGTTTACATTTTCTTCTACTTTTTCATTCTTTTGAATTTGTTTGATTGATTCTTGATGTCTCACAGAGTCATTAGCTTCCATTTACCCAATTTTAAGTTTTAAGGAGTTGTTTTCCTTGGCTTTTGTACTTCCTTTTCCATTTGCCCAACTGTATTTTTTTAGGAGTTGTTTTCTTGAGTAGATTTTTATATCTCCTTTTCCATTTGGCCAATTCTACTTTTTAAGCACTTGTTTTCTTTTTCTAAGCTGTTGACTCTTTTCGTTTTTCCCCAATTTTTCTTCTACCTCTCTTATATGATTTTTAATCTCCTTTTCAAGCTCTTCCATGAGTTCTTTCTGGGCTTGAGACCACCTCCTGTTTTTCTTTGGGGCTTTGCCCACAGGTGTTTTGACATTGTTTTCCTCTTCTGAGTTTGTGTCTTGATCTTCCTTGTCACCATGATAACTTTCTCTGGTCAGATTCTTTTCTTTTCTTGTTTTTTGCTCATCTTTTTGGCCTTTTTCCTTTCTATTAAATTTGAGCTTGGGGTGGAAGGGGCACTGTCTCAGGTTTCTTGTGCCAGTGGCTGCAGGTCCTGGCTATTTATCTTGTGCTGCACTGATGTTGCCCTGAGGCCCACAGGGGACCCTTGTGTCTGATGCTGCACTGAGGGTGTGGCCTGGGGGTGGCTGGTGATGCTGGAGACTGTAGGGGGTCTGGCAGTTTACCTGTTGCTGAGCAGGGCCTTTGGTGCTAGTGTCTGGCATATGCTGAGATGGTGGGGTGTTTCTGCATTTCTCTGGGGCTAGACTGAAGCACATGGTGGTCTAGACACTAGTGGCTGCCTGTTTGCCCAAGCTGAAGCTTGTTGGGCTGGTGCTGGAGGCTGCCTGTTTGCTTCAGCACCCATAGGGTTGTTGTCTACCTGTTTGTCTGGGACTACACTGGAGTACATGGAGGTTTGGTTGCTGGGGTATCTGTTTGCCCAGGGCTATGCTGAAGCACATGTAGGGTCTCAGAGCTGGAGTCTGCCCATTCCCCTGGCTATGCTGAGGCACATGCGGATCCTGGTGTTAGCTTTTGCCTGCTCCATGCACTGGGGCTCAGGATCTCCCACTGGTTTGCTGAGGTGGGGCTTGGTGCTGGCTTGCTGGGATACCTCCTGTCTTGGACTGCACTCCTCTTTTACCTGAGTAAGACCTTTCTTGCTGATCTTTCAAGTTTCTTGGGCTAGCAGTTTTTTCACCCCATTTTTTGGTTATTTTCATGTTCCAGGATTTGTTTTGGGGTGCTATTTTATGGTTGTTTAGAGGTAAATATGCCAGAGTTATGGCCCAGTCCCTACTGCTTACTCTACCATCTTGGCTCCCAGAAACCTCTATTCCATTACTTTTGAATACTAAGGTGACTTTTTGAAAAAAAAAGTATATTAAAAATCTAGGTCCTGTATAGGATCATGACCAGGGATAGGGGCCTCTCATGGTTTGGGACTAGGATCTATCATAGTACATGAGGAGACCTTATAGTCTAGGAAGCTGGGAGGTGCTTACTCAAGGGGATGCCAATAGTGCTAGGTCAGAGATGGAGAGCCAGAGGTCAGTTATCAGAACTATGGAATGCCTAGCAAAGGATGTAGGAAGTGGGATGTAGATAAGAATCATGCAGTGGTTTCAGGGGATAAAGGAAATCCAAAGAGTAGGAAAAGTGATATGGTCTAAGGTCAGGTAGAAGTTTCAGATATTGAGAGACTCTGAATTTGTCTGACTTCTAGTGTTGTTTCCATTTACATTGAGGTACATTGTGCATAGAGTTCTCCTGGCTCTGTTCATTCTGGACCACTTCATATAAGCCTTTTCTGAATCCCTCATAGTCACTGTTTCTTAAAGAGCAACGATCTTCCGTCATATCCAATATGTTTAGTCACTTATCAAATGATGGGTATCACTATGTTCCTAGTTCTAACACAGAAAGTCCTGCTTTGAATATTTTGGTTTATGTGAGATCATTCCCTCTATCCTTGATCTCCTTGGGGTGTATGTCCAGCAGTAATCTCTCAATTCTACTTTTTGACTTCCTTTTTCTCAGCTGTCCAGCTCCCCACGAATGGGGGAAACGATGATCCCTAAGCCCTGGGTGGTTGTTTACGTGACTGATGCCACCTCCTCTGACCTCTCAAAACAAGTTCTCATTGTATTTATTCATCCCATCTTAATTTACAATTATGCTATTATCATGTGACTAGGATGTAAACTCCATGAAGACAAAGACAATGAGATGATGTTGCTAAACTATAATATAAGTTCAAGAGATTGCATTACTCTTGTGTCCCTCATAGCACCTGGCATAGATTCTCGTTTAGTTGTTGTTGCTCAGGTGTGTCCAATTCTTTGTGACCCCATGAGGTGTTTTCTTGGCAGAGATGCTAGGACAGTTTGCCATTTTCTTCTCCAGTTCATTTTATAGATGAAAAAACTGAGGCAAACAGGGTTAAGGGACTTGCCCAGGCTCACACAGCTTATAAGTTTCTGATGCCAGATTTGAACTTGGGGCTTCATGCCTCCAGGCTGGGCAATCTATCCCCTGCACCACCTAGCTGTCCTATGTAAGAGTTAGTAATATCAATCTATTCCTCAGTTCCCAATTCAAGTCAAAATTATCACTGACACCACTGATCTAGATAGAAATTTGATATATCCTGGTCTTTTGGGGGAGGTTGGATATGAGCCAAGAGAGTAAAAAATCCCCTAACACGGTCTTGGCCCTTAAATGCCATTCCCTTCTTTGATCTGGGAGCCGTGTATGCATATGGGCACCTTTTGTGACCTGGGAGGGATTAAAATATTGCATTTCACAAATCTTTCCTTCCTTACCTCAAACTCTGAGCACTTCTAACTTCTTTCAAAGCAGAGCTCACATTCTACCTTCCTGGTCCAACAGCACTCCCCCTCCCAGATCCAGTCCCTAGTGTTTTCTTTCTCTTAAAATAACTCTTATATTACTTTTGTGCAGACATCATTTATTTACCTATATGCATGTATACCCACAGTAGATTGAAAGCTTGTTGAGGGCATTGCCCTCTAGCATTAGCACGGTGCCATTCTTATAAACCCATAAATATTTGCTGAATTGAATTGAACTGAGCAGAATTGAGAGGCAGGAGGAAGAGCAGGGCTGGAACAATTCCAAAACCCTTAAAAAAGAGCACCATATACTCAGGAGATATTAGTAGAAATTGTCTTGCAGCCTTCCAGCGTATCCCACTTGAGATGCCCACAGTACCTGGAAACCTCCAGAAACAGCTGCTTCACGCCAGCTCTAAGAAAGGGTCAATAGAATTGCAATCATTTTACAAGTGGCCAGACAGAGTCAGTCACACGGTCCATTAACAGTGGAAAGAGAATCGATCTCTGTGGAAAATGGTTTGGTTTCTTTCCCTAGACTCAGCCCTTTAGGACTTGTGCCTTCTCACAAACCTGCCTCCTGGCCCAATGCACGCTGTACTACAGAGAAACAAACAAATCCCCAACAGGTGGCAGTGAGATAACACTTTGTTCTCCATCAATTTATTTAAAGGAGGAACCAAAAAAATGTCCTCCTTGCTGCCATTTCTATGTGGGACTTTCCCTTCTCCAACTTGTGTGCCAAAAATAACACTTTACACTGGTCTAACACCCTTTATCCCCTGAGCCTCAAGCATTTGACAAGCAAACAGTCATTATTATCTTCTCTGTGCTCTGATGGAAAAAAAACAGGTAGTCAAAAACTAAAAGCAATGACAGACTGGAGGTCCCTGCAGAGGTCACCTGTCTCCAGGCATGGAATTATTCCAGATATTTTAGACTGTCTTGCACTATTTAAGAGCTCTAAGGAAGGATGTCAGTCAGTCAATAAGTATTATTAAGTGCTTAGTGTGTGCTTAGCACATAGGTCCTCCGGTCTGCCTCAGTATCCCATTTCAGTGGTGCATTAATTTCATTTATTTTATTTTTTGGACTAGGCTTGTTAATTCTTTATTATGGATTTATTATGGATTGTTTTGGGAATTGCAAAATTAAGTGACTTATCTAGGGTCATAGAGCCAGCATGTGTCAAAAACAGGACTTGAACCTGGATTGTTACTGGATTTTTTTCCTCATTCTCATCTTCCTTTCCTACTCTCCCTAGCTTCTTTCAAGTCCCAGCTAAAATTTTCTACAGGAAACCTTTACCAATATCCCTTAATTCTAGTGCCTTCTTCTGTTGATTGCCTCCAATTTATTCTGTATATATCTTATTTATATATAGTTTGTATGCTATTTCCCATTAGATTGTGAGCTTCTTTTTTTTAAACTCAAGTTGTTTTATCCAAACTCCACAGAGCAGGATGAATTCTTGTTAAAAATATTTAATATACATTTTATTTCCCCTAATTACATGTTTAATTTTTTTTAACATTTTTAAAGGTTTGAGATCTAAATTCTATACCTTCTTCCTGCCCCTCCCCCCTCACTGAGGCAGTAAGTAATCAGATATAGGCTATACGTGTACAATGACGTAAAACATATTCATGTTATTTTGCACAAGAAAACTCAAAAGAAAAAGAGAGAAAGAAAGTGAAAAATAGCATGCTTCAATCTGTATTCAAACAATACCAGCTCTTTCCCTGGAGGCAGATAGTGTGCTACACCCTTAGTCCTTTGGGATTGTCTTAGGTCATGGTATTGCTGAGAATAGCTAAGTCATTCACAATTCTTCATTGTACAATATTTCTGTTGCTGTGTACAATGTTCTCCTGCTTCTGCTCACTTCACTTTGCATCAGTTCATGTAAGTCTTTTCAGGTTTTTCTGAAATCATCCTGCTTGTCATTTTTAATAGCACAATAATGTTCCATCACCATCATATACTACATATATCTTCAGCCATTCCCTGATTGATGGGCATCCCTTTGATTTCCAATTCTTAGCCACCACAAAAAGAGTAGCTATGAATATTTTTGTACATATAGGTTCTCTCTCCACACCCCCCACCCCAGCCTTTTTTCCCATGTCTTTGGGATATAGACATAGTAGAGATTGTAAGCTTCTTGAGTTTAGGGAATCCCCCCCCCACCTTTCTTTATATTTCCAGAACTTAATAGATACTTAATAAATGTTTCTTGACTTGGTTTGTCTGTCCATTAGGCCAGACTGCCCCTCATTCCTGAATTCTTACTCTAGCCCTAGAATTCAGTCTTTGAAAGTATTCTCCATCCTTGTAGCCTTTCCCTCTGATTGGCTGACTTTTCTTAGAACCTCTGTTTTGGGAAGGTTCCTAGCACTACCGTGTCTCATTCCTCTCCAGGATATACTCAGGACTTTCTCTACCTTTGTCTCTCTCCCATTCCCCACTTTCTTTTTACATGTTGTTTCCCCCATTGGGCTGTAAGCTCCATGAGGGCAGGGGCCATGTTTCTTTCAATGTGTAATTCTTTCACTGTGTATTCTCAATGCTTACCACAATACCTGGCACATTAAGCACAGTAAGTGCTTAATAAAATGCTTGTTGACTTGTTGGACAGATAGTATTTAATTGTCAGTTGGTGTGAGTGAATGGGCTGGGGTGAGTGAGCTCTATACAACCCTATTGCTTCCTTCATAATTCAACAGAGGTAGCCCAGGTGCCATAAAGAAGGGACTCGTAATAAAATAAGTACAGGCATAACTGGTTTCACTGCACTTCACTTTATTGAGCTCCACAGATATTGTGCTTTTTATAAATTGAAGGTTTGTGGCACCCCTGTGTTGAGTAAGTCTCTCTGTGCCATTTTTCCAACTGTGTGTGCTCACATCGAGTCTCTGTGTCATATTTTGATAATTCTCAGAATATTTCAAACTTTTTCACTATTACTATATCTGTTATGATGATCTGTGATCTTTGTGTTACTATTATAATTATTTTAGGGCACTGCAAATTGCCCCCATGTAAGATGGGAAACTTAGTGGAGAAATGCTGGCCATGTTCTGGCTGCTCCACCAACTGGCCTTTCTCCCATCTCTCCTTAGGGTTCCCTCTTCCCCGAGATACAACAATATTGAGATTAGGTCAAATTAGGCTAATGGCCTCTGAGTGTTCAAATAAAAAAAAACAGTCACAGGTCTTTCCCTTTAAATCAAAAACTAGACATGATTAAGCTTACTGAGGAAGACACGTCAAAAGCTAAGATGGGCCAAAATCTAGGCCGCCACTCGGATCAGTCAGATGCCATTATCTTTGAGGTAAGACCCTCCACCAGTAAAAAGATTACAACTTGCTGAAAGTTCAGATGATGGTTAGCATTATTTTTAGCAACAAAGTATTTTTAAATTAAGGTATGCACATTGTGATTTTAGAATATTACTATTGCATGCTTAATAGACTACGATATAATGTAAACATAACTTTTATATGCACTGGGAAACCAAAAAATTCATGTAACTTGCTTTATTGCAATATTTGCTTTATGGTGGTGGTCTGGAGCTGAACCTGCAACATCTCTGAGGTATGCAGAATGAGACAGCAGTGTGTTTATTGCACTTGCTTGCTGGATCCTCTCCCTTTTTCCTTTGATGTTGTGCGAGAAAGAAAGATTTTGCTCCCACTTTGGCTCTAATGATGGCAATTTTACCATTCCTTGAGAACATCACCCCCAACTACTTAGTAAAACATAATAGATTAAGCTCACCTATACAACAGAACCACAGGATATGAGTTGGAAGGACCCTCGGAAGACCTCTAGTTCATCCAGTGCTCAAAGGATCTGCCCCTCACAATGTCACCAATAAGTGGTCATTCAGACTTGATCCACCTATAGTTCTTAAGTGAGGAGCAACCTCCTATTTCTCAAACCCTACCATTTTATTTTTTGGACAACTCTAATTCTTAAGAAGCTTTACTTTGCCTCTTTGCTATTTCTACCCACAGGTCTTGGTTTCTCCCTCTGGGGCTAGCAGAATAAGTTTAATCCTTTTCGCACATGACAGTCTTTCAGATCCTTGAAGACAGTTATCCTGTTACCGTGAATCTTCACTTCTTCAGAAGAAATAATTGCATTTCTTTCAATTGAACCTTATATTGGATTGTCTCCATCCTCACCACCTTCCTTCGGAATACTTCCATTTGTAAATATGGCACCCCAAATGGAGCATGATAGTCTGACCAGGGCTGAGTAGAGCAGAACCATCAACTCCCTCATTTTGAACAATTTCTCTCTCAATGGAGCCCAGGATGACATTTGATTTTTATTTGTTTTGGCCGCCATGTCAAACCATGGATTCATTTTGAAATTAAAGTTCATAAAATGCCCAGTTCTTTTCTAGAGGAAAGTTAGCCATACTTCCTCCATTATGGACATGTGAAATTATAATTTTTAACCCCAATATTGGAGTTTCCATTTATCTCTATCAAATGTCTTTTTGCTAGATTTGGCTGATTCTTCTTGTCTCTTGAGACTTTTTTGGATTCTAACTCTGTGTTAGCTACCCACATTATTTTGCTTCATTTCTTAATTTGATAAGCATTCATTTATGCCTTCATTGAAGTTAGTGATGATAAATTGTGAACTTATAGGACCTAAACAGGGCAGAAGCCGTGGTCACTGCACTAGGCACCTTTCTCAGAGTTAAGGGTGAAACATTCTCCTTTGTTGTTGCTGACATTAAAAGACTCCTTTTGGGGTATAATAATTTCTGAACCCTATCTAACTGTATTATCATCTAGCCAATAAAAGAAGATGAAAAGTCATCTTATCCATAAGAACAGCAGGAAAGATTTTGTCAAATGCTTTAGTGAAATCAAGGTATTTAATGTCTTTAGCGTTTCCCTGATCTACTAATCATGTTTCCCTGTCAGGAAAAGAAATGAGGTCAGTCTGGTATGACCCCTTCCAGAAGAAACCATGCTGGCTTTTAATGATTATGGTTTCCCTTTTTAAATGCTCACAAACCATTGCTTTAATAATGTGTTTGAGAGTATTGCCAGGATTCAAAGTCAGGCTCTCTGACCTATAGTTTGGTTCTACCCTTTCTCATTTTTCAAAAACCAGGGGAAAATTTCTCCTCTCCAATCCTGCAGAGCCTTTCCCATCTTTCCACGGTCACTAGCAGTGGCTTGGCAATACATCTGCCATTACTTTCAATGTTCTAGGATGCTGCTTATCAGACCTGGTGTGTCGAACTCAAGGAAAGCATCTAAGTGCTCTCTTGTCATCTTCTCTCTTATCTTGCTCCCCCCTTTTTTCGTTTTTGGGGATTATTCTGAACTTTGCAAGCAACAACAAACACCTGGGTTCTGGCCAATGACTTTTATCTCTCCCTGGTTTATTTGGTATCAGGGTCCTGGCTAGTTTCAGGTCCTTGACCTAGAGCAGGGCTGTCCAACTTAGGTTATCTTAGGGCCGCACTAAAATAAAATAATTATTCAAAGGCCGCACGCAGAATAAAAAAATACAGTACACTAATAGAAAGTGGGGGAACGGGCATCATCAATACAACAGGCAAAGAAGCGCGAAAGCAAATACAGAACAACAAAGCAACAACACAACAGTATAAAGGTAGGTGCATACTGACTAGTCTGCATCTTATAGATGGAACGCATCACACATATTGATTGAAAATTCCATGTGATATGCTCTGCTTAAAAACACCAAAGAAAATTAACATCAACAAGATTATTTATTAGTGATGGAATTAAAAAATCTAATTCGCATTCCATGCAAATTATTATTTTATTTTTTCGCTCCTGAAAATTAAAATCCACAGGCAGGCTGCATAAAATCTCACTGTGGACTGCATTTTGGACAGCCCTGACCTAGATCATAGTGTCCAGGTTAGGGGGTCTATAGGGCCCTCTGTAGGTATCTCAGGTCAGATTGCAGTATTTCAGGTCCAGTCCCCTTTGGGCATCTTTGTCAGAGCCCTAGGTTTCTAGCACCAAGTCCTCAGGGTCAGAATACTGAGAATCTTTGGCTGTCCTCTTTTCCCCACTTCTCCCTGTTCCCCCCAGGGTTCCTGCCCCTTGGCATAGAGCACTGTGGGCTTCACGACCTTCTAAAGTGCCTCAGGTCAGAGTACTTCAGAGTTCTAGCCCCACAGGAGTATCACAGTCAGAGCAAAGATTGCTCCTGTCATCACATCTTTAGTCTAAGAAGTCAGAATGCCAAAGGTTTCCGAGTCTCCCAGGTAGAGTGTACTGTAGGCTTCAGGTACCCCTGGGGTTTTTCTGGTCTGAGTCCTGGCCTCCTCTGCTTACTTGGACTAAAACTATGGTACTGACCAACACTGACCAAGCAAGAACTAGAGAAATTTCTGATGAGCAGAGGTATCCAAAGGCTTGGAACTTGAGGTTCCAGAAGTATCCAATCCTGTTTACCTGTGTTTATCCTAGCTTCCTTGGTAGAAGGGTACAGAAGGCTCCTTTAGTCTTGGGCTGGATTAAGATGCTTATCATCATTTCACTTTATATTTATTATTAATCAATATTGCATCTAGTGCCATTTTTTGATCTTTGTTGGGTTATAGACAAGAGAACTAGTCCTCTTTGTGAATTTTTCTGCCAGCTTAACTGGGGATCCTTTTGAAGGCCTTGCTAATGATTTTGTTCTAAACCAGCCAGCTCAAAAATCATTCTCCTGGGAAAAGATAATCAAAAGAAGAGAGAAGTTCAATCTTCTCCTTGTCATCTGTTACCACCAACTCATCTGCCTCAAGTACTGGCTGTCCTGATCCTTTGTTTGAGTTTAATAAATGAGTTGAATGAATAAAGCATTTATTAAGCACTTATTATGTGCGAAGCTCTGGGGATAGAAATAACAAAGCAGAAATCATCTCTGCTCTGAAGGAGTCTGGTTCTAGTGGGGAGACAATATGGATGGCAGGTTTCAGCTGTAAGTCAGATGTCAAGTTCTCATGGTCCTTAGGGTACAGAAGCAAAGGTAACACCTCTTCTTTAATATTACTCTTCACTGATAAAATCACTTCGGTTTCTGATGTTGGGCCATCTGACAATGCCAAGGATTTTGGTGAAGAGAACTTCTTCCCCCCTGAGTCTTCAGTAGCTATGCCTTCAGTACTTGCAGAAACAATTTCTAGGCCACATCTCCATGTCATGGGTTGCTTCTAGGCATGGTGGCTGTGGGGGATGGGTTGAAAGGAGAACCAGGGATCTCTCAGGACTTTGGGGCTTACCTGCCCATTGGTGGCCTCTGCTCAACAATTGCTGTTGGTGGCAGTGATGAAGGTAGGCTCTTTTATCACAGTGTTTTCTCAAAGATGGCTATGCGTCCCAGGCTAGAAGGAGTCCTGGTGGTCTGAAGAGGAGGAGAGGCATCACCATTACTGATGCTTGTGCATCCATTCAGCATCCATTGGTATCTGAGCATATGTGGTGGCCAAGGTGGTGGAAGTAATTGCACTTGCCAGCAATGCCACCTTTTGTCTTTTTCTCAGAGGGCCTTTTTCCTTCAGCTAGCCTTGCTTGATGGCCCCATAGGTGGTAGTTGGTGGGTGGCTGGCTCCCTCTCCCAGCACCCATTTTTCTGAGTGATGGCCATTAAAGCTAGCACAAACCCTTTTTTATTTTCCCTGGCGTTCCATCAACAATCTCAGCTTATTCTGGACTTAAATGCTTTAGATTCTCTTATTAAAGATTATCTTATTATTACCTGGACGAATCCTCAGTTACTTACTTTTGCTTATATGTTCAACACAAGTCTTTTTCAAATATGAGTTGGTCAGTAAAATCTATGCAGCTATATTTCCTCATTAGGCAGCTCTCTCTTTCCCTCCTGAAGAATTATTCTTGAGTTTCCTGTCCATCTTGGCCTCTCTTTTCCCATAAAATTTTAGTAACAAATTTAAAATTTAGTAACAAATTTAAATTAAATTAGAAGCTATAGTTTCTAATAATTCTGTCCCTTCTTTCCCTATTTGTTATTTAGTGTTTAAGCAAGGAATTATGGTAGCGATACCATGAATTAAATTGTCAATGTGTGCAAGCCAGCATGTTTTGTAAAGTGATAGATAAGTAGAATTTATATTTTCCTTCTTTCTCTACTTTCAATTTGGGGGCTTAATTAAGTTGGTCCAAGGAATAGGACAAGGCAGCTGTTGTAGCCCCAGCTCATCAGTCTGGTATTTCCCACACCAAATGCTTGTTGATTGATTGACCTCTAATCAGAATTACATACTTTTGGAACCTCAAGTTCCAAGCCTTTGCATATCTCTGCTCATCAGAAATTTCTCTAGCACTTGGTTGGCCAGTGTTGGTCAGTACCATAGTTTTAGTCCAAGTAAGCAGAGGAGGTGACAGAGAAAAGCAGGAATGGGACATAGAGGTAACTAAAAGGAAAAAGAAGATTGCTTGTTTTCTTGTTTTCCTCTTACTGCTGTGGGGGGACAGCCTTTTCTTCTCCACTGACTGCTGTTCTTAAAGTTCTCAAGGAATAGCTCATAGCTGAAAAGTAAGAATTTTTGAGTTGGAAAGGATTTTGAAATCATTACTTTATTGATGAGGCTACTGAAGCCTGGAGCCGTGAAGCAATTTGCCCATAGTAAGTAATTGGCAGAATCAAGTTTTATTGCGGATGTAGTAGCTGTGACTAAATTGGGAGCAGGAAAAGAAATGTATATATTGGACCAGAGTTATGGATTATATAGGGGAGAAACCTTTTTCCCTATTATTTTATATTCTATGTGGTGGAAAGGGAGAAATATGAAGTTGGGGTTGGGGCACAATGTAGAACTGAACGTAGTACATTACGTGTATAATTTATAATGTTTAATTGAGATAGAGAGCAGAGAGGCTCATGGGAGGAGGGTGCCTAGGAGCCACAGGTATTTGGGTTTAGATACCATGTGAATTAGAGGAGTTGTCGTTTTTCTGCTGCCTACCCTTAGTGGTGACTTGGAGTCACTGTTCTCTTTCTTTCTTAGTCCTCTTCCCCGTTCAGTGGCCATACCAACAAAACTTCTACCCACATGCCTGTGTATGTACCCACACACACATGCACCCATGTTCAGTCTGGTTCATGGTAGCCTTCTGGCAACCAAGGGATATTTTTCTTACAGCATCTGACTCTGCAGATGACCAGTTGCATTGTATAACTGACTCAGAGACTGGCAGGGTTCTTGGCTTGGGGAAATGTTCTCCGGCATTATTTTTAGCTCTGGCTGTGTGATGAGTTGACTTGATGGGTTTGTTCTCTTTGGTGCCATTTGTCTTTGAATTCTCCTTTGTGAGTTGTGGGTGATGTGCTCAGCTCCCACTGTTTCAGTGTCTGTGCATCTGTCTGGCTCTGTGTATGTGGATATGTCTCAACACTAGGGACAGCGGGACGCTAATTTCTCCTTTGTGAAGAGGAAGGACCATGGCCTTTTAGTTAGCATGTAGGCCTTGGCACAGGTTATTCAGGGCTTCTCTCCCAGCTTATGCCTTACTCACTGTGTGGTCTTGGAAGAATAGTTAGTGTCTCGAAGCCAGTTATCAATGGTAAAATCACAAACTAGGAGGACAGAAGGAGTGGTGTTCTGCAATCATTGGCCCAGGTCCCAGAGCTAGTTAAACCATGTAGCAATAACTCGGGACCAAAATAAGAAAGTATGCACACTAAATTTGTGGATGTCACCAAGTTGGGTGGGATGGCCAGCAGGACATTAGAAGATAGGAGTAGCATTCCCAAAAGCTTTGACAAGCTGGAAAAATAGGCAGACAAGTGGGCAGGATTTCAATAGAGCCAGAGTTTGGAGGACTTCTAATGAGGATCCATCCACAATTCTACCCTTACTGATGTTCCCTGAACTTATAGCATCATAGAATTAGAGATGGAAGCCATCAGGTACCATTACCTCATTTTACAGATAAAGAAACTAAGGGCAGGAAAAGTCAAGTTTTACACACACACACACACACACACACACACACACACACACGCATGCACACAGACATATACATCCACATACATATATGTGTGTATGTATGCATGTATATGTGTATGTGTATATATGTATATATGTGTATAGATACACACATATGTATGTGTATGTATCTATCTATCTCTATCTATCTATCTATCTATCTATCTATCTTTATCTGTATATGAGTTTTCCAAGATGGCTGCAATGACCTCTGTCTTCTAAGTTCCAATTTGATATTCTTTCTTCCATTCACATGATTCTACCTACTTATTCCTGACTATCTGCCTCCCTCCACCCCTATTCTGAATAGTTTGTCAGACTAGCTCTAATTATGCTGCAGAGTGGGAAGATTTGGATTAGGGAGAGGACGAAGACAGGTACCTTGATGAAAGATGGCAGATTGGGGTAGGAAAGCATCCTGGTAGTGTGGGTGGGGGGAAGAAAGAAAGAGAATATGGACAGCAACATGAACAAAGCTGTCTGACTCGGAGAAATGGGAAACTCTGAAAGAAATGAGGGACAAACTGAAAAGAAGGAAATTAATGATAAATAAGAACTCCTGTTTATATGGTGTTTTAAGATTTGCAATATGCTTTCCTGTGAGGAAACTAGTAGTGCGAATATAATTATCTTCATTTTATAGGTGAGAAAATTGTGAGTCAGAGAAGTTAGGTGACTGGCCCATGGCTATTAAGCTGGTAAATGTTGGAGTCAGGATTTGAACCTAGGCCTTTTGAGTCAAGATCTAGTAGTCTCTGTCTCATTATAGTGAAGACAGATTTAACCTGTATCCTATTTTGCCTTGGGTTGGTCCTGACTCTCACAATTCTGTATACTGTTCTGTCCCTGATGCAAATACTGCATCCAATTCCCATTTATAAATGCTAGACTTTCCATTTATAGATGCTATTCTGGATAAGATTTGCCTGTGTGTGTAAAAAAAAAAAAGAGAGGTAAGAAGTGTGATATACCCGTGGAGCTCCTCTGTGGGTTGTCCATCTAACTGTATCATTTGAACAATAGACCTTCTTCATCCACATGTTTATTTCCTATGTGGATACTTGGTCAAATTCTTTTGAGTGATCGTGGATCTCATTTGGGAGTCTCTACAGGGTTTTAGAGCTTGATACAATTAGGACATCACCAGCAAAGAGAAGCCTGTGTGGCAAACAGGTCCTCAGTGCTTATAAGGAATTCCTATTCCATTTAGATGCTGAGCTCACCAACCTCCTGGATGGTAGCAGACATCTTCAGAATGCCTATGTCATCCTGTTTTGTGTGTGTGTTGATATTAATAATCAGAAGAGAAATTACTTAAAAACAATGACATTATTTTTGTGTAGCTTTTCTAGATAATTATTTAAATCTTACCACAACCCTGTGCTACAGGCAGGACATAAATTATGACCCTCATTTTCCAGATGGGCAAACTGAGGCTCAGAAAAATTAATTGTCTTTTGCCCAGTCTCATAAAGAGATAGTGCTAGATCTAGGATTAGAACCTAGATCTTTTGATTCCTGGTCCAGGATACCTCTTCATCATGTTGAAAGGTGAGATAAAAATAGCTTGTGTGTGTGTATACATGCACATGTATGTGTATATGTGTGCGTATACTTGTGTGTGTTTGTGTGTGTGTGCTTGCGTGTGTGTGTGTGTGTGTGTGTGTGTGTGTGTGTGTGTGACTGGGTATCAGCTTGAAGAAGGATCTAGGTCATACTGAGAGCAGGCCTTCAAGAAAATACAAAGTTGGCATCTTCATTTCTGGTCACAAGTATTCCTCCTTTAGATACTTAGGAGAAGTCAGCAATAAAAACTCAACTTTCTCTGCAGATAAAGAACTAGGGAACCTCCAAGGAAAGCATTTAAATAGCATTGACTAGCCAGTTTCCTTCTTTCCTTTCCCCCTTTGGTGCTACAAAGCCCTGGGTGACATTGAAGGAGGGCCATTCTCCTTAGATTGTGTTTGTTGGCAAGTCAGCCAGTTAGAATTCCAGCTTTGCAAAGCCTACCCCTCAGAGCCTAGTGTCAGGATCCTCAGCCACCCCAGAAGGGATTCAGGATGGGAGTGGTCACCACGCCCATATATCCTGTTGAAAGGAGTCTACAGAACATTCTTCACAGCTGGAAAACTTGTCTTCTTGAGGTCCAACCCTCAGCTCCTGTTCAACTTTCCTGTGTTTTTGACCCTCAGCTACTTTCTGATTCAGCTTTCATTTTCCTTTTTCCCACTAAGCTTAATTATTTTCTCTTGATTTTACTCTCTGGTATCCCACTCTGCATGTGGCCTGCCTATTTCAATTGGCCACCATGAGTCCTTTAGGTCTTGCTAGTTTATCAGATTACCTACAGGGTGGGATTTTCTCCTGCACATGACCAGACTTCCAGGAGCCAAGGCAGGCAGTGAATTTGGCTCTTCCCAGGTTTGGGGCTGATCTACTTTTAGAGACCCTGCTCAGACTGGACTCAGTTCTCCTTTCCCAGTTTCTGCAGAGATTGTGGCCTATTTATTCTCAGCCAACCTGTAGCCTCCAACCAGGCCCTGATACCAAGGCATTGTGTTTACCAGGGGTATTACCAGGATTGCTTCTGAGAATTACTGGTGGGGAGGTGACAGGGAGAGAGTCCTCCATACCTCCTAGGAATGCCTGGGATGTTTGACATTTGGCCAATGATGCACTGTAAACATGACTTAGCCCTCAAATAAAACACACACATTTCCTTGAGAGACAAGGGCTTCCTTATAGAGGATTAACACGAACACAGTCTATTTTTGGAAATTTTAATTTTACACACACGGGCAAATCTTATCCAAAATAGCATCTATAAATGGAAAGTCCACTGTTGAACATGAGGACTAATGACTCAGACTCAGACACCGAAGGATTATATTGGATTGTACCCCAGAAGAATTCCAACGCCAAAAATCAAGCCTAGAATTCAGAACCACTTTATAGCAGATAGCCTCCAGCCTATCTGCGCAAGGCTGCCAGCAGCCTGTGTGTTTTCCAAGACGAGATATAGGTACAGGGGCTCTCTTACAGGACGAGAGTGTAGACTGTTTTGAAAGAAGACAGTGTATTCCATTTGCCACTGAAAGAGTATAATAGATTGCATTTATATAGCATTTTGTAGTTTTGCAAAGCTTTTTACATGTTATCTCACCTGATCCTTAACAACTCTTTGAAGTAGGGGATACTAGTTTACAGATAAAGAAACTGAGGCTGAGGGAGGTTATATGGCTTGAAGAGCAGACAAAGCATTTCTCCCAGTTAAATACCTTCACGTGCAGCCAGCTTGCATTCATTCTCATGCCTTAAACATCAGGCTGCATCGGGATTCATCTTCCTATAATTTCAGACCCAAGAAAACCCCAGTACAGCCCAAGGTTATGTAGGCTAAATACCTGCTTCAGAAGTTGTAATGGGAAGGTAACTTGTACCTTCCTCAGTGTAGAGATTATCAGCTTAATTTGGGGGCTTCTATCCACTGAAAGATGCAGCTATTAGGGCCATCAGCTGAAAGTCACCTTATGGAGCTAATGACATTGGCCCAATGATATCCTTACCAAGAGACTGTGGTAGAGACTGAACATTGTAGGTGTCTCATTAGTAAGCTAGGATGCAAAAATTAAATTTTGTTAATGTTACTTTTGATATTTAAGCAGGCACATTCTTAACAAGTAGAAGAGGAATGGTGGATTTTTCTAAGATATAAATACCTCAGTTTGAGATTATATGATATATGAGTCATTCAATTATGCTTCCATAAACTAAAGGTTTTTATTAAGTAAAATGAAAACTATTAACTAGTCATAAACTACTAACATTAGCATATGTTTTTCATAGTAACATGATATAAAGCAATATTTCAGAAAATACAAATACCCATGTACCCAAATACTCACTAATCAGCTTTACTTCATTACTTCGGAGGTCAATAAATTCATTGTTGTGGGTCCACTTTCTACCAATTCAGAATGTAACTCTACCATACTTTAGTAGATGATTTAATGACTTGTGATAAAAAAAATCATCATGAAGTGGCCAACCCTGTCTTGATGAGCCTTTTCAAAACTCCATTATTGGGTCTTTTAATGTTTTTTCTGTTTGAAAGAACCTGCTAGAGTTTTTGCTTAATCATAGGGAAACCTCAGAGTGGGATTATAGTTATTAATGCCTTAATCTAATTTTAATTTTAAAAATAATTAAATGATAACTTTTAAGTTTCAAATTTAGCCAGAGACACTTCCTAGCTATGTGACCCTAGACAAGTCACTTAACCCTGTTTGCCTCAGTATCCTCATTCATAAAATGAAATGGAGAAGGACATGGCAAACAATTCCAGTATCTTTGCCAAGAAAACCCCAAATAAGGTCATGAAGAATCAGATACAACTGAACTGACTGAACAGCAACAATTTCCTTCTATCCCTCATTTCCAGTTCTACCTTCTGAGGCCAAATAGGCCTGGTAGACTTCCAGATGTTCTAGAACCTGGTTTATGCTAGATGCTAAATAAGATAGACCTTTTCCTTTTCCTTTTTCCCACCTTATGAACATTTAAAACATATTTGCATAGTCCTACTCTGATGCCTCATCGTGGCAAGAGGTGACATTGGGTTTCACAAGGGCCGTGCCATTGGGATTCAAGGTTTAGCATTGCTGAGCTCACAAGCCTCCAGGATCAGGCCCACCAAGAGATGGACAGTCTCTTTGCTAAGAGTGAAGAAGATTGTCACCAGGAAACTGGACACTAGGTGATGGTGAATTTTCTATCCAAGCCAATTCATGACACTCATCTACAAAAACATGGAGGGGTTTGTAATGGACATCTACCTAGAAAGAGTCCAGCTTTTGTTTTTCAAATATTCAAGTCTAAGTGTCAAATAGAACTGAACTGTTTCTGTAGTTAGGTTAGAGTGTTGAATCTGGAGTCAAGAAGATATGTGTTCAAATCCTGCCTCAGACAGTGACTAACTCTGTGATCCTGGGCAAGTCATTTCACCTCTGTTTCCATATCCCCATCTGTAAAATGCGAATAAAGAGGTAAGTAGTACTTCCTTCTTAGGGATCAAATGAGATGATATTTGTAAAGGACTTGGAAACCTGAAAGCTCTATATAAGAATTGTCACTACAATTTTGGGGCAGCTAGATGGCAGAGTGGATAAAGTACCAGGCCTGGAGTCAAGAAGATTCTCCTTTCTGAATTCAAATAGGTCCTGGGCAAGTCACTTAACCCTGTTTGCCTCAGTTTCCTCATCTGTAAAGTGAGCTGGAGAAGGAAATGGCAAACCACTCCAGTATTTTCACCAAGAAAGCTCCAAATGGGGTCATGAAGAGTTGAATATGATTGAAAATGACTGAACAATAAGTTCCCAGTCTCAAATTGGGATGGTCACTTGAACCAAATGATATTATTACAATTATTCAGAAAACTGCTTCCCTGGAGACAAGTGTATATGACACCTTTGGTGTAAGGGCTTGCTGATCCCTTGTCAGGGCTGCTCATCCATCCTTGGTATCCACCTGGCACTTAGCTCTCACCTGTGACTCCAAAAAGCTGTAGCATGTGCATCAGCCACACCCTGGTAAAACTATCTTGGCAGATGGGCTAAACCAGGTGGAGAGTAACTGACAAGCCTCAAAGCTGTCAATGAGTTAGGGGATTATATACCCCAAGCATGTGAAAATGTTCACTCCAGAATGGTGAATGAGAACAATTTGTTCCAATGGCCATGAACCTTCATGAACCTCACATAGCTGAAACATGTGCAGTGGAGAGTTTAGAGCTTGGTCAGACATTGAAAATGCCAAAGTCATCCATCTGCTGCATCCTGGGCCACCACCAGTAGTCCTGATTTTTGTCTTGCCACTGGACTTTGATGACTCCGGAAGAGAGAGTGAGGCTGATGATGATTTTGCATAACACTGCCTCATTTAAATCCAGTTTACATGACATAGGGATGTCAATCTCCTCTTAGAAAATGAAGGACAAACCACAACAGCCTTGCCGGTGGTACATTCTTAATGAATACTTATTCAATTTAATTGATTACCGGTGATATAGGTACAGGGGCTCTCTTACAAGACTCAGCATTCTGAGCTTTGAAGGTCACTGAAAACTTGACCTCTTCAAAAGAAAGGGAAATGGCTGAGATTGTCCCGCTTTCTGAGGTTTCACCATTAATTCTCATCAACTAATGTTTAAAGGCAACTGAGCCAGTTCCAATCAGACTAAGGCTCTTTTTTTTTATGTGTGATGGACCTCTTTGGAAGTCTGGTGAACACTGTGGCTCTCTTCCTAGAGTATTATTTTAAATGAATAAAATAAAATGTATAGTGTTATAAAGGAAAAGCAATTATAGTTGAAAGAAAGATACATCTTTTTCTCATCCAAGTTTCAGATCTGGACCTCTCAGAGTTCTGTGAATTCCAAGTTAAGAATCCCTTCCCTAAGGGAATAAGATGGAAGTTAAATGTCTGGAGGCGGTGTTGGGGTGGGAAGAGGAAGACCAATAACTCCAGCAGTCGTCAGATAAAGGCAGGAGTGCCAGCTAGGAGAAGATACATGTAAAGGTGGGATGGGAAGGTACCAAGGATAATTTTCCCTAACTTCAAAATTTTCCCAAGGTAACTGATACCAGTTTCTTTTCTTTCCTGTTGTCATTTTCTTTTTTTAAAGTTTATTTATTTTTAGTTTTTAACATTCACTTCTGTAAGTTTTACATTTTCTCCCTTTCCCTCCCTTTCCCCCCCTCCCCAAGACGGTATGCAATCTGACATAGGTTCTACATATACATTCCTATTAAACATATTTTCACATTAGTCATGTTGTATAGAAGAATTAGAACAGATGGGAGGAACCATAAGAAAGAAAAAAACGAAACAAAAAACATAGTCTGCTTCACTCTGCATTCAGACTCCGTACCTGATACCTATTTCTACAGTGACTAGAAGAGAAGGACCTCAGTGCGTTCTCTGAATAAACCAGGGTAAGGTGAGTAATCGACTCAGTCACCAGACCGCGAGTTTCACTCTGGGTTTTTCTGGGGAAGCTTGAGATGGCGACTGGGCATGGGATGTCATTAGCAAAAGAGTAAATGACTCACGCAAAATAAATTTATACCAGGAATAGGATCTGAACCCAAATTTCTCTAACTCAAAGGCTTCCTTCTTACCCCTTCCACTGTCATGTAATTAACTTCCATTAACCTGGGTAACTGATCAGTCCTATTTCCCTCATGTTTCTGGGATTTAGCTGAGGAAGATATTATATGTAAAAACCTTATATTATATGTAAAAATTGTTATTATATTATATATAAAATCTTAGAGGTCCCGTTCTTGTCTGTGTGTCTACTTACTCCCTGTACCATTTAGGAAATTCCTCCAAGGGCTTCATTGCTTCAGGCTGAACTGTGGGTGAGCTCTTTCATAGAGGTCCTGTGATAAGAGGCATCCTGTCCATCTTAGTCCCCATACAGGAAGCATTGTCCTTTTGGAAGGACCTATAATCATCTGAACTTTGTCAGAGGCCAAGATGAGGGATCAAAGGTGGAATTTTGTGAGACTTCCGGTAACATTCTATAAAATAGAGATCAAGTATTTTAATATTTGATGTCTTTTTTTTAAAAGAGGTTATCCCTCTCCCTTACTCAGTGACGTATGGGTTGGTCTTTTAGGACCCAACAGTCTGGGAGGCTGAGCTATATGGTGGGCTGCTTGGGTAGGAACTGTGCCTTTGAGGTGGAAATAACAAGCAGCTAGAGGTTCTGATTTTCTAAGATATCTGAACCCTCCTTCCATTTTCCAGACCTCAAGGCTTGAGCTGGAGGGAATGACAAGAATAGGGCTTCTTGACAGGATTACTGATCCCCTAGTGAGATATAGGACCGCAGGAGATGGGGGAGATCCAGCTAGCTTAATTCCTTATTGAGCTGATGTCCAAAACAGTATTTTGGTTTAGGTTGGGGGCTGGAGGAGGCTCGGGGGGTAAGGGGGGGAGTTATGGAATTTTGGTGGGGTTTCTGGAGACACATTCCCCCCATCAAATTAAAGGCCTGTTTTCCAAGGGAAATTTGATGGAGGGAGCCCCATGTTTTTCTAATGAAACGGAAGCCTGAGCTCAGCAAACAAAAGGGATTCTTGTTTGAAAGTAATTCTTGCCCCAGCTTCTAGGACTACCAGGGGAATCAAATTAAAAAGAAAAAAAAAAAACAGGCAGCAGTACAGACGCCAAGCAGTGCCAGATTCAGAGGGAGCTCAAAGCTCAACTGTTCAGACCCCACAGTTTGGGGGTGTGGAAGGGAAGGGATTGGGGGCTGGGAAACTGCTGTCCACATTGGCCAACCCAAGGTCCTTTAACCTATTAGCCCAAAGTAATTCAAGAGAAGACATTGTTAGGTCATCTGCTCAATCCCTGCTGTAGACACTTATTCCCTCCACCACAACCCCAACACCTCTATCCCTCCTTACCCCCCCACTCAATTTTCAGGTACTTATAATCGCAAAGTCTCAGTACTTTGCCAACTGAAACTTGGCACGCAGGACCTCAACTCAGCAGGGGTTTGATCGCCAAATCTGACAAAAAGAACTGGCGTTTTCAGGAGTCACTGGAGTCCAAAACCAATAGATTTTTGCTGCCCCCCCCCATTCCCTGCACTTAAAAAAAAAAGATTTTGTTTTTGTAACTCTCAGCCTTGCTGACTCTCCAACCTACTGAGTGAGCCCCTACTGGACTTACTGCTGACAAATGTTGGGTTTGTCAGGAAGAAGATATTACCCTTACACACCAAGTGATTTGGTGGGGGGCAGGGAGCTGACAAAGGGGTTATTAAAAAAGGAATAAGATTAGGGTATATGCATGCAGTGGCTGCAGCAAGACTTAACTGTCTGTTTGCTGATGATTTGGTCCATACTTGGATTTGGGAGATAGCACCATAATGGGGAAAAAATGATAGCTCAGAGAAGAGAAGACTTAGAGAGGATATGATAATTGTCTTTAATATTTGAAGAGACCAAATAGGGAAGGGGGTTAGATTATCCTGTTTGGTCCCACAGGGAGGAATTAAGAACAGTGGGAGTGAACGGAGAAGAGACAAATTTAAGTTTTTTGTCAGGAAGAACTTAAATGATTATATGGAAAAGTGGAATGAAGGAAGTAGGGCTTCAAGCAAAGGCTGGTTTGTTGGGTCTGGTTTATTGGGTACTGGTATGAATTGGTCTAGGTAGTCACAGAAATACCTTCCCATTATGAATTCCTGCATTCTGTTGTTTTGTGATTCTCTATCATGCATTTAGGACGAGAGATGCTTCCTGGGTGTCGGTTCTAAGAGATAGCTCAGTCCTGAGTACTGGGTGCTCTGAGCATAATACATATAATAGGTTTAGACAGGTTGATTTCAACACTATTTGATTGGGAGGAAAACCACTGCTCTGACCTTGGCCTCTACTTTATTCTCCTAGATGGAATAATTGCATTTACTCCTGACATTTTCTGGAAGCAGTAGTGAGGTGGTTCATAGATTGATCTGTGAGAAGAGAGTCCTTACTACTGCATTTGGGACACAAGGGGCTAGGCTACATTAGGTGCTTGTGTGTGTGTGTGTGTGTGTGTGTGTGTGTGTGTGTATGTATGTATGTATCGCTATGTAGCAGAGTGAATTTTTAGTTTTGGTAAGTATTTTTCTCTGTTCAATTTTCTCAAATGTTTTTTACTTCATAGATGTTGGTGTGTATTACTGAAATCCTCCCTGTAACTAAAAGTATGCCAATTAGACAGATAGTTTTTGTTATGTATGCAGTGAGCTAAGTTTTCACTCTGAGAGGGGAAAATTTGTGTCTCTAGTTAAGAAAACATTCAAATTCTATTTTGATTGTAAAATAAGGGTTCAGGCTAAGACCTGGGCTTCTCATTTATTATATATCACTTATGTTTGAATATTAATTGATCAGATGCATAGATCTTATCACATGCCTTTTGTAATTATGATTTGGATAGAGGTCAGTCAAGTGAACAATCACTAGGGGTAAGAATGAAGCTTGGCCTAAAGGATTAGGATACCAAGAAAGTGATGATTCCTCTTGAAATAATCTTTCCATCATTAGCTCTTATTTAATTACTCCACAAGAGCTACATGATTTTACCCTTGACCATATGGTGATAGCATTTATAAGGGATTTAGCAGAATGTCTGGCATATAGGTAGGTTGTTAATACATGCTTGTTTTTAACTACCCCCCAATACCCCTCATACCAAAATCAAGCTGAGTTTTTAGCATCTAGATCAAAAGATGGAATCTCCTGCAAGAAGTCAGCAAAATATGAAACTTCTCTTGAGAGGCATCAAGTGTGAAGATGTATTGTTCTTCTATTTGACTTAGAATGGAGCGATACCAAATACTACTGCTTTGTTTGTTAATGGTGGTGCAAAAAATAATACCACACTGTGTTAAAAGAACATTGGCTTCAAAGGAAAGTATTTATGTCAACAAAGAAAAATATGTTAAGTGACTACTGGTTAGTATTGCTAAATTATATCTCACCACCATTGTATATTAATCTTGGCATTATGAAAACTTGTGTCAAAGTGATAGATTAAAATGGTATTTTAATCCAAAAAAATCAGTTTCCAAGAATCAATTAGGCTAAATTTTAAAAAGGCACATTTATGGATTCTCAATTATGAGAAGTGACAGAAAAATCATTTTTTAGGAAAAGTTGAGCAAAATTGAAGGAGATGCATGAAAATAATTTTCAAATTACCAAAAACTATCTGGTAAACTACAGGGCAGAAAATTAACAAGACATTGTCAATGATTTTTTCAAACCCTATGAAGTTGTGGGACTTGAGCTTGTCATTAAAGATCTCTTTGTTAAGTTCACATTTTGGCTTCTTCCAAGGAAACCTAAGTTCTATGAGCTATAAGTGTGGAACATGCTTTCATCAAAATAACATCGCAGAAGAAGAACGATATTCGGGCAGGTGGAGTCAAAGCATACTTGCTGCATACTATGAGTTACTGAGGACAGTTGTTCTAAAGGTAAAATGCAACAGGAAACCAACGACAACAATATTTTAGGCGAGGAAAAGAAGCACAATTTTGTTTAGCAAAGGACAATATTTTAAATTACAAAACTGTGACTTATATAAAGAGAAAATAGATGATAAAAATAAAATAGGTGATAGATAAAATGTGAAGCCAAACCTGAAATCAATACAAACACATACACACACAGATGCTATAAGGATCACCTAATTTTAGGGTATAGCTCAAAGGATTGCTTTTTTTGGCTATTGTTGTCTAGTTTAATCAAACACAAAAGACATAAAAGGAAAAATGCGGGAGGGGGGAGGTATTCTCTGGAAAGTTTCCATAATACTCTCTTACATCAAAGTGTCAGTCAGGACAAGAATCTGACTGCTAGGCTGGTAATATTTCTACCAAATGTCTCATTGCTACTTTATCACAAAACAACATTCAATGTTAGCAATTCAATTTTGGGGCAGCTAGGTGGCACAATGGATAGAACACTGGGCCAGGAAACAGGAAGACTCATCTTCTTGAGTTCCGATCTGGCCTCAGATACGTCCTAGCTGTGTGACCCTGGGCAAGTTACTTAACCCTGTTTGCCTCAGTTTTCTCATCTATGAAATGAGCTAGAGAAGGACATGGCAAATCACTTCAGTATTTCTGCTAAGAATACCCCAAGTGGGGTGACAAAGAGTTGGCAAACCACCACTTCAGTATTTAGTGGAATCACGGAGGGTGGGTCATGACTGAAACGATACAACAAAGCAATCTAATTTCAGTGTCTTGTATGTCCAAGTATGTGGTGGAGATATAAAGATTAAAACACCTATGAAATATGGGTTTGTAACCTCTCTATCCCCTACCTCCATCCCCTGCCCCCCAACTGTATCATCAGTAGAACCCATTAGAGCTTCCATTCTATTGGCACATCCCTCAAGATCCAGGTTACATCTGCACCAGTTATGACACTGCAGTAAGCCTTTGTGGAGGAAAGAATGTTAAGAGAGTAACAAATAGAAGGTATCTACCTTGGGGAAATTCTAAGCTCTCTTGAAATTTTCCTGGTAGGGGATTACAACTAGTAGTAATACATTTGTCTCTTAACCCAGCATTTCAACCTTGATGTGGGAGGGAGAGAGGAGAAAATGAAACAAGGTTGGGTATAGGCTTGCTGGACTCAAGGGTCAATGAACCACAAAGGAAGGCATTCTGGGTAAGTATTCATTAAGAGTTTACTATAGGCCAGTCACCCTGTTGGGTGTTAGGGTTATAAATACAATGTGAAAACAACCCTTGCCCTCAAAGAACTTACATTTTATGAGAGCAAGGAGGGGTAGGCATTCCATTCTTTTGGGTCTTTTCAGTCTCACATCCCCAGGGAAAATGGAAATTCTCCTATGACTATTAGTATAGATGGAGTATGATAGATGACTTTGGAAAGACAGAGGCCTAATAACTCCAGCAGTAATAAGAAGTGGGCAAACTCTACCTACTTTTCAAATTTTCCAGGGTCCAGAAGGAGTATCTGATGATGTTAAGAAAAAGAATACCTCCACTTGCTTCTGAAAGACATGTGAATTTATGTACAAGGGATTTATTTGGACTGTTATCTACTGAGCCCAGGGTTCCATCCTCAACTTTCAGAACAGGGTGAGAGAATAGCCTTCAAATGTTTAATAACGACTCAGTGAATTCTGATAATGGCTCACGTAAAGGGCATTCTCATTTAATCGGGCTCCTAGCTACCACTGTGTAAACACTTTGATACACACAACTAACCTCCCCAAATCTGGCCGGACATCAAGCCAAGGTGATGGCTTCAAAACATTCAGTTGGTTGATTGGTTCCCATTGTTTGTGGGCTCTGCTGGAGGCTCCACCTCTGTGATTTCCCAGGGAAACTGAGGGCCAAGAAACCAGTGGAGCACAAAAAAGAGAAGTCCCTGGGGAGGAGGTCTCAGAGATTGTGACCTGCTTCCCACAGAGTTGGCCACTTCAATGTGTGGGGAAAGCAGTGCCATGGCTTCCAATGTGGTCAACTGTTGTTCCCTCTTTCCATTACCAATCAGCAGTCTGCCTTTCTCAAGGCCCCCACAGAGGAAGTGCTGCTATCATGCTTTGCTTTGTTTGTCCATGTAGACAATCACCTGATTTCTTTCATTACGGCCTTCCTTTGGCATCTACAGACTAGTGATCATTTGTCCCCTTCTCTCCACTAACATAGTCACTATCCTAATTCATACCCCATCCTTTCTCACCTGGACAATTACAATGGCTTCCCGATCAGTTTCACTCCTTCCATCTCTCTCCTTTCCACTTTATCCTCCACATAGCTGCCAAATTTATATTTCTGAAACACAAATATAATCACATAACTCTGTTACTCAAATATTTTAGTGGCTCCCTATTAGCTCTAGGATATAATATAAAATCCTGCCTGATATTTAAAGCTCTTCATATTTTTGAAACTACCTTTCCAGACTTATTTCATATTGCTCATTTTCGTGCACTCTATTTCAGTGAAACTTGTTTTTGTTGTACATTCAAAACATTCTACTTTTTCCCTTCCCTTGCCTTGCCTTCCCTTCCCTTCCCTTCCCTTGTCTTTACTTGTCTTTCCTTTCCCTTCCCTTGTCTTTCTCTTCCCTTCCCTTCTCTTTCCCATGTCTTTCCCTTCCCTTCCTTTGTCTTCCCCCTCCTTTGTCTTTCCCTTCCCTTGCCTTGTCTTCCCTTCCCTTCTCTTGCCTTCTGTTCCTTTCCCACATGAAGGGAAAAAAAGATTTGCATCCTAGGTTACATAAAGCACCAGTGATAAAATCCCCAGATATCGACTCCCATGCCAGTAGTCTTCTCCCTAGAGCATGGCTGCCTTATGTACAAAATTAGCTTCAGAGTTTTTCATTCAATCCTATAAGGATTATGCCACTCCAGATTTCTCATCTTCAAGGATTCTGTGCATATTTCAGGGCAGGGCAGTGCTCCTTTATTTAGTCTTCATATAAGAAGGCTGAGAAATAACTTGGTACTGTTTTCATGTATCTGAAGTGTTATTATGTACAGAAGTGGCCCTTAAACTTTTTGGCTAAAGGACCACTTGGGTGAGGCCAAAGTTGTGGACCACCTCCCCCATGTACTTCTATTTGCCATGGCTTATAAAACTTCCCAAGAAATATGGGAGGACTTGGCTCACCTTTCGATGAGACACAAATGAGGTGCTGTCTGGATTTTTATTAAATTCAATCAGAATTCATGGTTCATGCCAGAAACCAAAGGAGAGGCATTGTCATATAAACATAAATAGAAAAGGTCAACTTCAGGATTTCAGGGGAAGTCTCAGGAGCTTGTGGACCAAGCCCTGAGAACCACAGGTTAAATTGGAAGTAGAGAGCATTCAGTTAGACATGAGGAAGAACTTAACAATATGAGTGATTTAACACTGAAATAAGTTTCCAAAGGAGCTTATGTAACCCCTATCCTTGGAGATCCTTAAAAATAGGAAGGACAACTCCTTGTTTTAGATAGGTTGGGTGTTCCCTTCCCAGAAGGCAAAGGGCAAAACCAGAGAAGCTTTAGATATTATTTCCTCTTCTTATTTAGACTCTTATAGATGGATTAACTTGCCAGAATTCGAGGAGAAGGGTCTCTACAGTCTTGTTTAAATGTAGCTGGCTTGAGAAACTTGGGCTGATCCTCTCCACCCAAATGCCATCTCTTATTTCTTTGACTAACTTGGACAAAAAGTTGGATGAATAACCTGGTTATAGAATGCATTTTCAAGAGAAAAAAATATGTTCTGTGCCCTCCCTGTCTTATCCTACATGTATCCCTTCTTACCTTTGTTTTTTCTCACAATCTTGTCTTTCCCAATAGAACATAGGCTCCTTGAAGGCATAGACTGTGCCATTTTTCCCTTTTTATACTTAGTATTTCACATAGTGCCTTCCACGAATTAAGCACTTAACAAATTTTTATTGGATTTGAGTTAAGTAAGACAGTGCCTGCCTCCATGGAACTTAATTGTCTGGTAGGGGAATATGACATATTTTTGTTGTTGTTTTGGTTGGATTTGGGATTTCACTGCTACAGAAAACTTCCAATGAGGCCACTCCCTCTACCAATTCTTACTAGCACCTGAATTGCAATTTATCATCTTAGAGAGTGACCTTGATTAGAGCACTAAGAGGGTAAGCGAATGAATGAATGAAGCATATATTAAGTGCTTATTATGTGCAAAGTCATTTATGAAATGACTTGCCTAGAGTCTTACAGCCAATATATATGTCAGCATAGGGACTGGACCCCTCATTTTCCAGGCTTAGTTCTCCATCCAAGATGTGTCAAACAGTTGGCCAGTGTGACCCCAACACTCTGCTATAACCAGATTAGAATATAATTGGGAAATATTTGACAAAGTAAGTGAAAGTACAATAGAATACAAATAATGCTAATATGTGGTTTTTTAAGTCAACATGCAACCCACAGGGGTCCTTGTGTATGGTTTAGTGGCCCTGCTTCTGAGTTTAATACCACTTCACTTCATTTTACTGCCTCTTCTGATATAAATATATGAGTAATAATAAAGTAATATGCAAAGTTCACAATATTTAATAGTGTTGGGTCTTTGAGTTGTTTAAATGCAGCTAAGGGGGTGAAGGCTCTTGGAGAAGACATGGTATGGAACCAGTTCTGAATTGGAAATCAAAGAAAACTTCGTTTTCATCCTTGCCTTTACTACTGAATAACTGTCATATTCTCCAATGGATGGAACATGATCCGTTCCATTCTCTGCATGTTGAAAGTATCCAACTGGATTAGCTATAGGGTTCAAAATATTTTATTTTAAAACCTTCACAAGATATATTTAAACCAATTCTCCATTATCTCTAGTTCAGCTTGCTCCTGTTATATCATACCACTTGGCCTGATAGCCCTGGAGGAGCTGGTTGGTCATATGTATTCTAGACCTTGAGGTATGGCAAATCACATATGCCTTAATTTATGTCTATCAGAATATATGGGTGTAGCTTCAGTAGGTTATTGGCTCCCATTAATTATCCCTCCCCACTCTTGGACACTAGTGCTTTTGTCCTGGCCCAGGTGTATCTGTTCATTGACTCCTTCCCATGGATTTTCACGTGACTAGACATAGTCCACTCTATCAGAAGATACTATAAGTCCTATGTCAAGAGTTGTGAGGCTCTGTTGCTCTTGCTGCTATTCCTGGAAGGATGAACCCTACTATATTATATATCCTATGAAGACAAGAAACTCTGTGTTTTCATCTTTGCATCTTCTCTATTTTGC
Source organism: Trichosurus vulpecula (assembly GCF_011100635.1). Lineage (NCBI taxonomy): Eukaryota > Metazoa > Chordata > Mammalia > Diprotodontia > Phalangeridae > Trichosurus > Trichosurus vulpecula. The sequence continues at coordinate 71,709,872 of NC_050580.1, forward strand.
CTAGCACAGTGACTTTCTTATGGTGGATATTAATGAAATATTTGCTCTCAAAAGAGCCAGCCAAGCACTCCTAGGGAAGTGGCTCCATTTGGATCTGGAAGACAAGCTTACCCAAATGGCAATGCCTCTTAGGCATTAAGGAATCTTGTTCTTTCTTTACTAAGAATTAACCACTGAATGATAGACAAAGCATATGGAGATGGGTACCCTATGTGTATCCTTGACTTATACAAGCAATTACAATACTATGAAACTGACACTCATGAAATGACTCATGGTCTTGACTGTTACGGTAGCCTTTCTTCTAGAAATCCCCATCAACTGGCTCCTTCCCTCTACCCCAGCCTGCCAATGGGCAGTCTGATGATCAGGACCACCTACTTATGTCAGCAGCCATGGCAAGTATTGGGGGATTTTTCCTTCCCCTGACCTGGTCTACTAAAGAAAGACAGACCTCCTTTACTCACTACCACTGAAGGGTACTGTGGGTCTTTCTCTTGCCCTATCAACACCCATTGCTCCAATATTCCTTTTTTTTCTTGGAAATTCTCAAATTTATCAGCACAGAATTATTATGTCTGATCCTCTTCCCTCCTTCAAATTTTGGTAAATTGATGTGATTATTTCAAGTTACACTAATCCCTAGGGAAAAATGTACTCTACCCAATTGAATCAAAGGATATAACTGCCAGGACTGACTTACCAACCATGTTGCCATGAAGTAGTTTGGAATCTGTACATACAACCTATGCATCCATATTCTGAATGGGAAAGTGAAAGAACCTTCCTTTCCATCCAAAAAAATAAAAAGGAATTGAACCTAACCAGACCCTTTTTTAGTGCCCATCTTAAGAATGTTGCAAGTGGGAAAACTCAAGTTAGAATTAAATTACTAATTCTATTTTATAGCCACAGAAAATAGAACTACAGGCAAGTCTCTCTCCTGCTTAAAATCTTCTGTGGTATCCTTCACTGAATAAAATCTAACTTCCTTATGTTGGCATTCAAGGCTTTCTACAATCTGACCTCAACTTACCCGTATAGCTTTATTTCTTACTATTTTCCTGTAATGGAATCCTATTCCCTAGCCATATTCTATTACTCCCTCTTTCCTTAGTATATGCCTTTATGGCCCCATTCTTTCTTATGCCATTTCTTTCCTGATTACCCACCGTTGAAATCCTCACATGTTTTGAGGCCCTAGACAGGACCATTTCCATGAACCTGGTAAGAGACAGATATCATCTTGACAAGATGTCCCCAGGAGAGTGCCCTTATCTCTGCACTTGGATAGCCCTGTGATGTTCAATATTTTTCTCCATGGTCTGGATAAAGGCAGAGTTTTATAGGATTTACAGATGACACAAAACCTGGTGGGCTCTCTAATCCAGCAGTAGGACTGATGGAATATGATGAAATTCAATGGGAATTGATCATTCTACAAATATTTGTTAAGTGTCTACTATGTTCTATTTTCAAGGAGTTTGACAAAATTAGATATATCTGGGGATACATTTAAATGTAAAGCTTTGCCCTTGTATTTAAAAAAATCAGCTTCACAAATAGATGATTAAGGAGCCCTGGAAAGAACACAGTTTGAAAAAGATTTGGGGATTTAGTGGACTGGAATGCCAATACTGCTCAACCCTATATAGTATGCCTGTGGGGAAAAAAGCCAATGCAATATTGGGTTGTATTGTGAGAGGAATAACTTCGAGGAATTAAAGCAGTTAAAACCTCAGTGCAATCTCTTCTAGTAAGAACATAGATGGCTGTATTGTTGTGTTCCTTTCTGAGCGCCATGTTTTGGAAAAAGTATATAATAAGCTAGTAGTGATTGTCCAGAGGAAGGAAATCAGCCTGGAGAAGGGCCTTCAGCTCTTGACATATGAGGGTCATTTGAAGGAACTGGAGACATTTAGCCTAGAGGAGAGGAGCTTCGGGGATGGGGAGGGGGCAGGATAGTTGTTTTCAACCATCTGAAGGCCTGTCATGCAGAAAATGGTGTAAATGTATTCTTTTTGGCCCAACAGGGTGGAAATCTAAGCAATGGGTAGAAAATGAAGAGACAGGTTTCAGCTTGATGTCAGGAAGAAAAGAAAAGATAAAAACATCTTCCTGGTGTTTAGAGTTATGCCAAAGTGGAATGGCCTTTCTCTGGGGCAGTGCATTCCCTTTCATTGAGATCTTTAAGCAAAAGCTGAATGACTTTAAGTATGGTATAGAGAAGAGATCCTTCTTTAGGAGTAGGTTGGACAATATGAGGTCTATGAGTTCACTTCTAACTCAGAAATATTGTGATTGATTCCGTGATCCTTGATATTATTCCCACGCACTTAGAATGTAGGATCATAGGGTTTTAGAGTTGAAGAGGACCTTAGAGCTCTGTCCAAGCCCCTAAGTCCAACTCACATTAGTTATTTGTGTGCGTGTCTTATGTCTCCTATTAGATTGCCACTTACTTGAGAAGCCATGTCTGTAACCCCTGGGGAATCCCATCCATTGTCTTGAACAGAGTACATGCTCACTACATAGTTACTGAATGAGATGCATCATCCCAGAGGAGGTGAAGGGAACAAATCGATGTTTTTAATATAGTCTTGGAACACTAATGTCCAGGCTGCTCCACTGACTGGATTCAAATCTCCTGCTACAGTGTGGGAGGGCAGACCTGCACAATCTCCAGTGCTACAGAGGGGAATAAATCACTTTCTCCTTTTTCCTTCTAGATTCTTTAGAATTTTCATGCTTATTTCTGAGGGTCCACTAAGAATCATCTGATAGGGAAAAGCCCTTTTGTAGAATTCCCATGTCTACTCATCCCCTTGGTTTGCCCACCGGCTCCAAAGGACATTCTAATGTGGGGAATGATCCAAGAAGGACTCTGAGTGTGTATGAGATGGGTGACCTTCTCTCTCCCATGCCCCTACTTTCCAGTCCCCGCCTTCAGCACAGATCCATGGAGGGCTGCCCACTGTGGAGCTGGAAGAGCCAACTCTCCAAGTGGGGGAAGGGGAGGGGGAGAGGAAGGAATGGGCCCCAACAGACAGTTCTTTGATGTCTTTTATTCAGCCTTTAGTTTTGATCTCTAATGAAATTACTCTCCATGTAAAATATTCTCATGTTCTCTTTAATAATCCACATACTCAGTTTCTAGTCAGCCCTCCTTTCTTGGGGGTGGTAGAGAGGGTTGGCCTTCAATGTGCATTTCATTATTTTGAGGATGGATCATTATCTTTTCTTGTTATTAAAATTTTCAAAAAATCCCACAACCAAGCAGGGAAATAAATCCAGGGGTTTTAGGAAGGCATCCTGGTGGTGTGGCTTTGGGGCCTGGAGAGCCCTGGGATTGTGGGCAGATGGCTCCAAATCCCAGTCCTCTGCCACTCTGGGGAGGCCCAGTGATGGGCCAGGGTGTTTGGTTTCTCTTCACCAGTGATTCCTGGCGCCTCCCACGCTGGCAAAGGCTGACTCCTCATCAAAATAATAACAACAACAAAAAAATACCATGTCTGATGCCAAAGAGTTAAACCTCATTCAGAGACAAATGCCTCTTTCTCACATACAGTTTTGACTTTAAGCGAAATAATTGTAGTCAAAATGATGGGGTTCTCCTACTCTGGTGAGGACAGTCTGGTCACATATTCTATAATCATAATAATTATAATAGCTTTTATATAGTGCTTCAAGATTTACAAAGCACTGTACAAATAACATCTCATCTACCCCTCAGTAAGCCTACGAGGTAGGTACCACTACTACCTCCATTTGACAGATGACAGAACTGAAATAGAAGGTGATCAAGAGACTTACCCAAGGTCACATAGCTAATGGTCACATAAAGACTGTTCAAGGCGGTATTTGAAGTCAGATGTTCTTGATTCCAAGGCTGGTGCTCTCCCTGCTGAGTCACCTAGCTAACTCTAAAAATAGCACAGTTGAACTTTCTCAGTTAATACCGTCAGATTTTTGGAGTGTTTTTCAAAGTCCCGTGGGGCTTCAGGGAACTGAATTATCTTGTCATCCCTCCTGCCTTACCTTTCTGGAAACAAAAATTGAGAAGACACTCTCTACCCTCTGAAACATTTTTGTTCCTTGGCATTTGGGCAAGTCCCTTTCTCTTTCTGGGCCTTAGTTTCCCCATATGTCAGATAGAAGAATGGAGTGGCCCCATCAAGGACTTGGAGCCAATAAGACCTGAATTCAAATTCTGCTTCAGACACTTAGTGGTTGTATGACTCTGGCCAAGTCACCTAACATCTCTCAGCCTCAGTTTCCTCATCTGCAAAATGAGGATAACAATAGCGCCTACTTTCTGGGGTGGTTGTGAGGATTGAATGAAATAGCGTTGTAAAGTGGTTTGAAAACCTTGAAATGTTATACAAATGCTAGTAACTATATGATGATGATTTACAAGTATTTGTAGCCTGCTTCATAACAACCTTTTTCTGCTTTTTGCCAAGACTTCCCCATGAAAAGCAAGCTCATGGAAAGCTTAGTTCAGCCTCTTCAGAGTAATCAATCAATGAACATTTATGAAGCTCTTGCTGTATACCAGCCACCATGCTAAGCACTGGGGATCCAAAGACCTGAAGATGATAGGGGCAGGACAGATTCCATGAGAGCTGCTGGAGATCTTTGGGGTTGAGAAGCGGGAGACAGAGAGGGCAAAGTGAGCATTGCCTTCATTTCTCCACTGCCAGGTTCCTAGACATTATAAGGTTTGTCCATTGGCATGTAATTAACTGCAACAGTGTACATGTATACTGTCCCACAGACCCAAATAATCAGTCTCAGACTCATTCCTGGAAGCTGAGTATAAATAAATTGTTTTATGTTTTCAGAGAGAAACTCCCTTGACCTTGACCTTGATAAGCCATATGGTAAGAAGGCTCTTTGTACATGGCCTACATGCTTGGCATACTAACTGACCAGATCCCCACCCCTCAACCTTGAGCAGCCCAAGGGTTTGGGTCAGGGTTATTTAGGCTCTGTGCCAGGCTCCTGCAGGTCTAACAGGGAAGGATGACGGGATCATAGGATTATAGGTTTAAAACTGGAAGGGATTATAGATTATATGTCTAAGGCCTTCATTTTATTTGAGGGAACTGAGGCCCAGGGAAATTAATTGACTTACTTGAGATCACAGAGGCAGTCCGTGACAGAGCCATGGTTTGAACCCAAGACAACTGATTGCCAATCTAGTAGTCTTTCTACTGCCTTTGTTCTAGCATCCCCTCTCTTCTACTGAGGAAACTTTAAACTCCTCTAAGGAAATTTGTAGGAGCAGTTAGATGGCACAGCAAATAGAGTGCCAGGCCTGGAGTGAGGAAGACTTGAGTTCAAATCCCATCTCAAATACATACTAGCTGTGTAACTCTGGTCAAGTAACTTAACCTTATTTGCCTCACTTTCCTCATCTGTAAAATGAGTTGGAGAAGGAAAGGGGAAATAAATCCAGTATCTTTGCCAAGAAAACCCCAAATGGGAGTGTTTCAACAATCCGGCTAGTAGCTGCTGTGGGGGTGAAACACCAACAACAACCAGTTCACAGAACGGTGCAAGTCCAGGTCCTTTTGATCTGCTTTACTAAGGAAAGCAACGTTAAGGGGTTACAATCTTACTTTAATTCAGCGTACAAATATCATTCACTTAGTTCAGGGGAAAAGACCAACACCCTGAACTTCAGAGCAAATACAAACAAATTACAAACATTGACAGACAGACCAAATACAATTCATAGTTACCAACATCTGAGTTCAGCCGGGAGCTCAATAAGGGCTGGCCCAGAGTCACGCAACACTCCTGCTGTGGGTCAGAGCTCTGAAAAAGAGAAAGCCAATCTTTGGTTTTATATCTTTTTCAGGGTCAAGGGTGAGTCACACATGCGACTCACCCACGTGACCTAAAATCTCCACAAAAATGCAACTTAAACCCACGTGGTCTAAAAGCCTCTGATGTCACAAACTTGTCACTCAAACCCATGTAAACTAGGCTTTCCCTTGAGGCAAGGAGGTCATCAAGGACTCCTAATTTAATCAAGCAAATAAAGGCCAAACTCTTCAAGGGCAGTTGGTTGAATTAAGTGCTAAGAGCCCACTTTCATTGCCAATACAGGGGGTAACCCACTGAAATGACTAAACAGTAACAACTAGGAAATTTGTGGGCAAGTAGGTGGTGGGTAAGGAGGTGAGTCAGATGGACCCAAAAACCCTGCCTTCGTAGAATGGATAAAAGATTCTCAATTGGTCTTAATAGGGACAGTTTACATCATCTAGGAGACCGCTCAGCCAAGGGGCAGAAACATCTCAGAGAGCTTCTAGTTTTCCCAAGTACATGAGTGGTCAGTGAGACTGCTGCGACTCTGGAGTTTAGGCATAAACCTGGGAGCCTACCTTTCTTCCGTGATAATTAGCTAACTGTTGGGCATAGCAAACTGTCCTGTAAGGAGAATCCTGGGGCAGTGAGAATTAGACTAGATTTGAAATCTGAGCACTTGGGTTCAAATCCTATTTTTGCTATTTGCTAGTTCTGTGAATTTGTCATTTAACATTTCTTGGCCTTTTCTTCTCTGTAGAAGGAGGAGGTTAGGCATGGAACAGGGAAAACAGCATAATGCATTAGAGAGCTTTGCAGTCAGAGAACCCCAGGTTCAAATCCTGCCTCTCACTCTCACTACCTAGGTGATCTTGGACAAATCATTTAACCTTCTTTGGGGACTTAAACCAAGAATTCTAGTTTTCTTTTCTGTGAAATGAGGGACTTAAGATCCATGATCTCTTGATCCTATGAGATGAACTTGAAAGTTCCTTCAAACTTTATAATCAATGATCCCTCCATCAGTACAGACCCAAACCCTTTTTCAGTTGAGTCGATAGTCTTTGAGAGTTGCTGTGGATGTCCATGATTTGGACAGCTTGATCACTCATCTAGCCCTTTGGCCTCAGACACTTACTGGCTTGTGACCTTGGGCAAGTCACTTAACCTCTGTTTGCCTCAGTCTCCCCACATGTAAGATGAGGATATACAAGGACATTCTCAAAGTCTCTCTGAAGAAATTTGAAATTGATTTTGAGACATGGGAGACACTGGCAAAAAAAGACCACCCAGCATGGTGTGCCTGTGTCGAAGAAGGTGCTGTGCTCTATGAGCAAAGCAGAATTGCAGTAGCTTGAAAGAACTGTGAGATGCTCAAATTTAGAGACATCTGCACTCCAAATATTCACATGGACTATTTGTGCCCAACCTGTGGTAGAGCCTTCTAAGATTGTACCGGTCTGATCAGCCACAGTTGGACGCACTGTACCTTGACCCCACCCTCACCATAGTGAGGGCATTTTTGTCTTCTTCAAGCATGAAGGACAACAACCAAGACCAGAACCAACTAGAATCAGTTTGCTTCTTTTTCCCCAGTTGTAAGATAAATATAATAATAACAACAGCTACCTGCCGTGTTGTTGGGAGGCTCAAATGAGAGTAATTGTGAAGCACTCAGAACAGTGCCTTGCACATAGTAAGCTCCATATAAATGTTAGCTATTATCATAATTATTATTAGAGAACTCACATTCTAACCTGGATGGAAGGGTTTCCATAGCAGAAAGCAAAGTACAGCATGCTTTAGCAGGTCAGATGTCAATAGAGGACATAGTGATAGCATGGTGGGTCATAAGGCTCAGCTGATTGGAGGGCACAGTGGCGAGGCCTTGAAATCCCCCATTTTACTTGAAGGATTGTAGTTAATGACTCCTACTTATATAAGAAATGTGGATGGCAGTGGGGGTGAGAGTGGCAGAGCCAAGATGGCGGCTGGAAAGCAGGGACTTGCCTAAAGCCCTCCCCCAGGACCCTTTAAACACCCAAAAAAATGACTCTGAACAAATTCTACAACTGCAGAACCCATTAAATAGCAGAGGGAAGCAGATGGTCTCTGGGTAAGGTCTATCGTACCATGCTGGGAGTGGAGCAGAGAAGAGCCCAGCGTGGGCTGCTCCCAGAATAACCATACTGGGAGCCAGGCAAAGCAGGCCTTAGCACCCTGAATCAGTGAACTGTGGCAGTTACCAGACTTCTCAACCCACAAACACCAAAGACAACAGAGAAGGTTAGTGGGAAAAAACTGTGGGGATGGAGTAAAAGGAGTTTGGGGTTGGCCACCACGCTGGGGGTGGCGGAGGTGGTGCAGCTCTGAGGCTGCTCGCAGAGCTACAGCTGCAGTTGCTTCTGGACCCAGGCCCACCTGGTGGGAGGAATTAAGTGAAGTGGTGGATCTGGGCAGGAGGGCAGAGCCTGCTTAAGATCTGAGTCCAGCCCAGGTTGGCAGTTCTTGGGGGAGGAGGAGAGCTGTTGTGGCAGAGCTTGCTGTGTAGAAATAGCTCTGAAAACAACAGCGCAGCCCCTCAAGCTTGGAACAAAGTACTCTCTACTCTTTAAGCAGTCATACCCCTATGAAAAGCTCAAGGGTCAAGTAGTTGGCTGGGAAAATGAACAGGCAGTGAAAATGGTCTCAGATTCAGACTCAGACTTTGGAATCTTTCTTTGGTGACAAAGACCAAAACATAAAGCCAGAAGAAGTCAACAAAGTCAAAGAGCCTACATCAAAAGCCTCCAAGAAATACATGAACTGGTCTCAGGCCATAGAAGAGTTCAAAAAGGATTTGGAAAAGCAAGTTAGAGAAGTAGAGGAAAAATTGGGAAGAGAAATGAGAGTGATGTGAAAAAACCATGAAAAACAAGTCAATGACTTGCTAAAGGAAGCCCAAAAAATACTGAAGAAAATAACCCCTTAAAAATAGACTAACTCAAATGGCAAAAGAGCTCCAAAAAGCCAATGAGGAGAAGAATGCCTTGAAAGGCAGAATTAGCCAAATGGAAAAGGAGGTCCGAAAGACCACTGAAGAAAATACTACCTTAAAAATTAGATTGGAGCACGTGAAAGGTAGTGACTTTATGAGAAATCAAGATATTATAAAACAGAACCAAAGGAATGAAAAAATGGAAGACAATGTGCAATATCTCATTAGAAAAACCACTGACCTGGAAAATAGACCCAGGAGAGATAATTTAAAAATTATTGGAATACCTGAAAGCCATGATCAAAAAAAGAGCCAAGATATCATCTTTCAAGAAATTGTCAAGGAGAACTGCCCTGATATTCTAGAGCCAGAGGGTCAAATAGAAATTGAAAGAACCAACTGATCACCTCCTGAAAAAGATCCCAAAAAGAAAACTCCTAGGAATATTGTCACCAAATTCCAAAGCTCCCAGATCAAGGAGAAAATACTGCAAGCAGCCCGAAAGAAACAATTTGAATGTTGTGGAAACACAATCAGGATAACACAAGATCTGGCAGCTTGTACATTAAGGGATCGAAGGGCTTGGAATATGATACTCTGGAGGTCAAAGGAGCTAGAATTAAAACCAAGAATCACCTACCCAGCAAAACTCAGTATAATTCTCCAAAGCAAAATATGGATTTTCAATAAAATAGAGGACTTTCAAGCTTTCTAAGTGAAAAGACCAGAGCTGAATAGAAAATTTGACTTTCAAACACAAGAATCAAGAGAATCATGAAAAGGTAAACAAGAAAGAGAAATCATAAGGGACTTACTAAAGTTGAACTGTTTTGTTTACATTCCTACATGCAAAGATGATGTGTATAATTCATGAGACCCCAGTATTAAGGTAGCTGAAAGGAATACACACACACACACAAACACACACACACACTTATATATATATATATATATATGCATATATACATATATACGCATATATACATATATATGCATATATATATATATATATATATATATATATATATATATATATATATATATATATATATGGAGAGAGAGAGAGACAGAGAGAGAGAGAGAGAGAGAGAGAGTGAGAGAGAGGGCACATGGTGAGTTGAATATGAGGAATATATTGAGAGAGGGAGAAAGGGAGAGATAGAATGGGGTAAATTATCTTGCACAAAAGTGGCAAGAAAAAAGCAGTTCATTGGAAGGGAATGGGGGCAAGTGATGGGAAATGAGTGAATCTTGCTCTCATCGGATTTGACCTGAGGAGGAAACAACACACACAATCAACTGGGTATCTTACCCCACTGAAAAGAAGGAGGAAGGAGATAAAAAAGGGGGGATGATAGAAGGGAGGGCAGATAGGGAGAGGAGGTAATCAAAAGCAAACACTTTTGAAAAGGGCCAGGGTCAAGGGAGAAAATTGAATAAAGGGGGATAGGATAGGAAGGAGCAAAATATAGTTAGTCTTTTACAACATGAGTATTGTGGAAGCATTTTGCATAATGATACACGTGTGGCCTATGTTGAATTGCTTGCCTTTTTAGGGAGGGTGGGTGGGGAGGGGAGAGGGGAAAGAATTTGGAACTCAAAGTTTTAAAAGGAAATGTTCAAAAAAAAGTTTTTACATTCAACTAGGAAATAAGATATACAGGCAATGGAGCATAGAAACCTATCTCGCCCTATAAGAAAGTAAGGGAAATGGGGACGAGGCGGAGTGGGGTGACAGAAGGGAAGGCTGACTGGGGAACAGGGCAAGCACAATATATGCCATCTTGGAGTGGGGGAGGGTAAAAATGGGGAGAAAATTCGTAATTCAAACTCTTGTGGAGATCAATGCTGAAAACTAAAAATATTAAATAAATAAATAATAATTTTGAAAAAATTAAAAAAAAAAGAAATGTGGATGTCCATGTCACGCCACAGAGGATGGCATGCTGGAGGGGGAAGTACCTCTGGGATTGAGGGAATGGGGCCCAAAGCCTAGAGTAGAGTGGAGGCTCTGGGCTTCTTCATCTGGGATATATCAGTGCCTATCTGGAAGTGAGAAAAGAGAAACAGGCATTGGCAAAAAGGCCGAGAAGAAGATATGTCTACAGTGTCTCCTCCTGCTAAGGCCCTCCCATGTCCAATGAGATCTGAGATGAATAGTTACATAGTAAATATTTTATTATAAATTGTTTTATTGCTCTATGTATTCTTTTAAAAATATAATTAATTTATGTATTTTTAATTTTCAATATTCACTTCCATAAGATTTTGAGTTTTAAATTTTCTCCTCCTCCTTCTTCTTCCCCCTCCCCAAGACTGCATACAACCTGATATAGGTTATACATTCATAAAAACCTGATACATTCATAATAAACATATTTTCACATTTTTTTTGTCCTGGTGAGTATCAGGCCACTGGACCCAGATGGCTCTGGAGGAGAAAGTGAGGCTGGTGACCTTGCGCAGCCCTCCCTCTCTCAAATCAAAGTCACCTGCAAGTCATGTCAACATTTCCCTGATGTCATGGTCCTCTTCAGAAACAAAGGACCAACAAACAATTTTCACATTAGTCATGATGTAAGAAGAATTAGAACTAATTGGAGGAACCACGATACTCTGTGCATTCCATGGAAAGAAAAATAATCTTTACAGTGAAACACTATAGGAAGGCAACCCCAAAGTGCTAAGGTCATGTGACTAAGGCTTGGAGAAATACAACGAAGTCAGAGAGGAGGCAAGGGCAGGCCGATAGTTGAGGGTTTTGAGCTAGCCTGATTGGGTAAATCCACTGCAGCCTCCACACATCCTCTGACTGAGAAGAGAGGATACACCCAAGAGCTGCAGAATAGAAAACAGCACACTTTCTGAGGCCTATAAAGAACGTGACACTTTTCTACCCCTTTTCCTCTGTATATTAGTGCTGGGGTTAAGTGTGGGACTTGCTCATTCCCTCATCTTCTGTGGAATAGGATCGCACTGGTGTCTGATAGCCTTAGTACCAATGGAGAAAGGGATTTATTTATTGCTCCATCCTCATGCTCACTATGTGCTGAGCCTGTATTTTCCAGTCACACATCTCTCTAATATTCCTTAAACTTCATTTCCAGAGCCAGCTTTGGTGAATAATAGGTTTCAGCCTGTTCTTGGAGTCTCACAGTTGCAATTTGGATGACCTTTACCTTTCCCTATCGAATGTGGTCTTCCATGATGCTCCGTCAAATGTGTCAACAGAATATTGACATTACAAAGAGGGGCCTTCACTTCCTGGAGAAGCTTGTGGTCCTTAAAAGCCATCTATGTTTGGATTGTGCTGATTTCATCAAGTCCCTATCATTTTAGAGTCTCCAAGATGAGATCAATAATCTTTCAAAACACCCAAACTACTCTCTCAGCAGGATGCTGAATATGCACACAAAAAAAATCAAGTAAATAAATAATGTTTATGTTCATCCTAGAATATGCCATTAGATGATCAGTTTATAGCTGTATAGATAGTAGTATCATGGGTGTCCCAAAAATCTTAGTGTGTTTTTAAGCTTTTAAGTTGAAATGAATAAAAAGAATTGAATAAAAAGAAGAATTGAATAAAAGGAAGAGTGGGCTAGCTACACTGTTACCAACATAAAATATGAATAACTTGGATAACATGCTCCCTTTTAAAATACATTTGTGTTGATATCTTTTGTTTTTATATCTCCTGAAACTTCCCCTGCATCTCTCCTCAAATGCTTCTTTTTTAAAATATGACTTATGCCTCAGCCTTTTGGGTTATTAGCCATTTTCCTAGTCACCAGAAGCACAAATAAAACCATTTTTGCAAGGAGAATTCAATGCCTTGGAGCTCAACAGATACAATGCCTCCCTAGTCCTCATTCTTCCACTGTATAGTTGAAAGGCTTTGGACAACTGCCTTGACTCAGTTTCTTCAGTTGTAAAATGAACATTTTGGACTAGATGTTCCCTGACATCCCTTCTGTCAGTATCAAAGCTTGGGTATAGTAGGAATGAACAGACTAGATTGACCACCCAGGGTCAATTAGAAATGCAGGAACATTCCAGATGTAGATAACGGGGAAATTTAAATAGTTCTGTGGAGTTGCAGGAGAACATGTCTGCAAATGGCAGCAAAAGGTCCTGATGACAACACAGTGATTGCTTGTGTTTTTGCAGCAGCATTTTGGCTCATAAAGCACTCCCTACTCCCCAATGTGAGGTGGGTAGGACAAATATTACTCCCACTTTACAGATGAAGAAACTGAGGCACAGAGGGGTTCAATGACTTGCCCGTGGTCACACAGCTGGCAAATTTAGAGCCTGGATTTGAACCGAAGTCTTTTGATGCCAAAGGCAGAGCTCTTTGCATGTAAGGGGTAATGTGGCTGGTAATGGGAAGGGAGGAATCTTTGCGGGCGGGGTGTCAGGGCTATCAGATGTAGTAGTCAAGAGGTAGCTTTCTAGACAGATAGGTAATAGGCAGCAAGGAAATCTCATAGCAAATAACATGAACCCTAAATTAGTACTGGGAACAAGGGCAGAATGGCAGCATATGGGACTACTATTCAAAACAAGACAGAGATTACTCCTTGATGCCTGGGAGGGTACAGATCATGAACACGTCAGGGATAGAGTTATTGAGAATGGGCTATAAGGAGAGATTTGGTCACAAGAGACAGGCTAAGTGTCTAGTTATCCTCACCAGAATACGAGGCTGCTTGGAGGAAGCTATGGGGACGTTGGTACAACTAGGTCTAAGTCCCAGCTGTTATTAACTAGCTGTGTAATCCTCACGAAAAGTCACTGAACCTTTCTATGCCACAGCTTCCTCATTTATAAATTAAAGGGTTAGACTAATTAGATGATCTCTGACATCCTTTCCAGTTCTAATAAGATTAATTCGAGCCAAAGCTGTCCAACCTGAAAATTCATATTTCCCTTACATAGAAGCTGAATTGTTCCAGGACTAGGGGTGGGGCTACAGGTGGAGCTTCAAGTGACCTGCCCTCTAAGGGCAGGGTGGAGGGGCAAGGATCCAGGAGTGGACATCATTCTTCCTAGCTCCAGATTTCTATGACTGTAAGAGGCTTACAGACCTATACAAATGATTCTGCAATGAAATTCTATCTACATTTTGGTTGAGCTAGCTTGCTTAATTTGACAGGGATAAAAACAAAAGAAAGGCCAACTTATTCGGTTGGTCTCATATGTCCTTAATACATTACCACCATCAGGTAAGGACCAAATGGTATAAATGAAAAGCCTATTATTATTGTTGGCATTATATATAATATATAGGTGTTTTATATATGATATATAATATATAGGTGTCATATATTGCATATTATTGGTGTTTTTTATATAGGTGTTATATATTTTTAGTGTTTTATGTATACACATAATGCAATGTATCTAAAATATAATTATTCTTATATATAATACAATATGATGCAATATTATATATGTATAAATCTATGTCCATATGTGTATATCTCTCTCTGTATACATATATAAATACAAACATACACACAAATGTGTATGTGTGTATATATAATGTGTATATGTAATATGTTTATGTGTATACACACATACATTTATGTGTATGTATGTATGTATGTATGTGTGTATATATGTGTATGTGTGTGTATACATATAGTCATGTACACATATGGGAAGTCAGAGACTTTCTTTTGAAACACAGAGCTCAGGCATTGATTTGTGAGGTTTCCTCGTTCTCTTAGTTTACAGCCTCTACCCAGGAAATCTGGGAAAATGTATGCATGGTACTTTTCTATTACATTGTTTACAGATATGCAGTTCATAGTATTGCAGAATAAATTTACATTAAAAAGAATGAAATAGAAGATTAGTAATAGATTGAGATTAGCTATAGATTAGATTATAGATTAGTATATTAGCAATAGATTAGCAATAGATTTATCAACCATCAAAAATCACCCGAGTCCCTTTGTGGTCTGAGTAGGTCTTTGGCAGGGGTGTTGCCCCACAAGTCCGGTCTTTGCTGACACCTCCCTGCTTGTTGAAGGCAGTAAGAAGGCCGGGGGAGGCGTTTGGACTTAATGTTTTCTCCCTTTATCCAGCTTCCTGCTGCTCTTCGTCTAGAGCTGATGACTTTCTAAAGTCTTCCAACTCTCTAACCCCATCTTATAGGATCATAGACTTAGGGATAGAGACCATCAAATCCAGACTCTCCTTTTATAGATGAAGAAACTGAGGCTTATAGAGGTTAAATGCCCGAGGCAGGTGTTTAAGGCAGAATTCTAACCCAGCACCCAAGTTTTCTTGACTGCAATCCAGAATTCTAGTCATAACACCACACTGTTTCTTTGAGAAAGGGATAACCCCCTCTTCAGTCTTTTTCTTCTCTCTTCACTCCTGCTCTTTCACTGTGATATTCTCTTTCTGTTCTCCTTGTTCCAGCTCCTTCTTTCCTTACCAGCTCAACAAATTACCATATATACCTCTTGTATGGGAATTTTGTTTTCCTCAGTCAATGAACTGGAAAAGTCAGAAGCAAGGGGTAAAAATCTCAAAAAACAGAAATGTTGATGTGCACAGCCAGAGGGCAAGTAGATGTAGTTTCAATTAAGTATAAAAAGAGACAGGACACTCAGTTTGGTAATATCTGGGGAGAGGTCCTTGGTTTTACATTTTTATTCGCTGGGTTCTTTTTAACTTGGTGTGTGATGTACAAAGAATGGGACAGGCGCCATAGCTGCTGGAGAAGCCAGAGTGCATTCATTCTCCTTATGTTATTTTTATATACATATGTAACCTGATTTCCACCCAAATCTGGGACATTTTGAATAGAATGGAAGTCAGCTAACACTTAAATATACACTTGTTGTCTCCCCCAATACAACTCCCCGAAGTAGGAATGATTTCATTCTTGTTCTTTGTGTCCCTAGTATCACACACTGTGCCTGTGTCCTATATGCAAAAATATTTATGGAAAACTTTTTGCCAATAAACTGTGAAACTGGGGTAGATCGATGTAATGGAAACTTATTGTGCCATAAGAAATGACAAATATGGAGAATTCAGAGAAATTTGGGAAGACTTGTATGAATCAACACAGAGTGAAGTAAGCAGAACCAGGAGAGCAATTTGTAGAAGAACCACAATAATGTAAAAAAAAATTGATATACTTCAGAACTCTGATCGATGCAATGACCAACTGCAACCTCAAGGAAGCATTATTCCTAGCTATCAGCAAAGAGTGGGTGGATAAAAGGTATACAATAAGGTATACATTTCCCAGACATGGCTAGTGTGTTCATTTGTTTGCTTGATTGTATACTGCTTCTTTTTATCAAGGAGGGTACTACTGGAGAGAAAGGATGTATTGGGAAATGATAGTGATATTTAACAAAAAAAAACCAGCAACAAAAATAAAGCAGTGGCAACAATTCACAAGCATTCTCTTCTTCTCACTGTGGCTAGGAGTCTGTAGACTTGCTAAGTATCTTGCAAATGATTTTGTCCTTCCTCAAATAATTGAGGGCAGTCCTGGGGCCATTACCAGTTGTCTTGACTTTTGTCTTGCTACCGGACTCCAATGTCTCTGGAGGAGAGAGTGAGGCTGAGACTTTGCACAGCTCTGCCTCACTCAAATCCGATTCATAGGCAAGTCAAGACATCATGTTGTGATGTTATTGGTTCTCTTTGAGAATGAAGGATGAGCAACAACAGCCCTAGCAGTTAGTGATAGGGGGCAAAGTGTCTCTTGGTTGTCATGCTGTCTCCCCCATTCCTATTAGTCACTTTAGCAGGTGGTCAACTATTATATCAAGGGGAAAGCCACGGGCTTCATAGGACCTGCCCATCCTTGACTTCCTTAGCTGACCTTGGCAAGTCATCTTGGCTTTTCTGCTTTCCATCCTAACCCTCACTCAAAGCTACAACCTATCGGTTTATTGCATGTCTTACCTAGTCTCTTCAAAGGACTGTAGCCAAGTACTTCAGCACTGGGATAGTCCCTCTCCATCTTTGTGAAGAATCAGTCACAGACTTCTTAGGATTAAGGCATCAGAGATACAGATTTGGAAGCAATCTCAATGATTATCTAATCCATTCCCTTCATTTTACACCGAAAATCACTAAACCACAGGGAAGTTAAGTGACTTGCCCAAAGTCACATAAGTATTAAGCAGAAGAGCTAGAATTCCGACTCAGGTCTTCTTAATCCCAACCTAGCACTCATTACTATTCTATCACATTGCCTCTCACTGTAGTCACGGATAAACGATTTTATCTCTCCATATCTCAATTTTCCCATTTACGGCATAAGCCTGTAATTCTGTAATCCTGAACAATGGTGGTAACTTCCAAAGAAAGTGAATTAAAATACTATTACTACTGGTACTACTACTATGACTATTACTACTACTATGACTAAATTGCAAGCTAAACTATTACTAAATTACAAATATACAACTATAACTATGATTACTACTATTAGTACTATTACTATCACTGTTACTACAAGTATTATTACTACTACTACTCTTATCCCTGCTATCATTACTACTACTACTACTACTAGAATGCTACTATTACTATCACCACCACTACTGCTATTACTACTACTAGTAAAATACTATTAAAATGTGCTACTACTCATGTAATAGTAGTTGCAGCAGCAGCAGTGGTGGTGGGAGTAGAATTCTAGTAGTAGTAGTAGTAGTAGTAGTAGTAGTAGTAGTAGTAGTAGTAGTAGTGGCAGTAGTAGTGATAGTAATAATATTAGCAGTAACAACCCTTCCGGCATTAACATTTGTCACCTACTTCTTCAGGCTGCATTCCTGACTGTCCAGACTTTCTCTCCAATTCCGCATAGCTTTGGAAGCTCGCTTCATGCCTTCTCACATTGGATTGTCCTCCAGCCCTCCTGCCTTTCCCTCTGATTGACTGGCTCCTAAAGGAATCTTCATTGTATGGAGGATGTCCAGACCAGCTACGTCGTCTTCTTCTCTCCTAGGCTGCACTCCTGACTCCTCAGACTTTCTCTACAATGTCCCCATGATATGCTCCAGCTCTAGCCCATTTTTGGCTTTCTCTTATGTGTTGTCTTCCCTATTAGAATTCATCCTCCTCAAGGGCAAGGGATTATCTTCCTTTCTGCTTGAATCTGTGTTCCCTGGACTGTGCTCCACGGTGCCCTGTAAAGTCTCTATTGTCCCTTATCTGAAAACCTTCACTAAGGACACATAGTTTTCCAAATTGTAGGTCTCTCTGCCTCAGTCAGGGGATGAAGGGAGGGCATGAGACTGTGGGGGAGGGCATAGGCACAAAACAATGGACAAAAGCATTAGGTATTTTCCAGTCCAACTACCTCATAATAAAATCCACTTTAAAAAATGCAAAGTTCAAATCAAAGTCAACAAAAATGAGAATAACATAGTGAATTCCTATTAACTGAGAGGTAAGACAATGTGATGATTATTTAACGCGGTCGTGCAAATGAAATCCTATTTGAGTGTGCTCATTTTGAATCTTACTGTGATATATGTTCTGCTGCCAACACTTGCAGCCGCAGCAGGCTCATGACACAGATGAGTTGTGCTATAGAGCTATTTACTGCCTCCCAATTTGAAGTGCATAAACTCAAGACTTTAACGATCTTTGTGTGGAAGTAAAAAGGACCACAATAACTTGTATTTTTCCACATCATTCATTTTGCATAGTATGCTATATTAAGCAGATTCCCTCCATCTTTACCCCCCACCACAAGCGCAGCTTATAAAACAAAATTACTGCTTCCCGACAATCATTTGAAATTTTCAGCAATTAAATTTAATTATCTAAAATTTTTACTGCCTCCAACTTTTAAAAAGTAAAATAATATCCCCTAGTAATACACAAAGATGTGACCTGGTCTTAAACACTGAATGGGTGTCGCCTCAGTCAAACTAAGACCTGTTAAAGACCTTAGCTTTAAAAGGCCAAGGTCTCCTACTGCATCCAGGGCCATCTCCAGGCATCCTGATCTATATCTTGCCATTGTATCCAATGGCTCTGGAGGAGAGAGTGAGGCTGGTGACTTTGCATAGCCCTGTCTCACTTAAATCCAATTCACTTGCATATCATGGCAACACCTCCCTGATGTTGCAGTCCTCTTTGAGAATGGACGAACAAAATGACAACATAAAGACATAATCAGTTTGAAGAGACTATCTAATTGACCATAGAAAACCAGTACAATCAAACACAATAGATAGAGTGGAAATAGCAGCAATATAGAAACAGAACACCTCCCCTACACCTGAAAATGTGATCAAATGTATCATTGCAATTCAAATTTGTTGTAACTAATGGAGGGGGAAAATGATGTTTGCTTTTTTAAATGTTCTATATGCAGATAGCATGAAGTCTAACAAACTGAAATGATATCTTGAAAATATACATGAATTCTACATTGGCAAGACAAGAGAATTTTTCCAGAGAAAGTTAGATGCTTTTAATAAACAAAACCATACTTAAAAAAGAAAATCCTTTCTGACATCAAAAAGACACTCTGACACACACAGACACACACACTGTTTTTGGATACATATATAGGCATATATACACGCATATACATTTATGTGTATATATATATATGTGTATATATACGTATACATATACACACATACATATATATATATATGAGAAAGGTAGAACTAAGGATAGTAAATATATAAAACAGTGTTTTTGATATATTTCTCTATTTAAAAACCACTGAACTTCTCATGAAAGAAAAGAAAGTAACAATTGGCTTATTAATCACTTAATTAGTCTGCAGAAAAAAATATTCTCATCCTATTTTAAAGACCTAGGTATTTCTAAATAGGAATGGATAAGGGACTCATTTGCCCTAGACACATATATTTCTTTTGCATTTTTGACTAAGAACATTATGCCAGAACATTAAAATGTGCTTTGGACTTGAAAATCTTTTTGTCTTGGCCATAGATGAATAAAAATTTCTTGTTTAATCAAAGAAATTAATTTTTTACTAGAATTCATAGCATATTATTTGTGTGAAACAGGATTATTTAGGATTAGAAAGACAGAAGTATTGACCCTGATTAGTGGCTGAAAAAGAATTATAAGTAGCAATAGAATCAATGATGCCACACTTTGCACCCCAAGCCAAGAGCATCTATCACACTCATATCATCATTGTGGTTATTATTTGCATGTTATTGATGTGAAAACTATAATGGATTTATCTGTGAATGTTAAATTATTTTATTGTATTTTAAATATTCTTTATGATGCAATAAAGGATTAGTTGCATGTAAATAAAAGAAAAATGGATGTGCATATGTGTGAGATAGGGAACAATTATTTTTTGTAAAAAAGATAGAGTCTTGCTACATAAAGTTTGGAAACCACTAACATGTTTGGGCAGAGATTGTATCTCAGCTCAGCAGGTACTGCCCCTCCTTGAGGTATCTCTGTCTGTTATTGAGCCCTTTGATTCTCTTTAAAGGCATGTGGGGTAAAGGAGGGAAGTATTCTAACAATCATAGGCCACAGGACCCCGATAAATGTTGTAAGAAATTGTTAAGTGGGATGACAGCCATAACAATGTCTTTTCCAATTCTCAGGTTTTATGATTCATTTCATGACTCTCTTCTCTGAATCTCCTCACAGAATCCTTGGATAAGAGATTGGAGGTAAAAGGTGTGTGTGTGTGTGTGTGTGTGTGTGTGTGTGTGTGTGATCTAACTTGGCCTCCATCCTCCTCCCATTTTAGTCCAGGCATCTGTCTAGAGAACACTCTCAAACATCAACCATCACCTGCAACATGGAATCCTGGCTATTTCCCTAATCTAACACTCCCTCCTCCAGCCCCCCACAGGCCAAAAGTTTTATCCCTCCGGATATAGCATGTAATCCTATTCTCTCACATCAATTCCACTTTCCTCACCATTATCTTACTCCTTGTTCCTCTTTTCATGGTGCAAACTTGACAAGAGAATGTTTATCTCACAGACTTGGTCATTCTAAGGAACTCAAAGCACTTTGAGGAATTCTACTTTTACTTTGTTTTCATCTGTATGAAATCTACTTCATTTGTCCCTTCCTTTTCACTTATATGAACAACATCCTAATTCAGACCCTCATCACTCCAATATCATAATCTCCTAATTGGTTCCCCTGTTTCTTCTCTTCCCTCTCCAATCCATTATTTACATGGCTTCCAAGATAATATTCCAAAAGCATAACTCTACCTCATGGCCTGTTCAAAAATCTTTGTAGCTTCCTGTTTTCTCTAGGATGAGATACAAACTCCCTGCTCGGCTTTCAAGGGCTTCCACAATGTGACTACAATAGGTATTCTAACCTCAACCTATTTCCATATATTCTTATGAGCTGCTGCCTATATAAAGAACTAATGTTTGCTAAACAGGATTCTTATCTCCCTTCAAGGTTCAGCTTGGATGTCATGAGGACAGCGACTGTTTTTGACTTTCTTTGCATCATCCCTCATGGTACCTGGCAGATAGTAGGTGCTTATAAATCCTTCTTGACTAACCTATTTAGCTGCCTTTGATGACCAGTTGATAATTCACTCTCCCTGATAAATTTCCCTAGAGTACTTTTTCTGTTTCACTCATTCTCTACTTCATATCTCACTTACCATACTTACAGTATACCTAATAAAACCCAGTCCCCTAACCCCAAGTGGTCCCAGCACCTCTTACAGTGTCTTACTCATAGTAATCATTTAATAAATATTTGGTGAATTTAATTGAATGGATCCTTCCCTCATCCTTCCCTCAGTTCTACTCCCTCCTCCTCTCCCCACAATGTGGTAACTCTTAAGCCAACTAAGATATTGAATAGGTCCTGCCTCAGGTCACTCAGAGCACCCGTGATTGATTATGAATTCACTAGCTCAACCCCAGACATCCATACCTTCAACTCTCCAGCCTAAACATTAGACATCATGCTCTACTAACATCTTGTAAACTTGGCTCTGGAATTTTGATGAAAGAAAACCTTTTCTTCATTAATTTTAGAATACTTTGCAATATAAATTCTATTCCAAGAACTACCAAGGAGGCCTTTTGTATTGCCCAGTAACCCTCAAGAGCACTTGAATGTGTGATGTTTGATCAAGATGGTCTTAAAGCTCAAAGATCAGACTCCTGTGTTGCCCTTGGAGGGACAGAGTTTCAGAGTTAAGTTCAAGGAGTACTGGGATGCAGAGAGGAGGTAATGGAAGCTTGGGGAACAGACAACAAGAAGGACTAAATTAACAGCATATGGAGGGAAACAAAATTTTTAAAAATTATTTTTCTCTAACAAAAACCCCCTTAGAAAATGATCTTTCCTTGTCAATGTAAACACTCAGTGGCCCAAGGTCCCCACCATCAATAAGATAAGTAAATAAATAAATAAAACATATTCATGTATGAACTCATACACACAATAGCACATGATCAGAGTGAGGTAAAACTCTCTATTAAAGGTGGGCTTCCATTAAGGTGGAAGTGTTCCTAAGTTAAGGATTACAACTATATGATACCAATTGTTTCATTCACTTTAATTTTTTAAAAAAAATTATATATTTTGTTTTTATATCACCTACATTTGCCCCATATCCTTCCCCCTACCTTGTCCCAGAGAATTATCTCTTATAAAACAGAATAAAAGAAAGAGATAAGAAGTCCAGCCAATACAATTAATGCACGGAGAAAGTTTGATGTTCTATGCTGTGTCTCATGCCTGTGGACCCCTACCTCTGCGAAGGAGTGTGTGTGTGGTGGGTTATCTATCTTTTCATATTTTCTCTTTTGGGGGAGAGGAGCAAAGTTGGTCATTACGATTTTAAAACATTTGGCTCTGATTGAATTGATTTCCATTTCCACTGTTGTAGTCACTGTACATGCCGTTTTCCTGGTGCTTCTTTCTTCACTTGGCAATAATTCCTATACATTTTTCCAAACTTCCTAGTATTCACCATATTCATCCTATGTTACAGCAACATAATATTCTGTTACATTCATGCACCACAACTTGTTTAACTACTCCCCACTGTATCTGGGCATCTATTTTGTTTCTGGTTTTTTGCTACCATAAAAGTGCTACTATAAACAATTTGGTATACGTTTCCTGCATTTGCCAAGTCCATTCACTACCTCACCACAGGAATTGGTACCGCTCCCTAGCTAGAGAAACCAAGCCCCAACAAAGATAAATGGCTTGAAAATTGGCAAGCCATAGTTGTTGGCTCTCTTAGCTCTGGCCCCTACTCTTCACTCTAATCACTAGATGACGCCTGGCCAATAAAAGAAATGCCAAATG
The DNA here is from genome assembly GCF_011100635.1 of Trichosurus vulpecula. Classification (NCBI taxonomy): domain Eukaryota; kingdom Metazoa; phylum Chordata; class Mammalia; order Diprotodontia; family Phalangeridae; genus Trichosurus; species Trichosurus vulpecula. The sequence goes on from NC_050580.1 coordinate 71,732,982, forward strand.
ATGCTGCCAGATTGGAGGGAAAGGGAATAAGCCATCTGCTAAGACTAATCAGGCAGATTTCTGTTCTCTACCCCAGCAGAGAGAGAGACCTGGACATAGCACCCTGAATCACAGAGGGGAGCAAACAGTTATTTCTGCTAGGGACCCAAGCTTCAACTCATCCCTCCTCACAGCAGTCCACAGTGGGTTCCCCTTAAAAGGTTCACAATAGCAGGATCTTTAGGTGTTTCTATTTCACGGGCCCATAAACAATACCACATGCTTAGATTGTTTTGGCTATATGTCTGAATTGCTGCAACAGCCATTTAGCTGTATTCCTTGTTCTTCCTCTTCCAAACTTTTTCTTTCTCTAGGCCTGCCTCTGCTTTGAAGAGGAACTTCTGTTGATAAGTACTGCTTGAGAGGATTATTTTTCTATTATAGGCCTGAATCCATGGGGAATATTCCTCTGTGAAGGGTAGGCTCAGAGGTCCTCAAGGCATGCTCAAATCTGTCAAGTGATTGGAGTCAGCAGTTGAGAGCACAGGCAGGTGTCCAGGGACCACCAGATCTAGAAGAAGTGTATCTTTTAGCTCAGTCAATGAGAGGGAGTCTGGGGGGTGGTCCTCAAATGCTTTGGAACCAGAACTAGAGAAGATTGATCCAGAACACAGTCTCTACAATCAGAGAACCCACATTCAAATCCTGATTCCACCTTCTGTGATTATGGGCAAGTCACTTCACATCCTTGAGCCCATTTCCTCAACTTTAAAATGAGAAGATTGGACTAAATGACCCCCTGATATCCCTCCAGTGAGATCTCTAGGACCCTGTGATCTTCAGTCTGGGAGGAGTAGAATAGGGCAAGGAGGCTAAGGAGGGCATGGAGGCCTAACCTATTGGCACCAGGGCTACAGGACCTATTAGGACAGCCAGAATGGAGGAGCATTAAGAAAAATGCCAGAACTGGACATAAGTTTGGACGATTTGGTTTGAGGTAGACCAGCCCAGGAGACAACAAGAGGAAGGTGACAGGGTGAAGACAAGAGTGGGAAAGAGGGATATGGTGAGGGAGAGAGAGGAAAGAAAGAAGGGGTGAGAGAGTGAGAAGGGGAAAGATAGGAAGGGAGAGAGAGAAAAAGAGAAAGAGAGAGGGGGGGGGGGAGAGAGAGAAACAGGAGGAAAAGGGGGGAGGGAGGGAGAGAGAAAGAGGGAGACAGACAGACAGACAGACAGACAGAAATGGAGAGACAGAGAGAATTCACAGAGACCAAATTAATTAAAGAATAAGCATTTATTAAGTACCAGGCACACTATGCTAGGTTCTTAAGATACAAAAAACAAAATGAAACATGCCTAGTCTTCAGGATGCTCTCTCTCTCTCTCTCTCCCTCTCTCTCCCTCCCTATTTCTCTCTCCCTCCTTCTGTCTGTCTCATTCTCTCCCCACACACAAACACATACATACACACATATTATATATAGTTATAGATATCCATAAGAAATGGAATATCTATATCTAGGTATATCTATAGGTACAGATATACACAGATATATGTATATATATGCATGTATATGTCATCTATTTCTATTTATGGGAAGTACTAGCAGCTGGTGATCTGAGATTTCTAGAGTGTGAGCTCCAAGAGTGAAGCTTGATGGGGTTTTGAGGTGTCCTGGGCCCCATGGTATATCACGTCATCCTACCCAAAGCTATTCAAAAAATCTTTTTCAAATACATTTTTTATTGTGTCACTTTCCTTCTCAAGACCCTCTAGTGAACTGCTTGTCATATCAAATCTAAACATCCTCATCTTAAAATCCTTCCATTCCACCAACCTCATTTCTTCTTACTCCCCGGCATGAATCCTCCACTTTAGCTGAACTAATCTAGCCAACATGTCAAACAGCTCATGGGTTTCTTTTTCCTGAGCCAGCAGCTGTGATGCATTAAGCAGTGTGGGAGGGGGAGAAGGAGAGGGAGAGCTGAATAGGAGGCCATGGCCTAGCATGGCATAAAATATGGTACCTGGAGCAAGACCCCAAGAGAATGAAGCAAATTATCTCCTTGGGTCCTCTCTCCTTAGTTGCCTTATATTCCCTTCTTTCCCTCTGGTTTTGTTTATCTGTCTCAGCAGCCATGGCTTTGAACTTGGACCACATCTTCCTGCTTGCCTCTAGTATTACTTGGTTCTCAGCTTGCTCGTGGCTTTGAACTCTGACTACTGTCCACCCAAGGCTCCTGGGTGCTTACTTGGTTGAGGATCACAATTTTCATTTCAGATCACTTTGCCGTTCAGAGCTGAGCTGAGATGGTGCCTGTCAGTCACCCCTAGGGGCCAGACTACCTCAAAACTAGACTACTTCTACTTTTCCTAATTTTCTGCTTTCCATACATCATACTGTCTCTGTTTAGAAGACATTCTAGTTTCCCTCCAAATTCTGTCCTTTCTCTTCTTTAAAACCTAGTTCTTCTAGAACCTTGCTCTGGATTGAACCCACTTGGTTCTGATCTGTTTTCTATCTCTTCCATGTATTAAAGTACATTTTTCTTTTTTGATTAATTGCTTTATAAATATTCTCCTAGAGTTACATCTGTGCATTCTGAGTAAGGCCCAGGGGGCTATCTTCAATTTCTTATGGAATATTCTCCCTTATCCTCAAATGAAGAGTATTTCCCAAGAGATCTGACCTGCCTTTGATATCCAGGATTCTTAGCTGCCCCTATACTTATGCCCTTCAGACAAGACACTCTCTATAGCCTGTTTGGGATTTCGTCAAGGAGGCCAATACCGTAAGTATCACCTTGAAAATTTATTTTGGCCTTTCGTTGATCAAATCTGGAAGAGTTTCAGAAACGTCACTCAAGGTGAAACTTCACTTTTGTCATGAATATTCTAGTAATTTTCTGTAAGTTATGGGGAAATGTACTAAATTGAATCAATCTCTTAAGGGCTAATTCAAACCTTATCTTCTTTTTTTTAGTATTGTCTACAGTGAACTTATTTTTTAAAATTTATTTATTTATTTTTAGTTTACAACTCTGCAAGCTCTTGAGTTCCAAATTTTCTCCCCCTCCCCAAAACAGCATGCAATATAACCTCTACATATACATTCACATTAAACATATTTTTACATTAGCCATGTTACAGAGAAGAATTATAACCAATAGAATGAACCACAAGAAAGAAGAAACAAAGCAAAACAAAACAAAAGAGAGAGAGAGAGAGCAAATAGTATGCTTTGATCTGCATTGCAAACCCTTTCTTCTTGGTGGGGACCCAAGGTAATCTCTGTCTCCACTGAATGCCTGTAGCATTGATTGTCTTACTTCCCTCATTCAGCTCTCAGTGTGTATTATCTTGTGTATTATTTTCATGTTATCCTGCCAACTTGACCTTAAGATCCTAAAGCACAAATCTATGACTTGCCTTGCTTTGTAAGCCTCTTATTCTCTAAGGCAGCATTATTCACATCAATGAATAAGGTGCTGAATTTGATGTAATGGACACCTAGGTTTTAATGTGACCTCAAACTTTTCTAGCTGTGTAATCCTGGGGAGGCCACTTTGACTCGAAGCCTCAGTTTCCTGATCTGTGAAATGTGTATAATAATACTAACTTCACAGAGCTGTTCCAAGCACATAGTAAGCATTCAAGATAATGTTTAATGACTGACTGTTTTATGAACCAAAGGCTTAAAGCATGTAAAGTGTTTTGCAAACCTTAAAGATAAACACTTATTAGTGGAAGAAGACAAAAGAAACAAGAAAAAGATGAAGATAAAGGAGGAGGAAAAAGGAGAAAAAGAAGCTAGATTGACTGATCTACTGAAATATTAAACATCTCTTTAACTTTTAGTTTGGTGCCTTCCATTGGTAAGGTAACTATTACATAAGTAGAGAAAGGTCTCCTTATAGGTAGTCAGGATCAAGCAGCCAGCCAGGCTGCTTCATCTCTGATTAGCATCCTCATCTTTTTGGAGAAAGACCTATAATTGAAACCGATTTAACCAGAACTCAAGTACCTGGCGCCCTCAGGTAAATTAGATATTTTCCAAGAGCAGAAGTTATTGGTGGATGACAGGAGAGCTGATGGTGCTGAGAAGACTGAGCATTCCAAAAAGCAACATTGAATGAAAAAGTAGGCATGGAGACGATGCTATAAAAACAGGGTCCTTCAGCACTGGAAAGTACTGAAGGTGGCAGGCAGCAGGAAAATGCAGAGCGGCCAGCAAGTAAAAGCCTGGAAGAAGAGAGAAATCAGTGAAGGGAGGAGAAAATCATCAAAGGAGGGCTTGAGAAGAGGAGGTGGAAGATAACTGAGGTAAAGGGAGAGGGGTTCAACATCATTTGTCCACTCTATCTTTTATCTTCGGACCCACTTAGCGATCACTTGTGTTCAGATCAGAATGATGACCCTTGGATATTATGAAGACTTTAATTATCAAAGAAGCATTCTGCTAGTTTCAAGATTCTTTATTAAGTTAGGAACTGAAATTTAGAAGGCTTTTCAAGAATGAGGGTTAAAAATCCAAAGGACTGTTCTACTAAAAGCCTCAAATCAATTACCTAGAAGATCACATTAACCAGAACTTCTCATTCCTCAGATAAGTGAAGATTTGCTTTAGATCCCAAATCGTGCATATCATGGAACATTGAGCTCTTCAGAAGAAGAGATAACCATAGATTATCAACCAAGGTCACAAGATTAATCCACATGGAAGCTTCATGCTTTTGAACCACTATGGTCCATTTATACCCTTAACCTGGGTGAGCCACGTAAAATATATACCACTGGTGACAAAGAGTGTGGGGCAAAAAAGCGTATGTGAATCTTTTTTCCTCCTAAGTTCCCCTAAATCATTCCATCTTTTATTTTCCCCCATTACATGTAAGAAGAATTTTAACATTCATTTTAAAAAATTTGAGTTGCAAATTCTCTCCCACCTTCCCTTCCCTCCCCCCTCATTGAGAAGGCAAGCAATTTGATATAGGTTATACACGTGCAGTCATGCAAAACATATTTGAATCTAGCATCAATTATCCTAAGTTTTACAGAAAAAAATTCTAACCATATGTCCTATTGATTGATGGTGAATAAAGGACATTTTTTGTATGTATGTATTATTCAGACTAGAAAAAAAAACAGCTGTTCTCTATCCTTTATTTTTTGATGCTCCCTTAAAACCTGAAGGTGACTCTGGGTTTGGGATGACTCTCAGCGAAGTGCCAGCTCTGGCCAATCCTTTCATCTGGGAAGGGCAACAGAGCACAAGACTGATGATGGACAGCTCTATGTCTGTTGGAACAGCCTTGATAAATTTGAAGATTAGTCATTAGATCAAAAGACCTTTTATTAAATTGTTGATGGGTTCTGATTGGTTTGGGAAGAAAGAAGAGTCTAAGCTGTTGAAATCATAGGTCCTTGATGTATTAAAGTAAGTTTGAACCTCAGAATTCAACTGACCTCTCTTTTTGGTCTGTATCTATGATTTAGTTGGATTGGGGAACTTCCCATATAGAAATTCTCTTCACTGATGAAGATTGGCTACTGTCCTAAAACAGTTTGGGTGAATTTTCTGGGGCACCAAAAGGGTGTGGTTTACCCATGGTCACACAGTTGGTAATTGTCAGAAATAATACTTCCATTGAAATCATTCTATCTCCAATGGTAGCCTTCTATCCATGATGCTGTACTGCCTCATGGTGGTCAGTAAATTAGTCAACTAGTATTTATTAAATGCTTACTATGAGCTGACCACTATGCCAAGCCTTGACAATACAAATACAAGTAGAGAGACATCTTCTGTCCTCAAGGAGCTAACATTTGAAAGGGGGAATACACATAAAATGAAGCTTGAAAAAAAAAGTTCAAGGAGGCTCACAAAGTGACTCGCGTGAGGATATGGTAGAGGAAGTCTGGAGTACAGTAAGAAGAGGACTGAAGACCTTGTTATCTTTTATTTTGACCACCTTTTATCTTTATTTGGTTATAACTGGGGCTTAACTGGTGGTGGGATGAGTGAGACTGAGGAAGGCCAGGATGCAGATACCAGGAAATCCATAGGGGGTATGTTAGGCAATCAAAGGAGGCCTCAGAAGCTGGGAATAGTAGGAGTCTATGATAGGCAAGCAGGGGTATAACTTCAGGGTATCTAGGATAGGAAATAAATGGATGTCCAAGTAGGAAGGTCCAGGTATTGGTAACAGGGACTAGAGATCCAAGATAGGACTTTCACCCAAGGAGGGACCAAAGATGCTGGACAGGTCAGGACCCTTGGCCCCAAGGAACCGTATGAGGAACCAAGGCAGGGGTCAAAGATATATGGAAGGAGATCTTAGTGTGTGTGTGTGTGTGTGTCTGTGTGTCTGTGTGTATGTGAGAGAGAGAGAGAGAGAGAGAGAGAGAGAGAGAGAGAGAGGAGAGAGAGAGATTCCTTTGGCCTTTCAGCATGGACCCCTTGTATTCTTTAAATTTATTTTTATAACTATATTTTAACATTCATTTTTTAGAAGTTTTGCATTTCAAATTTTCTCCTTCCCTCAAGCCCCTCCTCCACTCATTAAGAAGGCAAGCAAATATACATGTGAAGTCACACAAAACATATTTCCACTTTAGCCATGTTGCGAAATAATGAAGTATGCTTCAACCTGTACTGAGTTCTTTGGTTCTCTCTCTAGAGGTGGATAGCATTTTTCATCATGGGTTCTTTGGAATTGTCTTGGATTGTTGTTTTGATTAGGGTAGACAAGTCTTTCCTTTTTATTGTTACTGTGTACAATGTTTCCCTGGTACTGCAGATTTCACTTTGCAACAGTTCATATAAATCTCCCCAGGTTTTTCTGAAACCATATGGCTTGACATTTCTTGTAGTGCAGTAGTATTCCATCACAGTCATATACCACAACTTAGTTAGCCTTTCCCCAGTTGATGGGCATCCCCTCGATTTCCAGTTCTTTGCCATCACAAAAATTGCTTCTATAAATATTTTTTGTACAAGTAGGTCCTTTTCCCTTTGCTTTGATCTCTTTGATGTACAGACTTTGTAGTAGTATTGCTGGGTCCAAGGATATGCACAACTTTATAGCAGAGTTCCAAATTGTTTTCTAGAATGATTGGACTAGTTCACAACTCTACCAACAGTGGATTAGTCGCACTCTTTAAATTCATTCCCCTGACTGGGAACAGGCTTTGTTCAGAGCCTGAGGCAGAGCTGAATCTAGGTGTGTGTGGGTGGGGAGGAGTAGTGGTCACCTCATCTTTAAAGGTTATACATTGCTACAGGGACAGGGCCCCCAGTGGGGGCATTCAACTGAACAGCATTCAACTTTTCTGATCCCCGACATCCCGTTCTTTAATAAAGGCCAAACCATTATGGTTGGGTGCTGCAAAAACTGTCTCTTAGAGCTCAGGGCCTGGGCCCTGTGTTCCTGGGTCCCCAAACAGCTGAAGAAGCAATCAAGGCTCTTTGGAAAAAAAAGGAAGGCCATTGAAAATGGAAGCCAGCCTCTCTGACTGTCTCAGAATCAGCCAGCCCCTGTTGAGCTACTACAGAGACTTCTACACTGACTTGTTTATTTTTAATAAACTTAAGGAGGCCTGTCTCACCAGCAAGATTGCAATAAACTGAGATAATCTCATTTATCAGTTGGTTAAAGGCTTCATTTAGCGCCTGGCCTGAGGCATGGGATAGAAGTTTTCTTGGGCAAACTTAATTACTGAGTCTGGAGTAAAAACATGTTCTCATGTTAGTCTTGGGGAGGGAGCAAGAGTCGGCAGCTTTCCTGTAATTTTCATTACCGGCCATGATATTTTCCACCGTAGTGAATTCATTTGGTTATTTTTATTCTTCTTATGTTCCCTGTCGAAAGCCTAAAGGAGTCCTTCAAGAGAAGAATTCCTGAAAATGAACAATTATCAGATAAAGTTTGGGGGTAACTGAAGGACAGTAGGGCTTCTGAGAGGTTACCTACACTGTGCCCTACCTATAGGCAGAAGTTTAACTGAAGATCGTACAAGGCAGTGGAGAATCCCACTATTCCTAGAAGAGATTCCACTGTCTCACCCAATGCTCCACTCTAGTGCTTAATAATCCTTCTGGTCAGAAAATTCTGCTTAAATTGGATTCCAAATTTAGCTCCCCCCCCAAAAAAACCCTGCAGTTTAAACGGATCCCTTCCATTTTTTTTCTTTCTTTCACAGATTCATGCATTCAATGAATTGGAAGGAAACTTAGAGATTATTTAGTCATTCATTTAAAAAAATCTAGGAAAACTGAAAACAGGAGAGCTTAAATGACTTGCTAGTAGTCACCCAGGAAATTAGTGGATTCAGAATCCATTTCTTCAGATTTCTAATCCAAATTTCTTTTCACTTTACTGGATTGTTAGGAAATAGAGGATATTGACTCAAATATGAAGAACCCTGGATTTGGGATCAGAGGATGCTGTAATCAATCTTGGTTTAGATACTTTCTATCTGTGTGACTTTGGAAAAGTCCCAGAGAGTTAGCTAACTCTTTGGATCTCAGTTTCCTTATTTCTAAAATGAGGCCAATTAACAGTGAGGTTGGTGAAGCAGATAAAGAGCTCTGGCCTGGAGTCAGGAAGACTTGAGTTCAAATCTAGCTTTAGACACTTAATAGATGCATGACCCTGAACCCACTTCACCTTTGTCTCACTTTCCTCAAAAAGAGTCACCTACCTCCCAGAGTTGTTCTGTGGACAAGCCTTAAATGCTAATTATTATTATTAATACTAGTAACAACAAATGAAATCCTTCAGCTGCTAAATTCAGTCTTCTTAAGATCCTAAGACCTTCCTGACAGAGTTTTTAGACACACTGGATTGATTCCCAAGGAAGGTTATAGGTTTCCATTTATTACTTACTGTGTATATATTCTTCAGATAGCAACCCTTCAAAAGCTTTTCTTTGTACCCATCAGTCTACCAGTCTCTATGACACGTAATTCTAAGGCCCTTTAATTTCCTTTGTGTATCTCATTTCCTATCTTTTTGTCATTTCTGTCCTCAGAACCCTCTCCAAGTTCTTCATATGCCAAAGCCAAGCTCAGTACTCTACATATGGGCCAAACAGCTCTGAATATAATGGGAAATCTACTTTATAGTTCTCAAATGAGAATTGCTTATATAAGCATTTTAAAACATCACTCACCGCTGACTCACATTCACCACACTACTCACTGGCTTTACTAGAAGCATACCTCAAGTTCAACACAAAGCTATTTAGAAAAATAGACCAAGGATCTTAGAAAAGATTTACTGGGACACTGTGTTCAAGTTGGACCATTTCAAGGAAGCTTAGTGAACTGATCTACAGTTTTGTTGTTGTTGTCGAGTTGTTTCAGTTGTGTCCAACTCCCCTTGATTTGTAGTTAGGAGTCCCTTAAAAAGCTTTCTCCAGAAAGCCTTACCCAGATCCTTCTAATCAGGAAAGACCTTTGCCCTCTCAGACCTCCCATTGTCTCTCTTTACACTTATCTTAGACACTGGTCCTGTGGTTTTCCCCATGGTTATCTGTATTTTGTCTTATGGCTCTACAAGATAGTAATCTCCTTGAGAGCAGGCACCAACTGTATCTTAGCTAAAGGAAGTGAACACAGAGAGCAGTAAGTCCTTAAGAAATGCTGAACTGAATTGAATGTTGGCACTTGAACAGAACATGAGTGAGTGGGATACAGTTCTCTTTTCATGCTTGTTTAAATCACAGAAATTCATTGAAGAATTTAGAGCAAGTCCACAAGCTCTATTCCAGTATTTGAATAATCCTGAGGGCAGTAAAAAAAAAGATTACTTTTCCTTGCCTCAATAGCACCAATGTATAATGTTCCCTGAACTCTAAGACTCAAACCATTTTTTCAGGATGATTTGGCAAGCCAGGAATTATTGGGAGGAGGTGGACATCATGGAATCCTAAAGTTAGAGTCACCATCAAATCAATTACTCAACAAATGAGGAAACTGAGGTACTCTGGCCACTATATGAGGCTGCCTCTCTTGATTTCAGGGGTGTCAGTGTCCTTTAGAGGTCATTTTAGGTATATCCCTGTCTTCCATTCCTATTTTGAAAGCTTTACGGAGAAGGTACTTCTGGAGCTGTATTTTAAATGAAGTGAGGTGGAGGTGAAGAGAAGCATTTTCAACATGGAGGAAAATAAATGGGTGGAGGCAGGAGGAGTGTCTGTTGTAGGGAACAGCTAGCAAGCTGGTTTGACTGTACAAAAACTCTTAAAGACTAGTGACAGAAATAATCTGGGAAATTAGGTGGGAGACATACTGTGCAGGGATTTATATGATAGGATTGAGATTTGTATCTTTTATTCATGGTAACAGAGAGCCACTGGAGATTTTTGAGTAAGGCAGTAACTGGATCCTGTCTGAGTTTTAGGGTTTAAACACTGTCATTTGGACAGTTGTGTGGAGGATTGATTGGCGAGAAAAGAGTTCAATTAGGAAGTTATTTCAATAGTACAGGGGAGAAGTAATGAAGATCTAAACTTACCTGTTTGTTTTGTTAGTTCATTTCCTTTTGTTTTCTCAATGGAAAAAGAGAATGAATGGCCACTTGCTCTGATCCAAAGCTTGTCCTCCAGAAGAAGTAACACCTTTATTTTGAGAAGAAAAACAAAAACCACAACCTTATGGTTTAACTTTTTAATTACAATTTTCCCCTCTCCTTTCCATTCTCTCTAAGTCTTATGCCATGCCAAAGATAATGAGGGAAAAAACAGAAACACCCCAATAAAATATGGAGGGTCAGTTTTGACTTCTGTACTTCAATGGGCCAGGTTGATTCCATCAACAAAAATGAATTTGCGTGTGTAGCCACAGAAGGACTCAAACCTTAGATGCTGGAGATTCCCATTAGGCTCATGCTTAGAACACTGGATGTAGAGTTGGGAAGATCTGAATTCAAATCATGACTCCAGGAAAACTACAGCCCCAGTTTCATCTTTTGTACAAAAGAAAATAATTATGCTTCCCTTATAGAGTTATTTTGATGCTCAAGTGAGATAATGTATAGAAGTTGCTCTGAAAATTTTTAAGTACTCTATGAATGTCAGTGATGATGAGGATGTAAGATCCAATGTTCTTCAGATCCTTGGATGGAATTGAGATCTCTGTGCCAACTTTCTAATCTCCTAGGCACTCTGCATTTTTGACTTCTCATAAGCAGTAGTTTAAATATGACTAAGCCTCCCCTACCCCACCACCTGAACTTGACAGAGACCAGAAAAATCCAACCTTTACTATCTCAGTTTTCTGTATTGAAGAACACAGTACAGATACTAGCCCCGAGGGTTTGTATTGTATAATTAGCTTTTGAATAGATATCCTCTCCTATTGGACACTTAGTGCTCTTGCAAAAGATTAACTGCCCCTGAGCTGAAGGAGTAGAGTTGGGGGGATGGAGAGATCAGTGTAGGAGAAAGAAAAGAAGTGAATCGGAAGCTCCTTTATCTTTGGTATAGCTTATTAGGGTGTACCCTGGAAAGGCAAGTAGGACACTCGGAGTCACAAAACCATGGACTACCAGAGCAGGTGGGGTCCCTGGAGATTATCTACTCTGATCCTCTCATTTTACATATGGAGAAACTAAGACCCCATAGAGGTAAAAGGCAGCCTGGTATAGGGGCTAGAGTATTGGATTTGGAGTCAAGGAGGTTGGGCTTCAAATCCCACCTCAAACACTTATTAGGTGTGTGACACTGTCTTGTCTTCATTGGGCATGTTTCCTTGTCTCTAAGATGAAAAGATTGGACTTGATTTCTTCTAAATTCCCTTCTAGCTCTAGATCTATGAGCCCACGGTCATGCAATTATCTAATGTTACATCGCTTAAAGATGGCTGGTAGAATAGAGACCAGAACTCACAGCCAGGTCTTCTGGTCTCAGTTCTCTCTCCAGAAAAAAAGTCCCTTTCCTTATAATAATACTGATGAGCTCTGGAACATAAATTACTTAGGAAAGTACTCTCTATTTAATAAGAACATCTGGGAAAACTGGAAAGCAGCCTGAGAGAAATTAGACTTAGACTAGTACTTTGTATCATAGTCTGTAATAAATTCAAAGTTAATTTTAAAGTTAATATTAAAGATTATATCATTAGAAATTAGGTGATAAAATTATACAACTTTCACAGCTATGGGTGGGGAGTGAATTATAATTAAACAAAGAATATAACAAAGGTCATTACAAAAGACAAAATGTAAAATTTTGGTAAAATGAAATGGAAAAGGTCCTGCACAAACAAAGCTAATGCATCCAGGATAAGAAGGGAGGTGATCAAATGACAGAAATATGTGACCAAAAAACTACTTCCCAGTAGGATAGTGGTCAAAGGATATAAACAAACAGTTCTTAAAAGAAGAATTACAACTATTAACAGTCATGTGAAAGAATGTTCCAGATCACTACTAACAAGACAAATGCAAATCAAATAACTTTGAAGTTTCAAATCACACCCAGGACATTGACGAAAATAAGAAATGATGAGAATAGTCAATGTTAGAGGGGTTTTGGGAAGAAAAACACACTGGTGCATTGTTGGTGGAGCTGTAGATTGGTATAATTACTTTAGAAAGCAGAACATATAATTTTCATAGCTCTCAGGTTGAGATATATTCTTAACCAAATAAGAGATAGAGGTAATTATAAAAGAAAAATAGATATAGATGGAAAGATCAACAACTGCAAAACAACCAAAAATGAACACTAAAAATGACAAAGAACAAGCCTGGCTCCAAAGAAGAGATATTAGAAGGTACTGCTTCTCACTCCTTAGCATGGGTATGGAACATAATGCATGGAACATAAAATGGTCAGAATTTTTTCAGTGCATCTGTTAGTTTTGCTGATTTTCCCCCATTCATGTGTTTATTTATTTGCTTGCTTATTTATTTATCAACTCCTTTGTTATATGAGATGGCTCCCTGGGAAGGGGAATGAGGATAGATATAGTGGGAAATTTTGGTGATATAAAAACTGAATACATCAGTTAAAATTTTACTTTAAAAACAATAATCTTTTAATAGTGATTTAAAGTTTAAAAACCCCTTGTATACATTATCTAAGTTGATTCTTAGGACAACGGTGTGAGGTAAGTGTTAACATGATCCGTATGAGTCAAGAGCCATTATTATACCCAATTTACCAATGAGGAAACTGTTGCTTACAAAGCTTAAATGATGTGCCTCTGGTCACCCTGTCAGCAAGTGTCAATGGGGCAGAGGGGGTAGGCGTGGGAGGGTAAGATTTGAACCTGAGTCTTTCCTTGATTCCAAGTCCAGCACTTCATCCAGTCTACCACATTTTTCCTTCCCTGGACCTCTGTCCTATAAAATGAGAGGGTAGGGCTAGATGTTCTCCAAGGCCCCTACCAGTGCCAAGATTCTGGGATTTGTTTGAAAAGACAACAAGCTCTGTTTTCACCATCCCGGGCAGGGGTAGATCCTGCCCAATCAGCAGCCCCACTGAAAGCTCCTGCTGTCCTGATACCACCCATGTGCTCCTTGGGAGAATTGCCAGAAGATATTAAATGTCATCATTTGGAAAAGCAAAACAAGGCAAAACAATAGAATGGCAAGAAAAGTGGCCCTTTGAACTGGGGGATGAGAAAATGAAAAGCTGCAGACACAGGGGGAGCCGTGCAATTGAGAGGAAAGTCATTCACAGCTGGTACCTGCAGCTTATCCTGGTAGGGGAACTCTCGTTGTGAGCCAAGGCTTTCCACACTATGGGTGTGACGAATTTCATTCAAGGAAACCTACCTACTTCATCTGTTGTTGTTCAGTCATGTCCATCTCTTTGTGAATCCGTTTTGGATTTTCTTGGCAGTGATACTGGAGTGGTTTGCCATTTCCTTCTCTAGCTAATTTTATAGATGAGGAAACTGAGGCAAAGAAAGTTAAGTGACTTGCCCAGGGTCACACAGCTAATAAGTATCTGAGACTTGATTTGAACTCAATTCTGTCTGACTCCAGGCCTGGAACTCTATCCACCACTCCACCTAGGTGCCCACTACTTCATCTAGGTATTAATGAATTATAAGCAAACAATTAGTTCAACCAATATCCCTCCATCCCACCCACCGTCACATCCCTAAAGAAGACTAATTAGAATCATAAGATCATAAGACTGCAGTTATAAAGCTAAAAGCACTCTCACAGGCCATCTAGTTTATTTACTGGTCATCTGGTTTAGCCCCTCATGTCATAGATGAGGAAAAGTGAGTTGACTTGCTTAAGCTTCAACAGCTAGGAAACATCTCAATGTGTCAGAAAGGTCATCTTGCAGCCTCAGCTTGAGGACCTCCAATGAGGGCGACTTCTCCCTCTCCTTCTACTTTGGGGGGCCTGTAACTTTTGTGATTCATATAGGAGTAGTCTCATCACCCAAAGAGGCCTTTTGGTCATTATCTGACTTCTCTTATTTTCTGGAAAGAATAAAGCTGAGACTAGAGAGAAAGAAGGGTTACAAATGGAAATAGAAACAAGTAGAAGTTAAGCTGAAGAAAGTGGCTAAAATGTCCTTGCTCTCTGATCTAGAGATCTCATGGGTAGGCATATACAACATGGAGGTTGTATAATATTTATAATAGTACTTTTTTAGTAGCAAAAAAATGAGAAAGAAGGTAGACATCCATTGGTTGGAGATGGGTCAAACAAATTGGTACACGGATGTGATACAATGTGTGTGGTGCTCAGGCGGGCATGATGGATAGGACTCTAGACTTGGAATCAGTGAGATTTGAATTCAAATCCTGCCTCAGACACTTAGTAGTTATGTGACCTGGGACAAATCATTTAATTTCCGTCTCAGTTTACAATGGGAAAAAAATAGCATCTACCTCACAGGGTTGCTGGGAGGATCAGATGAGATGACATATGCAAACCTTAAAATACTAACTAATTATTAAGATTACACTGTAAGAAATGATGACTGTGATGTATTCAGAGAAGTATGGAAAGACCTAAATGAGTTGATGCAAAGTTAAATCAGTAGAACAGTGAGAACGGTAGACATGATAAATGCATCGATGTCAATGGAAGGAATTGCCACAACAATAAAAGATGGAATTAATGCTATACAATAATGATCGCACTTGTCCCTGGAGAAGCGAAAGTATACTTTCACCTTGGATGTGTTTTGTATCTTCCTCCCTCTCTACATTTATGTTGTCGTTGTTCAGTCATTTCCGTTGGGTCTGACTCCTTGTGACCTCATTTGGGGTTCTCTTGGCAAAGATACTGGAGAGATTTGCCATTTCTTTCTCCAGTTTATTTACAGATGAGGAAACTGAGGCAAATGGGGTTAAGTGAATCGCCCAGGGTCACACTGCTAATAAGTGTCAGCTGCCAGATTTGAACTTAGGAAGGTGAATCTTCCTGATGTCCCATCCAGCACTCTGTGCATTATGACACTATCTAGTTTCTTGTTCTTCACATACATACATGCTTGTATATTCCTAAAAAAATGCATATATACATATTATCTCCTTTTGAATATAAGCTCTTGGAGGGCAGTCTGTTTAACTTTTGTCTTTGTGTTCCCAGTGCTTAGTAAGTTTCCTCCCATAAGTACTTGCTAATTGAATAATTGATCGGTCCCTAAAAATTATGCTTCCTGAACTTCTCTTCAGCTAAATTCTCTACCTTATGGAATAAAAGTAGCTTAAATTTACAAAGAACATGAAAACTTCCAAAATATTTTCTTTACAACACCACTGTGAAGTGGTAGATAGAACAAATATTTTTATTTCCCATTCATAGATGAAGAAACTGATGTCCAAAAGACTCAATAACTTGTTCATGGTCACTGTACTAGTAAATGTGAGAGTCAGGATTTGAATCCAGGTCCCTGGCCTGTAAGTCTACCATTCTATCATCTATACCAGAATCCTTCTGGTACTCCATGTATTATCTGAAAATGACTTTGCTCACACTGTCCATTGCTTCGTAGTCTTGAAAGTGAATGAGACACTCAAGGAAAAATGAAATAAGTAAGTAAAGGGGGAAAAGTGGACAATATTTTATTTTCTGAGAGTGATACCTCTTACTGTTTTCTTGACATGTTTAACAACCCCCTGAAAAAACTTGGGTTGCAATTTTTAATGAAGGGTGCCAAAAACCCCAAGTCTATTAATTACTCAGTTAAATAATGATAAAGAAAACATGTAATCAAATCTCTTAGGATTTTTTTTTTATTTCTAATGATTTCTTCCCAGACTATTCCCAAACTAAATAGTGAAATCTTGGGAATTCAGAAAATTAAACTAAACAACAACTCTGCAGAAACTTAAGAATACATTAAATGTTCTGGCACAAATTAATAATAAAAAGAACCCCTGTAAAAATATAAAGATTTGGTTCATTTAAACAAGGAAAATTCTGTGAATACATGATAACTTTTTCGTTTAACTTCAGTCCCTCAGAAGTTAAGTAGAGACTAAAATAGAGGTGTTATGTACTGATATATATATATGTGTATATATACATATATACATATGTATGTATATACATATGCCATAAGTATTGACCAAATTTATCGATCTAGAATAGATCTACAATAGGACTGACAATAAGCCAGAAGTATTGTCTGTATTTAGGATATACTTCCTATCCAAATATAACTTATATAAAATTCTTATAATTGGAATAACTTTTCATTTTATAGCTGTTTTTTTTTCCTGTCAAACATCTCGTTGCTGATGGGGAAAACATATTCAGGAGTGGTCTATAGTGGGACCAATACTCTGTTTTTCTCTGTGTTTTTGTCTTTCTGAAATGCATATGTATCTGTCTGTCTATCTATCCATCTATCTATCTGAAATGTATATATGTATGTGTACATCTACATACTATATCTAAATGAATATATATGTATATATACTTATATATGAATATTTATACACACACATACCCAGGCAGTTCAGAATTTCAGCTGCGACCCCATCATAGCACCTTCCTACAAAAACCATGGTGTCATCAGGGAGCCAGCTTGGTTCCTTCCTTGGGGAGAACCCAATCAGCTACCTTACTGCTCCCATTGACTCACCCCCACCCCCCACTCATTTGGCTGCTTCCTTGTTCTCATTCATCTCCATTCTGAACCATTCCCCTCCCCTCTCCTCCCAATTTGGCTCCTTCCCAGGTCCCACTGACTCCTTTCTGGCTTCCCCTCCGCTCCCTCCCAGCCCCCAGACGGCTTTCTCCTGGCCCCGACTCTTAGGCCACCCACAGCTCTGTTCTGGCTTGCTGCATCCACCCTCACTGGTACCATTTCCATTCCATCCCTCAGACTTTTTCAGATAAGCCAGCAATCTGGATGAGTGGGAAAGGCTATACAAGGTCCCTTGTGTGCATATATAGACAGAGCCCAAAAGTTAAGCCACAGACTTCTTCCTTTTTGAATTAATAGGTGTGTTAGGACAAAGAGCCATTACTCTGAAGGAGCAGCTGCATTTTAGGCTGGACCAAACTGTCTTTGAGTAGACTGTATCAGTCTCCTGGGAAAGCAAAAGGCTTAGGGAAGGTGAGCAGCCAGTGTCTGACTGGGGAAGCGGGGGCTGTGTAGGTGCTATTCTTGTGAATAATAGTCACGGAATTGACAACCTGACAGCTGCTAATTGGTGTTGAAATTCCTGTTTGGAAGTCCTTTGAACAGCAAAGTCCTGGTGACATGTATTCACGGTGTTGTAATCCCTGTGCACAGTTGAAATACTTCATTGGGTTCAGATGACACTCCAATGCTCCAACAAGGAGCATGAAGGATCTATGGACTTTTCCATAGCATAAGCCAGTAGGAAATGGCCAGTGCCAGGAATAGTATTACCAATGGCCTTGCCCTCCATCCTGGACTCAGTCTAACGCTTTCCTCTTTTAGACAGCTGCCCTCTGCCAACTGCTGAAATCATGGTCACCTCATATTCCAGTTGGCTTGCTTTATGCTGGTGCCAGGATTGGGGCATTAGCTCGCTTTCATTTATTTTGAGTAGATGAATTATGCAGTGGTCCTATTAGCCATCATGTAGGTTTTATTTTTGGAAACTTAGAAAGAAATGTTTAGCAGCAGGTACCAAAGGCTGTAGAGAAATCATGCCAATGGGACCCAGGAACACTCTGCACAAACCCCACACTAGACTAGGTCCTCCTTCTTTAGGAATTGGGGTGGTGATGGGGGAAGAGAGGGAAACAGAATATTTATAGTGTCTTTTGAAGAATTTTCCTTCTATCAGATTCTGAGGGAGGATTGTTCTTCTTGTGTAAGAGAGTCCCACTGCTTGAAAAGGGGAAGACTCAAATGAAACTGAAGATCATATACGTTGGGACAGCATTCCAGGGACCAGTCAGTGGAAGTGAAAGGCCAAATAAAGAGTGGAAGGTCAATGCTTGTAGAGCCTTCCTCATGTTATCTCCCTTCTACCAGAAGGAGCTTAGAGTTAGAGTGGGGGATGCTCTGGTAGGACTATTGTTTTCAGAAGAAAAGCCCACGCTTTTATCTCTTTTTAAAAAAATCATTGCCTACTCCATGGGCTTGCCTATTCTTCATTCCTCATCCCTTTCCTCTCCCTAGACCACATCCCCCAGTCCCCCCAATAGCAATGCTGCCCTTCCTGGTCAGTCTGTTAGTTAACAAGCAGTTATTAAGCATCAATGTAATGCTTGACCTTCTTTCACCTTACTAAGAGACACTGCTGTATTGCAGTGGGCTAGGGGCTGTGTTGGCACGTTCTGGGATAACCTTGACCATTGGCCTTTCAACTCAGGAAGGACCAACACTTTATATGGACCTAGAGGATCAGGATGGTGAGAGCGTGGAAGATGTCCATCTGATTTGTATCCATTGCTTCTGATTCTTCTCACTGAGGCCAAGCAGAATAAGCCAGACTTCTCTTTTCCATGACAATTTAAAAATATTTAAATATTACTTTCATGTCCTTCCTGGGTATTCTCCTTTCCAAACTAAGTATCCCTAGTTTCTTCAATCTCTCTGACCAGGACAGAGTAGAAAATTATTAATTCTCTTATTCTGAACCTTATTCTTCTGTCTTTGTGAAAAATAAGTACCAAAGATATCAAAGAGAGAGGAAAAGGACCTATATGTACTATATATATGTATATATATACATATATATATATATACACATGTATGTATGCAGGGAGGGAGAGAGAGAGAGAGAGAGAGAGAGAGAGAGAGAGAGAGAGAGAGAGAGAGAGAGATGAGGAATGTATAGCAAAGAACTGGAAACTAATGGGAAGGACATCAGTTGGGGAATGTCTGAAAAATAATGGCATATGAATGTTCATGAAATATTATTATGACATAGGAAATGATGAAAGGTATGATTTCAGAGAGGCCTATGAAGACTTGTATAAACTGATGCAGAGTAGAGTGAGCAGTACCAGGTGAACAATTTATAAAATAACATTATAAAAGAAAATGACTATGAAATATTTGGGAACTCTGTTTAATGCAAAGATCAAACATGATTCCATAAGATTGATGATCAAATTTATAACCTATCAAAAATGTGGTGGACTCAGGATGCAGAATGACACATGCATTTTCAATGTGGTAATTTTTATGATTGATTATGTATATTTTTAAGAAAGACCTTTCTTTCTTCCTTCCTTCCTTCCTTCCTTCCTTCCTTCCTTTCTTTCTTTCTTTCTTTCTTTCTTTCTTTCTTTCTTTCTTTCTTTCTTTCTTTCTTTCTTTCTTTCTTTCTTTCTTTCTTTCTTTCTTTCTCTTTCTTTCTTTCTTTCTTTCTTTCTTTCTTTCTTTCTTTTTCTTTCTTTCTTTCTTTCTTCCTTCCTCCTTCTCTCCCTCCCTTCTTTATTGATGTAAATATTTATTAAATTCTTGCTATCTATAAGACAGTGTTAGGTGCTGCAGATGAAAAGAAAAAAAATTAAACAGTTTTTGCCCTCAAGGAACTTACATTTTATTGTGGGACTGATATCTACACAGATAAAGCAATATATGTTGTATAAAAAGTAAATAAAAAGTAATTTTTCAGTGGGATGCCACTCATCTCATGGAAAGGTGGCACTGGAGCTGAGCCTTGAATGAAACCAGGTATTCTATGAGGATGAAGCAAAGACATAGTACATTCTTGACTAGGGAGAAGCCTATACAAATGTGTGGTGGCAGGAAATGCAATAGAGTAAATGATAGAACTATTTGGGATTTGGTTGGAACGGGGAATGTGTGAAAGGGAGTAATGTGAAATCTGCTGAGAAAGCCAGGTTGAAGCCCCAGCCATGAAAGATGATCCAGTCATGATTCAACCCTTCCTCTTCCTGGAGTGCATTTTCCAGGGAACGTTCTCTTCCCTCCTTTCTACTCTCCTCCCCCAATGATAGCATAGGCATCCATGGGAGTTTATACCCCTTAGCCTTTTTACCTATGAGATAGAGGAAGGTGCTGAGAATGATTCTATGATTTGACCGTCTCATCGTTTCCTTTGCTTTACTGTCCAATTAAATGCTTTGTGATTTGATTAATGGTATCTGCCTGATCTGTTAGAGAATGCCCTGGATATTTCCTGAGAAAGCAATAAAAAGCATCACTGGATTTGGGACTTGGGTTCAAATCTTCAACCTGCCAGTTGCTCTTTGGGTGACCTTAAACTGTCTTGACCACAGGTTTCTCACCTGTGAGATGAGGGTCTTAGGCTAGATAATATCTAAGGTCCCTTCCAGCTTAGCTTTCATGTCAAGTGGTGCCTATCAGTAAGCTGTCCATAGTCAGGGTGGGTCTCCTTCCCCCTCAACAGAGCCTTTAAAGCACATGGCATTTTGGTGGTTCCAATGCATGAAAGATATTTCTTAAAATTGTGGAATGAGTGCTGGTTTCATTTCATCTCATGCCAAAGCCACCTGAAATCTAGCAAGAATCTCTACTGACACAGGTGTCTCAAAGTGGGGAAACCAATTTTTTATTAGGATTATAGTATGGGTGAAGTGGATGTGACATTTGGCTTGGATGAGAAGTGGAAAGCACAGAGGATGATGTCAACCTCTCCAACCTAACATGTCAGTTTGGAAGCCAGGCTAGACATTTGTATCTAATGACTCTGATGACCCTGTTTATGATTTAACCAAGCCAGCAGTAGGACATTAATGGCATATTGTTAGTAACATAGCCATAAATTTTCCCCAGAAATATCTTGCATCACAGCCCCCTGCTCCGGGCCCTCTTAATAATTTAGTTGACTTGTTCTTAGGGGTGTTAATTTTTCTAGTATTTCACTTGATATTTTCACTATAGTAATATGAAAGCTCTTTCTACTTCCCAGTCCTTCCCCTTTTGCTTTATATTTCCCTTCTATTCTTTCTCTCCTGTTCTCCTCTCATTTTTCTTCTCCAGCTCCTTTTCCTTCTCCAACTCCTTCCTCTTTCTCCTCTTTAAGAGATGAAGTATCATATGCATTCTTGCCAATATGTTCTTGGACAGCCATGCCTTCTTCACTAACAATATTTTCCCCCTTATAGAATGCTCAATGATACTCTGGAGGAGTCATCTAAACCAAGCACTTGGAAACTGCTTATCTCTTAAGAAAGATAATGAGATTGGTGCTAAAGAGAATTGTTTCATATTCACCAGGTATCTCACCAGGCCCAAGGGGATTCTAGATGGAAGGTATAAAGGTACATTGGAAAGAGCACTGATCTGGAGTCAGATCACCTGGGTTTAAATCCTAACCTTGAGACTTAAGTCTTGTGTGATGTTGGGCAAGTCATGTGGCCTGTCTGACTCAGTTTCCTCATCTATAAAATGAGAGGTTGGACCAGATGGCCTCTAAAGTCTTTTCTAGCTTTAAATCTATGATCCTACAATATTTAAATTTAGATTGCTTCCTACAGATCCCTCTTCTTCCATATTCCAGGTACTTGAATCGGTGTGTGCTTCTCTTTCTCTTTCTTTCTCATTTTTTTCTGTCTCTCCCCACCTCACTTCCATTTTCTCTCTTCTCTCCTTTCTCTGTCTCTGTCTTGCTTTCTCTCTGACTGTCTCTGTCTATACTTATATATCTTTGTATTTGTATACACACACAAATACACCATTTTTGAGAGAGATTGAGGAGGAAAAAGGAAATAGAAGAGAAAGGAGATGTAGAGGAGTAGAGCATGAAGAAAAAGAGGAAAAGCTGAAAAATCAGAATCATTAATGATGATAATAATATATAGCAATTATAGTTTATGGTGATTTAAATTTTGCAAAGTGCTTTATAAATATTATCTCATTTGATCCTCACAACAACCCTGGGAGATGGGTGCTATTACTATCCTTGTTGTACAGTGGAGGAAAATGAGGCAGATGGGGGTTAAGTGACTTGTCCAGGGTCACACAGCCAGTAATTGTCTAAGGCGGTATTTGAACTTCGGTCTCCTTGACTTCAGTCCCAGAGGTCTATTCCCTGTGCCATGGAGTTTTCTGGAGCTTTTCAAAGCAGGTCATGCTAAGATTCAATAAATTTTTATTGAATTTAATTGAAATTGAAAATTATGAGTGATGAGACATCAGGATGCAGATGCTGACTTACCAGTGGGAAATAACAGGCACCAATAAGTGTGTCCTTTCTCTTCCCTTGTTTTGAAATATTCCATATTAAAGCTGCCAGACTGTCAGAGACCACTGTTAGCTCATATCACAGCCACAATCCCATTTACCCACAACATCCACAGCACATCAGTCACGTATGACTGTTGCCTCTCTGTTCTTGTGTCTTTCTGATGAAGGCCTGCTTTTTAGCATTGCAAGATGTAACCACATCTTCCTGATTCCAAGCTTTAGTGGCACAGGGCCAGTTCTGTTTAAACTTATTAGACTATGTTCACCATTTTTCTTTCCCTTCCCTTCCCTTCCCTTCCCTTCCCTTCCCTTCACTTCCCTTCCCTTCCTTTCCCTTCCCTTCCTTCATTCTTCTTGGTCTACCCAATTCTCCCATTCTGAAAGTGAAGGGGCTGCCCACAGGCCTAATCTCACTCCTTATTGTCACAGGACTTAGCTTAGTTCTCCCCTCCTTACATGACCCTACCCCAATCTTAAGAATTCACCATACTGTTGGTGGAATCAATATGGGCACTCAGTAGGCATAGCTTGCTAGTCCAAAATGCCCAAGCTCAGGAGATTTGCCAGCCTCAGCCTCCCTAGTAGCTAGGATTTCAGGCAAGTACCATGATGCCCAGCCACACTCACTTTCTTGATGCTGTTATTCACAAAAGGGAAATTGCGAGAAGTGCCCTATTCTAAATAAGATGTTAGTTTGCTATCTCTTATTATGTTTATTAGTGTCCTGAATATTATGGGTCATGAAGAAGAACATCCCCAAGGTGAGGAATAATATTTTCAGCTGTGAGCTCCTGTAGAGAGACCCTGACTATTCCCAGGACCCCATTCATCAATGGAATCAGCCTAGCATCTCTACTCTTACTCATCTAGGTAGGCTTCTGGCTACTTTCTTTCCATAGTTGGTCTCTGTGGGTCCAGACTTGTTTATGTCTAGAAGGGAGCTTTAAAAATATGCAGAGAACATAGGCTTTTCCTTAGGATCAGAGGTCACAGCACTACTGGGTAGCGAGATTTTTTAATCAAGGATTTGATTACCACTTGTTATAATGAATAAATTCAATAAATGAATTGCTAGATGGATAGATGAATAGATAAATGTATGAATGAAAAAAACAATTAATGAGGTGCTTTCTTTGTACTAGGTACTATGCTAAGAACTAGGAATACAAATAAAACAAGACAAGGCCACCCCTATCCTCAAAGAGCTAACATTCTCATCTGGAAAAACAACATGTCAAGACGATAGACAGTAGATTTTCTGGATCAGCCTGGCTCCCCAGACCTCCAGTGACAGCTTGTCCTTCCTTGTATTAGGTGACTTCCTGGCTTTCTTTTCTTGCTTGACGAGGGCTGCTCCACCCTAATTAGGCTCCTTTCTCTGGCTTCTCCTCACCCACTAGTGCTGATTCTCTGGTGGAACAGCATCCAAAGATGACTCCTCATGCTCTGAACAGAAACTCCATGAATTTTCCTGGTCAGTGTGTTGTTAAATATTTAAAACACTGCCCTTTAGGATAAGACACTCTCCATTTATGCCACATACTATCTCACCCAGCTCTCATACACCCAGTTGTGCTTTTACTTGCTTGGTTTGTTGGGACCCAAACACTCACCCATTCAAATATAATACAGTGACTGACACTCAGCTTTTTTGTGGGGGGCAGCTACTATTTGAGATTTCCCATTCCCCACATCTAGATCAGGTAGATCAAATGAAGAACACTCAGATGTAGACCTTCAGGGATAGAGATGCGGTGCACTTGGCTGACATCTCATTCTCACCCTGTAACATGAGAAATGCTATGGGCAAGGCCAAGTTATGGAAGTCTGTGAACGCATCCATGATCACTTAGTTTTCTCTTTGCTTTTATCACTCCTTTTTTTAAACACTCTTCCCCCCAATACTCCAGTGGATTAAATTACAACCCATTCATGTCTTTCTGTCTTGTTTAATCCTTGTCTCTATCCTCCTGTTGATTAACTACAGGGGGTCTACCAACCAAACCTTCTGCAGGCTTTCCTTGTGTTCTATTGAGCAGGGTACCATGGAGATTCTACTGAGCCAGGGTACCACGGAACATATGCTTTATCTATTGATTGTCCTTCATTTTCATTATGCGATCAGCCCATCTTCTCCAACAATATATTTATTTGATGGTATACTTTCCAATATTTCTTCTTTTAGAATTACTTTTTTTATAATGCATTGTTGCCTGCTTTTTTATATTATAAGCCTTTTCATCTTTTCTGTTGGGTGATCCTCAACTTCAATTATCCAGAGATTATAATGTTCAATGACTTGGGGCCTTACAACAACACCAGAAGGATATTATTATTCTTTTCTTCTTTTTCATCATCCTCATTATCATCACCTTTATTTCAGGGGAAAGCTTGGGGTAATAAAAAGTGTTTCTTACAAGTTACCTGAAAGATATAGTATTAGCCAATGAAAGATTTTGAGCAGTGGAATAACATAATTGTGCACTAGAAAAAAATAATAATGCTTTAATGTGCAGAATGGAAATAAGTGGGAGAAAGTAGAATTGGCCAAGCTAGTAATGAAGCTTTTTTAGATAATAAAGGATCATAGTATTATAGATTTTGAGGTAAGAGAGTTTAGAAGTCACTTATTCTAATGCCTTCACTTTATAGATAAGGAAATTGAGGCCTACCATGGTAAATTAATTTCCCAAAGACATTACAAGAAGAAGAGCTGCAATTCAAACCCAGGTGCCCTGACTCTAAAGCTCACACAGTTAACTCTGCATTAGCATAACTGTGGGAATGAGTGAGGTGGCCATCTCTGTTGGGACATGCAGACTGTCTTCACAGCTGTATCATCATACTCTGGATTACTTTGGGTCCTTTTCCAATCCCAATGTGGACCAAGGAACATCTAATTTAGGGATACCTTTATTGCTTCCAGCCTGTCTGACACCACAGAAGCCTGTCTGGGCTACTCACCCACAAAGAAGGCCAGGAATAGCTTGGAACTCTAGATACAGCTGGGCTTCTACCAGAACATGTTCAAATAATAGCAATAACGCATATTTATATAACGCCTTAAAGTTTACTAAGCATTTTCTTCAAAACAATCTTGAGAAGTGGGTGGTAAGGGTATTAAGATGTGCATCTTATAGATGAAACAAGAGTTAAAGGGACTTATTATCCAAAGTCACACAGCTCTTATGTGTCAGAGCAAGGATTTGAATCTATGTCTTCTGATGCAACAATCAATATGCATTCCACAGTACCCATGGTTTCTAAAGTGTGGACCACTGGCCCCTGAGGGGCCTCTGAGTTATAGCAAGGATCAGTGAATCCATATGTGCACAAAGAATTCCCATCATTCCTTTTACTTAGCTCCAAAAATATGCAGTGCAATTTATTACAATAGATAAGCAAGTATACCTTCCCTGGGCAAAATAATGTTGTGTACCTATGTATTATTATTTTAAAATCGAGTGTAGCTGCTGACTGTGACCAATAAAATAGAAACAAGCTATTGAATTTATAGTCACTTTAGCTCGTTTTGGCCCTTGGGAATGAAGGCTGCACTTGGGTGCAACTCTTTCCCCCAGTGGGGAGAGCATCACTGACAAGTGAAGGGGAAGTTTATTTCTTCCCTGCCAGCAGAAGGTTTTTTCTCCTGATAGTAACTGGGGAGGATTTTTGCTCTGGCCTTCCTTTCAGTGCAATAGCCAGAGGAGGAGGGTTTTTTTTCCATCAGCCAATGGAGGAATACAGGACATGGGGAGCAGAAGTGGTGGTTACCAGTTATCTCCATGGAGATGGTGTAACTAAGGGATATATTGAAAAGGGTGGCTTTGCAGACAAGACCACATGGAGGTGGGTTGGAGGAGAAGGAGAACTGTATGATTCTAGAATCAGACTTGGCCTTTCACTGAAGTTCTGATCCCCAAGAGTGTCCCAGAGAATGCCCCAGAAACAGAAATGAACTAAATCTATTCTTTTATTACCAGGAGCCCTAAATCTCAGAGAAACTGTTTTCCTAAACAACTCTGGTGGGAATTGAGAGTGAGGGTGGAAAATGAGTGCTGAGAAATGTTTTTCTATTTGTTTTCCTTTGCAATTCTGTCCTAATTAAATATTTCATTATTTCAAAATATGATTCCTGTCTAGCCTGGTAGCAAACTAGATATGTAGAACAGACCATTTAGCCTCAGAAATTCCTATATTCAGACTGGGATTAGAAGTCTAAGACAAATGAGAAAATTATAATCGTACAAATACCTCTACATTGAACTCAAGTCTATGTGAAATCTAGAGCTTAGCAGTAGATGGACTATCTCACTCTTTGTAACCATGTATTTTTAATATATATATATGTATATATATTATATACACACATACATACATACATACACATGTGTATATGACAAAACAAAAACTTTAAAATCAACATATATGCACATATATGTACATATATACACATAAATATTGAGAGAAAGTGAGAGAGACAGAGACAGAGAGAGAGAGACAGAGAAAGAGAGAGAGACAGAGAGAGAGAGAGAGACAGAGTGAGAGAGAGCTCAAACTTGATAAAGGTTGGAAACAATTATACCACATTGCTTTTCCAATAAATAGATCCTGACTAGCCCAAAGTTAGCTTTATAAAGTATTTACATTTTATCCATTTAATTTCTCAGTCCTTTATCATCTTTATTCATAGCGATAATGCATAATGTTTTAAAGTTTTCAAGGAACTTTATAAACATAATCCCATTTGATCATCACAGAAACCCTGAGAGGTACACACAACTGTTATGCCCATTTTACAGACTCCAGGTTCAGCGCTCTATTCATTATGTGGTTGGCAGACTGGAACCATTTGCAAAATGTCTACACACGATCCAACATCTTGAAAGGTATTTCCATTGCACAACATTATAACTTTCCTCAAAGCAACTTCCCAATCTCTTCCACGTGGGGAATTGCATCATCAGAGCATGCTGGTACACTCTGTGCACATGCCAAAAGACCTTTATTAATGTTCATATAAACTTCTGTTTCCTGAAAATTTTCATCCATTGGTTCTAGTTTTGACCTCTGGAGCAAAATAGAGTATCTGTTTCCTAACCTATATGACAGTTTCTCTTGTATTTCAACCCATCAATTAATCAATTAACAAATATATATTTAACAACTACATGCTATGTGAAAGACAATGCCCTGGGTACTGGAGACACTAAAATAAAAATGAAATTGTCCTTGCCCTCAAGAAATTTACATTCTATCAGGGGAATCAATATGTATACCTATAAATATAGGCAAATATAGGCATAAAAGTACCAGATCATTCACGGTGGATGGAAAATGGTAGCAGCTACAGGAATCTCCTTAGGTAGTAGATGGTGCTTGAGTTGAGCTTTTAATGAAAGGAATTCAAAGACATGGAGATGAGGACGCATATTGCAGTCATGGAGCAGAGCTAGAAAATGGTGAAGGTGGAGACCTGTAAAGGAATAGTCTGCCTGAAGAACAGCAAAAAGGCCAGGGGAATAGTGTGTAATTTGGACAATAGTTATCATGCTTTTGTCTTGTCTGCAGGCTAGACATTCCAAGTTCAATAAAGGGCATAGTTTCTAGCTTGAGGGGTCCTTACCGGTTGCCGTTGAGTGTACACACTCAAGTTTGTAAATGTCTTTCTTAATATTCAGTGCCCAGAACTGAACACAATTCTTCCGATGTGGTCTGAACAGCACAGAATACAGTGGGACCATTACTTCTCATCATCCAGACACTATGCTTTTATTAATGCAGCCTAAGTTTGTGTTAGCTTTTTTAGCTTCATGTTGGCTTTTATAAAGTTTGTGGTCAATTAAAACACCCAAATTCTTTACACATGAACTGCTGCCAAGCCAAGTCTCCCCAGGGCTACACTTGCTCAATTGGGTTTTTGAGCCAAAAGCAGGACTTTCCTATGTTTCCCTGTTGAAATTCATTTTGTTGGTTTTGACCCACTGTTCATCTGTTGAAATCATTTGGAATCTTGATCCCATCATTTCTGACATGAGCTTTCATTCTCAACTTGGAGTCATCTGTAAATATGATGAATATCTCTTCTGTGCCTTTTAAGTCACTGCTGAAATTATTGAATAGCATAGGACCTGGTACAAAGTTCGCTCACTCTCTGCTATATAGGCTTAGATTGAGTGGGATCTCTCCCCATCCCTATCCCCACCTCAAAACCCCAGGCTTTTCTGAGCCATCTCAAGTTACTGTGTATAATTTTAGTATTTTGCTTTTTTATCTACACATTGTCCCTCCCCTCTCAGTATAAGGTATGGTCCCCAAGGTCAGGAATTATTAAATTTTTGTCTTTGTGTCTCCAGCACCCATCATGGTATCTTCCACAGGATTGGACCTTAATAAATGCATTTTAATTTTAGAGCTAGAAGTCCCTTAGAGATTACCTCCTGCTACTGCTTTATTTCACAAATAAAGTAGTCTCTGAAGATCAGAGATACTGTGGATGGTATAGTGGAATGAATCCTGGCTGGATTTACGAGAAAGATGATCTTTGATAGCTGGTCCTGATAATTACTCTCTGGGCAACCACAGGCAAGTCATTTTATCCCATCTGTGACTCAGTTTCTTAATCTGTAAAGTTGGTGTAATAATACTTGTATGATATAGCTCAAATGGCGATTGCAAGAGAAGTCCAATATCCATTTCTCTCTCTCTCTCCCTCTCTCTCTCTCTCTCCCCTTCCCTCCCTCCCTCCCTCCCTCCCTGAGGTAGGGAAGAGTGCTGAAAGTGAAGTCAGGAAATATGTGACTTCAAATCCAGTGGCTCTAACACGTTTTCTTTACATAATCAAGAGGTTAACCTCTCTGAGCCTCAGTTTCTTCATTCATGAATTGATGATATTACTTCTCCCACCTATATCGGTGGGTTGCTGTAAGACAAAGTGAGTTGTAAATGTCAAAAAACTAAATAAAGATGAGCTGTTGGTCCCAGGGACCCAGGGACTGATGATCTCATCTATTCAGATGGTCACTTCAACAATGAAATTGCAACTTCATGTATGCCTAACTGTCCCATGCAACTCTTGAACATATTCTCCAGTAAATTCAACATGGGGCCACCCAATGTGTTGGGGTCCCTCTTGACATTCTCTTGATAGCAGAGGTTGAAACCCATGCCTTCATTAATAAATACTTCATTGTGTTTTGCCTTGAACTGTAAAATTCAATTAGCATTTATTCAGCCCCTATTACCTACAAAGCATTGCTTATTATCAATTAATGAGCTGTCTCCCTAACTGGACTTTAAGCCCCTTGAGGGTTTGGATACGTCATATTTCTTTGGTATTCCCCATAGTGCCTAACAAAGCTAACAGAGTTCTACATTCATTAAGTGTAAGAATTATTTAAATACTTGTTGATTGGTCCCTAAATGAAGACCCATTGTGAGCAGCCCAATCAAGGACTTTTTGTCTGAAATAGAAAACATGCAATAGAATTATATTTCTGCAACTGTCCTCCTGAGACTAAAGTAGTCCATTGTTTGATGCTGTCAGTAAAAAGGAAGCATCCGTCAGAGCAAATGACTGCATTTTCCTACACTTCTCACCTCTCATGTGGTTGAAGTTAAAAACCTGAAAATCTTCATCATCATGTCTGTGTTTGTATAAACTTCAAAGGACTCAGACTCCATTATAGGTTAAGGGTGAATCCTGGAGACTTTATTCTGCTGTAAGCTGAGCTTCTTTCTCCAGGCAGAGGAGTTTTTCCTCTCTAGGACTAAACAGATGGTTTAATGCTTTGTGGGAACGCCTTCGATGTAATGAAGCATTCGGTTGGCTTTACCTCTTACTTCTAGTGAAACCTTGGATAATTAGCCTAAACTCCCTGCACCTCAGCTTCTCATCTGTAAAACAGAGGGATTGGACTGGATAATCTCAAAGTGCCCTTCTAGTTTTACATCTTCATGCCATGCTCACTCACTCCATTCTTGGTCTCCTACCTAGTACTCCTAAGTGCCCTTGGTTTCTAATTGGGGATAATTTTCCATATTTAATCCAACCTAGACACCAGGATACTCCTTTCCAGAAATCTTCACATTATTCCTCCCTTCTCATACCCTTAAACCTCCCAATCTCTCCTCCCTACTTTTTCACCTCTAACTTTGGGCATAGAAATGAAATAAATGCCACTATACTTTTGAGTGTGTCAATCAGTTGCCCTATGGCATCACCATGCTTGTGATTTCCCAGACCAAAACACTCCTCCTTCCCTACCATTTCCTCAATTTCAATGTAACCTTCTTGAGGGTAAGGGGCATTTTGATTTTTGTATCTGTATTCCCAGCACTTAGCACAGTACCTAGGATCTAGTAAATGCTTAATAAATACTTTGTCAAAAAATGTGGAATCACTGAATTTGAGAGTTGGAAAAGATGGAGAGTTAGGAGAGATCTTAGCGACTATCTAGTCCAATCTAGTCATCCATTCTTACATCTACAATAATGCGATCCCATTATAAAAGGGAGTCAAGCTCTAGTGAATGGACTGGGATGTTTGCCTTGTTTGGTAGTTTTAGTTGTGTCCAACTCTTCTATTTGAGCTTTTTTGGCACAGATATTGGAGTGGTTTGCCATTTCCTTCTCTAGCTCATTTTATAGATAAAGAAACTGAGGCAAACAGGGCTAAGTGACTTGCCCAGGGTCACACAGCTAGTAATTGCCTGAGGCCAGATTTGAACTCATGAAGATGAGTCTTCCTGACTTCTAGGTCTGGCACTATCTCTACTGTGCCACCTAGCTGCCCCTTGTGACAATTGTGTGGCAATTAAACTCTCTGACCTTCCATTTCCTTCTCTATCAGATGGATAAAATAATTATAGCTGAAGTTCCTTGAAAGACAATATGGTGTAGAGAAAAGAGCATTTGACTTGGAGTCTGGTTTATGCAGGGGTAGGCATATCTTTCCTTCCTTGCTGATGGAGGAGTAGAGTTGGCTCTTTGTTGAATTTTCCACAGTCAGACTGCCACTGCAGAATTTTACTCAAGCAAATTGTAGTTATTCAGTTAATGGTTAAATTCAACAGCTGGACAATTGAACTCATTATATAGTCCAAGTTGTCCAGTACCAAAAACTCCATTAATGAACAAATACCACCTGGCATTGGGAGTTGAGAGAGGTCACCACATTCAGGCTCCGCTGAAATGGAATGAGGAGCAGCAAGGAACTAGACAAAAAAAAAAAAAAAAACCCATGGGCATCACAAGGAATGTAGGAACAAAATGTGGGATTATCTTAGGAAATGAGGGCTATCTTACAGACTTTTTTCATCTCCTCATTCTCTTAAACTATGCCATATTGTTTTATCTCTTTACTTTGCATTGCAAAATATCCTTGTGCGTTGCCCCAGCAAGGCCAGTGTTCTACCCCCAATACAACTATATCTTCCTAACAGAAATAACGCTGCAGGTATCTTGGTATATGTTGTTCATTCCTCTTAGGTTTTTTTTAAGAATCTGGGAAGCTAGAAAAAATGCAAATCATCATTGCTAGATAGTATCAGTATCATTTTTGGAAAGACTAGAATCACAAAATGAATTAGAGGTTTGAATTCAATAAAACTCAAATGGATCTTTAATTTCATTCATATGGGTATTCTCTTTTAATAGTGCAGATGACAACCTATCCATGCCTGCCTGTCCTGTGGACTCCTTGGCTATGTCCTTCCTTCAATTTGATGTAGCCGGTCATCATTTGGGGACCTTTCTCTCTAATTGTGATGATACCAATGGAACATGAAGGCTATCTAATGATTATCTCTGTTCTCATCAGATGACCAGCTTGTCTTCTTTATGAGCACATTTCATGTATCATGTTCTCCGAGAAAAGAATTAAAATGCACTAGACATGATGAACATCAAATAACATCATTAAAAATGAAATTGATTATATTTTGACAGTCAGGAAAGTCCTCATTGCTGATGCAGAAGTAATTCTTGAATCAATTGTGTGCAGTCTGATTACAATATTTTAGAGTAAAGATGAAAATTAATACAAAGCTAAAAAAAGAACAAAATGAGGGAAAAAAGATATGGCATACAATCAAAACAATCTCACCAATTTAAACATATTGTTGATACTAAGGAAATAAATGGAGACATTGACATTAATTATAATAATTTCAAATAGATGCTTAACCAATGCAAATTGTTGCCATAATGAGGAGGTAAAAACATCAAAATCACTTTAGTGAGCAAACACTTTACATATATACTAAGTGGAACAATATGGAAGCCAAAAGCAATACTAATTTAGATTATAAATTCTTATTTAGAATATAATTTTGAAAATCAGACTTAATAAATGTTTGGTGAATTGAATTGATTTTTCCATTTGTCTTTCTCTCAAATTGTTTCAACACGTTAATATTTGCATTGCTGTCATTCATTCCCTCCAGATGTTTAGTAATACAAAAACCCCCATCTTGACTTGCATAACAATCAAGGCTGGATCAAATAAGCCATAGGAATATAGAGAGTAAATAAAAAAGGTTGAACTACTAAGTATTTAAAACAGGATTTTTTTACAATGGAAAGTAAAGGCACATTTAAGCGCATCCTAATCGTATTAGTGGTCAAAATATTATCTGGATTTTTAAAGAGAAGAAAAAATAGTTTCTTGGGTGATTACATCCATTTTTGTTATCTGTTTAAACTTTAAAAACAGCACAACTCTGTTCTCAGTTGCTTAGTTTTCTAACTTCATCTCTAACATGAAAGATTAAATCAGTGACATTTCAATTTTTTTCTTTAAAAAATGTTTAGAAAGAAAGAAAGGAAGAAAATAAAACTTGGGACATGGTGGGAATGAGAGTGAATTTCAACCTCCATGATCCTATTTTGTCCCCAAATGTCTCACTTTTTCACTTGTTATTCTATACCTTTAAGTAAAGATTCTTTGATCTGAAGTTTATTCCAGTTGGATGTGATGGAAATGCAGGGCTGAAATTCAATATTATTTCAGCTTATATTAATTCCTAAATAAATGAATAAAGTAGGAACCTGGGAGTTCTTGGCTGAAAGGAATCCGTTGATGGAGATCAGGACCTAAAATGATTCCTTTTATTTTCTGGACATTTAGCTTTGAGATGGTGACTTGGGTCCAGCTGGAAAACACTTTGTAACAGGGGTTGAGAGGATGTAGTGTTTTGCATATTGACAAATACATTTTTTGGAAGTTTTTTTTTTTTTAATCGGGGTAGTGGAGGCTGCATGTGGGAAAATTAAATGATGCTGTGGAAAAAAAAGCACACCATGTGGCTGCTACAAAGACATTTTATCTTGGGCCTTGAGAAGAAAACCTTTACATCACTGTAGAAACTCTTCCTTGGGGAGGGCAAAGTACAGTTTTGAAAAGGAAAAGGAAAGTAAATATTAATGTATTGGATTATTTATGTCAAATTCGTTGACCAAGGGGACAGAGAATGGGAGATATAGAAAATAGTGCATGTATTTGAAATCCAGTCTCACGTCAGTGAACCCAGCTCATTACCATCTGAAGCCCTTTAATTGAGGAGGTGAGGGAGGTGGGGAGTATTAGGGGATTTAAAGCCATGCCCCAGGAAAAACATGTCCATGTCCGGGAATGTGACACCTCAGTTGGGAATGACCGACTCTAATGCCGCTCCTTTTGTGGGAGTCTGTGACTCAACGGTACCTCTGATGTGGAGTTCCACACTTCCTCCTTAGGGATGACCATTTCAGGCACGTCTCCCCATGCTTGGGAAAATCAGTTTCTTCCTTTCTTGAAGAAACAGGATCTCATTTTCTGGGGTTGTCAACTTACCCCTTCTCAGTGTCACCAACTTGCTTCACTTGGAAAATAAACCCGTGGCATAATTTGGCTTCCCAGAGAGGGCCATCCCCTCTCCCCCCCCATTATAAGCCGTCACACCCAAGAGGTAATAATGAATGCTTGATACTCTGTCTGCCACAAGGAGAAACAATGGACTTTTTGTCCAAGGCCCTTGCACTGGCCTTTTGAAGATTTGTCAAGGCCTGCTGAGCCCTCAGTGCCTTTCAACAAAACATGAGGACCCCTGGGGCTGTGGTGACATTGATTGAAATGTATCTGTCTTGAGGCCATTTTGTCTTCATCTTTCTGGAGACTGAAACCACAGAAAATGTTGCTAGAGCTTCTTTGGTGCGTTACATGTACTCATGGGTTTCATCACAATAGCGAATTCTGACTGCTATCCATGTTATCAGATCATCATGCACACAGGATCTTAAATGAAGAATGAACATAATAACCTCCCTGTGCATTGTGAAGAACTCGGTTTCCTTTTCTTGTTTTATCTGAGTAGTCTTGACAACAAGGGGCGAGCTGTGTAAAATTGTGTAACTGAAGAGATGGGACAGCTTGTCCGAGATGACACGATATTGGATCCTACCTGGAAAAACTGAGTGTGGGTTTGAATGTTAGTAATAAGCTGCAATATTCTAATGTTTGGCACTGTCTTAAAGTGTTTTCTTTTGTCTCAGACCTTGTCCCATTTGATCATTACAGCAGCGGGGCCCTGGATTTGGAGCCAGTGCATCTGGGGTTCAAATCTTGGCCCTACCATTTACTGGTTGTGTGACCTCAGGTAAATCTATTAACCTCTCTGGGCTTCCATTTCCTAACCTGTAAAATGAGGGAGCTGGGCCAGATGCAATAGGTAGAAATTGCAAAAAGTCAAATGCTCTTATGTTAGAAGAAGATTTGTAATAATTCAAGCTGTCCAAAAGTAGGATTGGGACTGTCTCAGGGGGTACTGGGTTCCCCCCTTCCTGGGGGATGGCTGCTTGCCAGATGTGGTAAAGTGGGAATTCCTTTGGTCTAAGGAATTGTTGTATAGATATCCACCAAAATCCCGTCTAGATCTCAATTCTGTCATTCTATGACATTAGAAGTCTTTTCAAACTTGAAATCCATGACTTTTGGATACTATGGAACCTGCGAGATAAGCAGGGCATGGGTCATCTTGCCCATTTTATTTTCATAATTAATTTTATTTTCAATTAGCAAACATCTATTTCCTCTCCTTCCTTCTCCTATCCCCGCCCCCCCCCCCCACAAAAAGAGGAAAAAAAAAACCTTGTAACAAGTCCATTTTACAGAAGAGGAAAATGGTATACAGAATTTCAAGGAGTTGCTGAAGTTCCCATGAAGAGTTAGTGACAAATCTGTGAGGAAAGGCAGTGCTTCCCATGTCCTCTCTGACTGCTTTTACTTCTCTATTACACTCTAAGCTTAATGCTCCTGGGTCAGGAGGCCTAAATCTGGATAGCTGCAAGAGTACAATTTGGGGTCAGTAAAAAGATAAACTCAGAGCTGGAAAGAACCTGAGAAGCCATTGAGTCCAGCTGCCTGCCCAATGAAGGAGTCCCTTTTACAACATTCCAAGCAGACAGTCACTACCCTTCTCCTCTTCCTCCCTCTCTCCCTCCATCTCTTTGTCTCTGTGTCTGTCTCTGTCTCTCCTCCTCTCTTCCTCCATTCCTTTTTCTTTCTCTCTCCCCTCCTCTCCTCTCCTCTTTTCCTCTCCTCTTTTCCTCTTCTCCCCTCCCCTCCTCTTCTTTTCTCTTCCCTTCTCTTCCCTTCCCCTCCTCTTCTTTTCTCTTCCCTTCCCTTCCCTTCCCTTCCCTTCCCTTCCCTTCCCTTCCCTTCCCTTCCCTTCCCTTCCCTTCCCTTCCCTTCCCTTCCCTTCCCTTCCCTTCCCTTCCCTTCCCTTCCCTTCCCTTCCCTTCCCTTCCCTTCCCTTCCCTTCCCTTCCCTTCCCCTCCCTTCTCTCCTCTCCTCTCCTCCCCTCCCTTCCCCTCCTCCCCTTTCCTCCCCTCTCCTCCCCCATCCCCTCCTCCCCTCCCCTATCCTCCCCTCCCCTTCTCTCTTTGCTTTCCTCTCTCTGCCTGTTTCTGTCTATCTTTGTCTCTCTCCAGATTTCTGCCCTGGATTTGTGCTGTGACCTCAGACGTCTTTCCATCACCACATTCCTATCAGGGGAGATACTTTGCGGGTTCCAAGTTTGGGATACAATCTCCAGGCTTGTGTATAATCCTGTTGTTGTTGTTTTCCTTCCAGGAAACAGAAGAGTTTTGCCTTCTCCTCTATAGGGGCTTCAGGCATCGCTGAGGAAGTCAAACAACCAAGCCACTGGTAGCCAGAACATAAACATATTAACTGTACTTTCCATTTATCATTTGAGAGAGTCATTTTCTGACTGGCTGTGGTTGGAAAAATTAAGTCCTTATAATTTAGAGTCAACATTTCTCGTGGAATAACTTTAGATGAGTTGGAAGGCATTTTGTAGCCTCTCAGCAGAGTCTCCTATAAGGAAAACAACGTCCATGCATCCTGACTCAATCGCCCCTACTGTGAAGTAGACGACTTTATTATGCTGGGATCAGCTTACCCTAGGATTTCAAAGTCTGCTCTGGGAGCTCAGAGGTCTCCCTCTCCATCACAAAAAGCCCAGACTTCCAATAATTATCTTGATAACTACTCTGAAGGGCAGGGAATGTTTTCCCTTTTCTAAGTCTCCTCGAATGTATGCTACTCTCCCAGTGACAGGTGCTGGTGCAATGCATGGGAAGCTGGTCTAATTATAGTTCTGTTCAACAGGGGAGACTCAGAGCTCGGAGTGAGGATAGCCTTCCACATACAAGTGCTAGGAATCGAAAACCTTGCGGGGGGGCAGTATTTTCTCTGCCTTTGACTTTTTTATTCCCTTCCTGATGCAGTAAGATGTTTAAGGCTTACACCTATGGCATGGTATTGGAACCCCTCAGTCTATACTTGTATATCCTTGTCTTTGGCCTTGCTCCCTATTCATGGAGCAATATCAACCATCCAGGTGGCCAGCAGCTGCTCCTCTTTTTCAAATCCCTCTTCACACTATATTTCTTTCAGCAATCCCTTTCCATTCCACCTGGAGCCAGCCAAGAATACCTCCTAAGCCACTGGGGGCCAGAATCTCTGATGCAGGCCAGGGATGATCTTCCAGGTCATCACAAGCTAGAGGCCAATGACTTCCACTATGGTGTGTCCCTAGCTTTGTCCTTTCTCTCTTCCACAAGCTTTCTTAACCAACTGTGTATAAAGCAACCTTTCATCTTCAAAGACAGCTGGGCTCCTTCTCAACCCGTAATTCCCTGGCTTGTGTATATTATCTTGACGTTCTATCTTTTTTATGCAAACCACCCTAAATTTTAATCTCCAAGCCATCAGACGATTTCCATTTCTAAACTGTACAGAGCTGACCAAGCCTAGTGCTCAATGACGATTGTCCTACAAAGCCCAATGGTGTAGTAATAGCATCACACATTTAGGGATATAAAGGGATCTCCCATGTCATCTAATCCATCTCCCTCATTCCACAGTTGTGGAAACTGAGGCCTAGAGAAGTCATGATTTCCTGAAGGCCACACAGATATTAAGTGGCAGAGCCAAGAACATTCTGTTTGAGAAGAAAAAATGCTCCCATGATATCCACAACCCCCTTTCAATTATTCAAAAATAATATGAATCTTCTCTCCTTCAGATTAAATAGTCCCAGTTTCTTCAACTCTTCCTCCTATGGCATCATTTCCAAGCCTTTTTTCAAAATATAGTACATGTGATTAAAAAGAAATTTCTCTCTACTTTGGATCATTTGGGATACAACTCTTTCTGTTACTGCTGATGATCCAGAACTGATTTACCAGGTAAATATGAAAAGAAGACAAGCCCATGGAACTAGAATGTAATCACTGTAGTCAAGGTTCCAAAAACTGAATCCTAACATGCTATGTGATACCATAGGGTCTCTCCTACTGGCATCAGAGACTAAGAGATGGTTCTTAAGAGTAAAGGTGCTAAGACTCCTAATAGAACTTTAGGATAAAAGTCATTTATCTGTAAAATAATCAGAAGTGGTTCTCCACCAAAAGAAGAACATGACCCTCCAAAGTAAAGACTGGGTAAATTCCCACGATGCTGCCCACTGGGCCTAATTTCCAAGATTTAACTATATATACCCTCATCAGAAAGCTCTCCTATGTCTCCTTCTTCTAATATACTCTGTGCTTTTTGAAGGCAGGGCAGAGAATGTATTTTGCTTAATCTTTGTGTCCTGAGGCCCTACTGTTATTCAGTTATTTTCAGTTGTGTCCGACTCTTTGTGACCCCATTTGAGTTTTGTTGACAAGGGTACTGGAGTGATTTGCCATTTCCTTCTCCAGCTCATTTTACAGGGTTAAGTGACTTGCCCAGGGTCACATAATTCGTAAGTATCTGAGACAAGATTTGAACTCAAGAAGAGTCATCCTCCTGTCTCTGCACTACTAGCTGCCCTAAAGGTCCTAGTACAGAGCCTCATGTATAGGAGGTTCACAATAAATGTTTTAATGAATTAGGCTAAATTTAAATGAATAATGAAACATTTATTAGGTATTATTATTGTGGAATATTTGCTTGTTAAATTGTTCTTTCAAATTTTTTCTGGGTTAAAATGGTCTAAGCTTAGGTTTCAAAGCCATGAATCTACCTTCATGGACATAGCAGGGAAAAAAATAATCCTTTAAGAAAAATTATCGATGAGACCTCCTGGTCAGAAGTACCCAGCTTCTGCTTAACATTCCTGACCTGCACTAACTGTTCTCAAATTTTCTGTCCCAGGTTATACTCACATCTGCAACCACTTTAGTGGTCTCTGTCTCCCTCTCCCTCTCCTGGACAAGGAGAAGAAAATATGACCATGCTTGCCCAACGTGAGAGCTTTGCCCCCTGCTTTGTGTGTGGCTTCCCATGATCTTGAGTCTCCATTCATTTCCCCAGTGGCTTCTCCATCACTTTCTTCTGTTTCCTTAGAAAGGGAAACCACAGAGGGAGCTAGGACAATTAAAAACATGCCCCACACTTTCCTTTTACACCTTCCAGGGCAGAGTTGACTGCAATCGTTTAAGAAGATTACACGCAGAAGAAATTAATTCTCTTAGCATATCACAAAGAAACTGACAGAAATGATCACCTAATGGTGCCTAAGGATTATTTTCTCTTCCAATTTTTTATGCTTCTACTAATTACTCTCCTAATGAATCTGATTATTATGAAATCAGAAACTCTACCCTGCTTGTTCTAACAATAAAACCTCTGTGCTTCTGTGGAGTTTGGTCTGTAGAGGCACCTCTGTGGGCAGACACGTGCCCTAGTTTATCAGGGCTTCCCAAGTCTGAGGGCTCTCTCCTGACTCTGGGTTTTCAGCAAGGCATTTGACAAAGTCTCTCACCATGTACAGGTGAACAAAATGGGGAGATGTAGGCTAGATGAAAGAGTTATGTCGATTGGGACCCTGTTGAATGACTATGCAGAAAGAGTGTTGGTTAATGGATATACAGTCAACCTGAAGGGAGACTGTTGTGTTACATACCTTAGGATAATCCTGCTCATTTTCATCTGTGACTTCAATGATTGTACCTCCTTTTTCACTTCTACCTCTAAGAGCCCCTACCTTCCTTCACCACTCAGCCGAAGGGCCACCTCCTATATACATTGATCATACCCACACACCAGCTGTTAGTGCTGTCCCATGTTCCATACACTCCCACAAAAAAACAGTCTGGGAGAAGAAGAGTCTCAGGGTTTCTGGCCCAAACAGAAATAATTGCTATTTACACTCATTCTGAGCCGTCAGAGCCCACACAATGACCAAGTAAGGCTTGGGTTGGGACCTATTATTGACCAATCAATGAGAGCCGGAGTGATTTGGGTTTAAGGCATGATCTTTAAGAAAGAAATCTAACTTTGATAGACTTAGCTCCTCTCATCAATGCAAGGTTAAAAGACAGCTCCAAAAGACTCATGATGGAAAAAGCTATGCACATCCAGAGTAAGAATCATGGAGTCTGAATGCAGATTGAGGCGAACTATTTGCTCTTTTTTTCCTTCTTTTTTGGTTTCATTTCTTCTTTCTCATGATTCATTCCATTGGTTATAATTCTTCTTTATACCTGGACTATTATGTAAATAACTTCAATGTGAAGGTATATGTAGAACCTACATTGAATTGCATGCCATCTTGGAGGGGGGAGGGAGGAGGAGAGGGAGGGAGAGAAAATTTGGAACCCCAAAACTTGTGGAACTGAGTGTTGTAAATGAAAAATAAAAAATAAATTTATTTAAAAAGAGAAATCTAGCTTGTAAATCCCAAGATATCTTGCTAGGTTTCAGGGATCAAAATTTACATTTCTTTGGGTAGAACATCTACAGGTAGGGATATGATACTCTACATAGACAGAGGGAGGAAGAAAAGGAGGGAGGGAGGGAAGGAAGGAAGGAAGAAAAAAAGGAAGGAAGAAAGGGAGGGAGGGAGGGAGGAAGAAGGGAGGAAGGAAGGAAGGAGCTGCATTACCCAACTGGAACTGGCCAATTGGGTCCCCAGTAGGGCAGCTACTACTACTCACAGGTTGTTTATCCTTCATTCTCCAGTCATCCTAATCTATATTTTGCCACTGGACCCAGATAGCTCTGGATGAGAGAGTGAGGCTGGTGACTTTGCACAGCTCTCCCTCACTTAAACCCAATTCACTTGCAAGTCATGGCATCACCTTCTTGTTGTCACGGTCCTTTTCCAGAATGGAGGACATACAACAATCTGTAAATAGTGGTAGCTGCCCCACTGGGGACCCCACTGACCAGTTCTCATTGGGCAACACAACTCCTTCCTTTCTTCCTTCCCTCCTTCTCTCTCTTCCTTCTCTCCCTCTGTCTACATAGGGAATCATTCCCTTAACTGTGGGTGCTCTGCCCAAAGGAATATAAATTTTGATCGCTGAAATCTCACAAGGTATCTTGTGGTTTACTAGCTATATTTTCTTTTAAGGACCATAACGTAAACCAAAATCACTCTGACTCTCATTGATTGGCCAGCAATAGATCCCAGCCCAAGCCTCACTTGGTCACTGTTTGGGCTCTGATGGCTCAGAGTGAGTGTAAACAGCAATTGTTTCTGTTTTGTCTGGAAACCCTGACGTTCTTTCCCTCCCAGACTGGTTTTTTTTTTCTTTTGTGACCAGGTAAAAGAGGCCATTCTTTGCCTCATTTCTTACCTAGCCTTAATCATTGAATGAGCGTTGCCTCAGACAAACTGAGACTTGGGAAAGACCTTACCTTAAAAAGGCCAAGGTCTCCCACTACAACTGGGGCCATCTCCAGTCATCCTGATCCATATCTTGCCACTGGGCATAGATAGCTCTGGAGGAGAAAATAAGGCTGCTGACTTTGCACTGCCTCATTCAAATCCAATTCACTTGCAAATCATAGCATCACCTTCCTGATGTCATGGTCCTCTTTGAGAATGAAGGACAAAAAGCAATTTTGCGTTTACACATCTATGTACATGTTGTGTTTAGTCAGCTGTCCTCTCAGAATCCCATTAACATATAAACTCCTTGAGGGCAGGGTTTTTGTAATTTCCTGGCATATAACAAATGCTTATTGAATAAATGAAGGCAAGATGGAATGCTTCTCAATTTTCAGATGACCCAGGAATGGAAACCATGTCTAATACACTGATTAAGATAACTGAGTTTCACAATATCCTGTTGACAAATGAAATGGAAAATAATTAAGAATAAAAATAATTGCATATAAATATTAGTTTGCATTTATATAGCATTTTACCTACATTATCTCAAGCCAAATCTTAGAAAGCTGCTTGGGACAGTAAGAGATTGAATAACTTTCCCATCGTCACCGAACTGGTATGTGCCAGAGGTAAGACGTGGTCTTTGTCATGCTGAAGTTTGGCCCTCGATCCACTATAGCTTGCTGTCTCTCACTAAATCATTAGTTAGTACATTTTTGTCTCTTAGGAGTTGCCTTTTTTTCAAAGTTAAAGTACTTGAATCATCAGTTTGTTTCAGTATCTAGTAACTATAGCCTTAGGTTTCAATGTGTGAACTGCTAACCTCACTCTTTTTTGAGCTCAAATGATCATTAGTCATAGTCCCGGGCCTTCTGTCCCCTTTACTCTTGACCTTGATGGTCTCTCACTTTCAAGAAGTTAACCTTGTTCTGTGGATTGACATGTTTAGACTTTAAATGCTAAGATGTATGTGAAATTCCATGCCTTGCACTGTGAACAGTCTGCTATGAGTAATTTTACCACATTAGACATGCCAACACTGGAAGCAAAATTTCCAAGGCAGTACCCTCTACCTGAGCTAGGAATGAAAGTAAGTCTTACATTCTCCCTATGCACCTACCCCTCCCTCCCCCAATCAATCAAGGGGGGATAATAAATCACCAGTTTACTGAGTGTCTACTCTGGGCCCAGAGCTGTGTGGGACATAGGAGTGCATTTCCACTCCCGTTTAATTATGGAAACTTCTCAGAAATTGTAGATTACAGCCAGCTGACACTGTAAGTGTCTCTTGGAGGAAAATACTACCAAATATTGTTCTTTTTCCCTTAGAGTCATTTTTACACCACCTCTGCCCTTGGGAGTTTGTCTATGTATGACCGAATTGTATGGTTACAGTTGGGTTAAATTAGCTCTGTTGAATATATTGGGTGTTTGGGTATACCAAGCTCTTAATCTGTACTCCCACACCCACAAATATGAGCTCTAGATAAACTCACACCCATATTTTCAGAGAAGGAATTCAGTTCAATGCAATATATATTAAAATCATCCACTGGGTTCTGGAATATTGTGCTAAAGGCTTGGGGAGATACAAAGTTTAATGAGACAGTTGTGGGCCTTACAGAGTTCGCAGTTTGCTGAAAGAAACCTTAAAAATGTCCTAGTCCAAGTCTCTCGTTTTGTACATAAGGAAGATGCTTTGTGATGAAAGGAGCTCTTCCATGTTTCCTTTGGATAGGATCTGTTTATTTTTCAACTGGACTATTATAAAACCATCATATGATATTCTAGGAAAAGACCATTGCCCCTGGGTGGGAGCCCCACCGAAATGAATTATCACCTTGAGATCAGAGTGAGTAGTGCTGGCAGCTGGGCCTGGGCAGATGTGACTTGTTCATTGGACCTCAGCTGGTGGTAGTCTATTATGAGTGGGGGGAGGGGGGTTGGAGTGGGGAGGGAATCGCACCAAGGGCATGGTCCTTTAGTATCACTTGGACTGAGTAGAGGCTAGGCTGAGGTGAAGATGAGCTCCATTTGTAAGTGAAGAAATAGCTTCTCTATAGCTTGTTTGTAATTGTCTGCATGTTCTCTCCTGTTAGATTATAAACTCCTGGAGGGCAGGGACTATTGCCTGTCTTGTAGACCCTAGAGCTTAGCACAGTGCC
Organism: Trichosurus vulpecula; assembly: GCF_011100635.1. NCBI lineage: Eukaryota > Metazoa > Chordata > Mammalia > Diprotodontia > Phalangeridae > Trichosurus > Trichosurus vulpecula. The sequence continues at coordinate 71,776,874 of NC_050580.1, forward strand.
TGGCACACAGTGGACACTTAATAAGTGCTTTTGATTGACTGACCAATCTATACTTGGAGACCCAGGCTGTTGGCCTGGATTCAGATCAGAGCCCCTGGAAAAAGGGCCAATTAGTGTTAGATGAAAGCACAGCTGTATGAATGGTTTACCTTATTTAATTTTTTTTCCTACTCTTTCCCTTATTTCCTTAAGGCTTTTAGAACTTGGACCTTGTCTTAGGTGAATTAAGGGAAAGAAAATTTCTCCACATCTTCCAGATAGAGATTGGGAAACCAGTCAGGCTTTAGGATTAAATTTGTGGCACTGTGACAGTGAAAGAAGAAACAGTTTGTGAAAAGGGCCCTAGATGTGGGCTTCTGACTCCAAAGGTGGGTTTGAATTCTATCTGTCATTGACTACCTCTGTGACACTGAGCAGGTCACACGAACCTTTTCGGTCTCAGTTTTCTTTAAAATGAAAGGATTGGTCTGGGAGATGTTGAAGGCTCCTCCAGTTGTAAATCAAAACTTTGTGGTCCTATGACACCCTGGAGACAGTGGTTTATGGGTTCATTGGGGGAAGCTGCTTTTGACGCACCCCCCTCTTCCAGGGCATTTCATTGTTTCTTTCCCCGAATAGGAGGCAAACACTTTGAAGTTTCCTTAAACCATGTCAGCCTTTAAAATTTATATTTCAGCATTGATTTCAATCTCTTCCCCCTCCCAATTATTCACGAGGCTATTGATAATCCATGAAACCAAGTTTGATGTTCAATCTCTTACCTTTCTCTTGTCCCTAGAGCCCTGAAATGGTAAGCAGGGAAATGTCAGGTCAGGAAGTGGAGCAGTGGGAGGGGGCCAGTACTGAAGAACCCCAAAGATCATTGGGCCCCTTCCAGCTTTAGTGTTCTGTGGTTCTTCTATTCAGTTCATATTTCAGCCATAAGTCTTGCATGTACATGTCATAGTTGAAGGTCTAAAGAGCCATATGATACTAGTATTAGAATTGACCTTAGCATTATGTAGTTTAACTTTACCCTCAATAAATGGTCATGCATAGAGCATGGCATGCGTGTGAAGGAGGGTGCTGGTATACCTGGGCCATTCTCTATGGATGCTTATGACCCAACATGAGATCTTTCTCCATAGCATTCCTGGTAAGTAACCATGGATATGACGGATAACACAGTTTACAGGTATTATCTTAGAATCTTTGAGTAATTCATACCTTCTAGGGGATAAATCACTGTGTCAGAGAGCAGAACCCTATTCTCCAAAGCAGGCATCAGGAAGCAGTTATGTCATAAGATGAAACTTAAGGCCTTTGTTTGGGATGACCTTTCTGTGTTTTGTCCAGCTTCCCCAAACCTTGATGGTCCAGCTCTTGTGCAAAAAGCAGAGGTGCAGCAGGAGGCCACTCACAACAGTTAGAAGAGAGGTCTCTTGTTTTGCTCACATCACTACCCAGGCCATGGGGGGGAAGAAAACCCCCAGGTTTATTTATCTTTGGGTTCCTGGCTCCTTGAATCTTTCCTTTTCTCTGATAGTTCACTGACTACCATGTAGGAGTGACTTTGAATGCTTTTTTTTCCCTTGCTGGAAAGAAAAGTTTATTTCTCTGCTGAAAAATGGCATGTTTTCCTTCTTCTAGTCCTTGCTGATACTGCCTAAGAGAAGGAGCTGACAGCCTAAGAGGGAGGGTCAGGAGGTCAGCTAGACTCTATTTCTGGAGTCATGCAGATATGTTTGCCTGGAAGCTTCGGTGGTCTCGCAGAGCAATAAGCATCAGAGGGCAAGGAAATAAAAGTGACAATGAGGGCTTAGGGGAGAGATGGTGGCTTACTTTCACTTCTTCCCCTGTAACATGCAGCAAAGCAAGGAGAGTGTTTACTCTGAATAGTTAATCACATGAAACAATCCCCCTCCTGTCTCCCATGCCTAGAATACACCCCTTCACTGCCTAAGCAGCTTGGTGGTATAGTGCTGGGCTTAAAATCAGAAAACCTGAGTTCAAATCCAGTGTCAGATGCTCAATAGCTATATGACCCTGGGTAAGTCACTTAACTTCTGTTTGCCTTAGTCTCCTCATCTGTAAAATGGGAATAGCTGGGTTCAGAGCTCAGTTGAGATGGTACATCCAACATGAAATCTTACCTGATCCCCTCAGCTCCCAATTCCCCTCTGCTCCCCATTGTTTTAGATTTACCTACATCTGTGGTATCCCTCAATAAAGTATGATCTTTGCAACTGAAAAAGCAAGAAAAAGAACAAATTCACAGTCCTCCAATTAAATGCCAAATTAGAAATTCTGAAAATCAAAGGAGAGAATGATAATATTGAAAGTAAGAAAACTATTGAACTAATAAATAAAATTAAGAGATGTTTTTATGAAAAGAACCAATAAAATAGATAAACCTTCAGTTAATTTGATTAAAAAAAGAAGAAAACCAAATTACCAGTATCAAAAAATGAAAAGAGTGAATTCACCACAGAAGAAGAGGAAATTAAAACAATAATTAGGAGCTATTTTGCCCAGCTGTATGCCAATAAATCTGACAACCTAAGTGAAATGGATGAATATTTACAAAAATATAAATTGCCTGGATTAACAGAAGAAGAAATAAAATACTTAAATGACCTCATTTTAGAAAAAGAAATTGAACAAGCCATCAATGAACTCCCTAAGAAAAATCTCCAGGGCCAGATGGATTTACACGTGAATTCTACCAAACATTTTATTCCATTAATACATAAACTATTTGGAAAAATAAGTGAAGAAGGAGTCCTATGAAATTCCTTTTATGGCACAAATATAGTGCTGACACCTAAACCAGGAAGAACCAAAACAGAGAAAGAAAATTACAAACCAATTTCCCTAATGAGTATTGAAGCAAAAATTTAAAACTGATTCTTCTTTCACAACATGACTAATGTGGATATATGTTTAACATGATTGCACATGTATAACTATATCAGATTGCTTGCTGTCTTGCAGAGGGAGAGGGAGAAAAATTTGAAACTCACAATTTTAGAAAAATGAATGTTGAAAACTCTCTTCACATGTAATTGGAAAAAATACCATTAAGGAAAAAAAATAAAGTATGACCTCCTTGAGGGCAGGAATGATTTAATTTTGTCTTTCTGTGCCTAGCATAGTAACTGGTGCATAGTAGATGCATATTAAATGCTTATGTTCTGATTAATTGGTGCACATTCCAGGGCCCCCAACTCAGGGCTGCAGCTGAATGGGTGATTGACAGTCATGATCAATCTTCACATATGGATCAGATATTCACATACCAACATCTGAGGCACTTGAACTATTGTATGATTGACTCATGGCTCCACTTCTTTGGGAAGGCAGAGATGTCCTCTCTTTTGACTTTGCATCCCCACTACCTTGTCAGTGCCTGGCACACAGCAGGCATTTAATTAATGCTCACTGATTGATTAGTATTGTGGAAAGAGTTTAAATAAAACACATGCCTCCTGGTAATATGACAGCAAGTATACCAACAACAATCACTTAGCAAAGGGTGCTCTTAATTCAGCATAGATTTGCACCATCCCTCGATTTCCCAGGGCTTCATGGAGATCCAGCCTTCTCAGACTCCCAGCCTGGATTCATATTCTAGTGAAATCCCAATGATTGGATCACCAAATACTAACCTAGTAGAAGAATTTCAAAAAGTCATATTTTGTGGAATTTATCACATATCACTGACTATAGCAATCTACTCTTTGATAAACCCAAAGAGGCCAGCTTCTGAGTTAGGAATTCACTATTTCACAAAAACTGCTGGGAAAATTGGAAAATAGTGTGGCAGAAACTGGGCATAGACCCATATCTTACACCATATACCAAAATAAAGTCAAAATGGGCACAAGATTTAAGAATAAAGGCTGATACTATAAGCAATTTGGGAGAGCAAGGAATAGTTGACCTGTCAGATTTATGGGAAAGGTAAGAATTCATGACCCAACAAGAGATAGAGAGCATTATAAAATGCAAAATGTATAATGTTGATTATGATAAACTGAAAACTTTTGTATGAACAAAGCCAATGCAGCAAAGATTAGGAGAGAAGCAGAAAATTGACAGAAAATCTTTACAACCAATGTCTCTGATAAAGGTCTCATATATAAAATATACAGGGAACTGAGCCAAATTTATAGGAATAAAAGTCATTTCCCAATTGAGAAATGGTCAAAGGATATGAACAGGCAGTTTGCAGAGGAAGAAATTAAAGATATCTATAGGCATATGAAAAATGTTCTAAATCACTATTGATTAGAGAAATGCAAATCAAAACAACTCTTAGGTATCACATCTCTCCTGTCAGATTGGCTCACATGACAAAACAGGAAAATGATAAATGCTGGAGAGGATGTGGGAAAATTGCAACATTAATACATTGTTGGTGGACTTGTGAATAAATCCAGCCATTTTGGAGAGCAATTTGGAACTATGCCCAAAGGGCTATAAAAATGTACATACCCTTTGACCCAGCAATACCACTCCTAGGACTATATCCCAAAGAGATCACACAAGTGGGAAAGGGACCTGTATGTACAAAAATATTTATAGCTGCTCTTTTTGTGGTGGCAAAGAATTGGAAATCAAGGGAATGCCCATCAATTGGGGAATGGCTGAACCATTAGTGGTATATGAATGTAATGGAATACTATTGTGCTATAAGGAATGGGGAAGATATGGACTTCATAATAACCTGGAAAGACCTACATGATCTGATGCTGAGTGAGAGGAGCAGAACAAGGAGAACATTATACACAACCAGAGACATATTGATTCTGTGATGATTCATGTTGATCGACTTGGCTCTCCTCTGCAATACAAGGCTCAAAGACAGGTCCAAAGGACTCATGATGGAAAAAGCTAGCTACATTCAGAGAAAGAAATGTGGAGTCTGAATGCAGATTGAGGCTAACTATTTGCTCTCTTTTTTTCCTCTTTGTTTTTTGGTTTTGTTTCTTCTCTCTCATGATTCATTCCATTGGTCATAATTCTTCTTTGCAACTTGACTATTGTATAAATAAGTTTAATGCTAAGGTTTATGTAGAATCTATGTCGGACTGCATGCTGTCTTGGTGGGGAGGGGTGAGGACAGGGAAGAGAAGAAAATTTGAAACTCAAGAACATGTAAAACTAAGTGTTGTAAACTAAAAATAAAAAATCTAATTAAATAAAAAAATTATCACATATCTTTGTGCCATCAGGATATCCTTAGGTCACCATATCAGTGTTGTTAGTATCAACCCTATCCAAGGTGAGGGTCAGAAAACTCATGATGTACTATTCTGAAAAGCTGGGCCATTGCCAGTAGTCCTGACCTATGTTTTGCCTCTGGACTCCAATGACTGGAGAAGAGAGCGAGGCTGATGACTTTGCACAGCTCTGCCTCACTTAAATCAAAGTCAAGACATCACCCTCCTGATGTCGTTGGTCCTATTTGAGAACAAGGATGAACAACGACAACAATACTGAAAAAAGTGCAAACTTCAAGCTTTTCCATGGCTACTCCAATTCCATTGTGTGTGTGCATGCGTGCATGTGTGTGTGTGTGTGTGTGTGTGTGTGATTCAGTCTTCCACAAAAGCAGTTATGACTAAGATATTTATTTTTTCTGTTGAAAAAGGGCATCCCTTGACACTGGACTTGTCAGCATGAGTCCACTTTGTGAAGTATCAAATAATAATTGACATGAGTATGTCATTAAGAACCTCAGCCTGATGTGTTCTTTCAACAATCTGATGGTCCTGGAGGTACCCTGAGGTAACAACTACGTGTTAGATTAGAACAAAATGACCTACAGAAAGGAATTATGCACGTACTGAGAAAACTTTGCAGAATTGGAGGACCCAATTGGAGGACCCAAGGACCTTTTATAGCTGTGCTGTTACAATTTCTATTGACCATAGTTCTTGAAGAACTATGTAGGAGGACTATTGGGTAGCACAGTGGATAGCATGCTAGGCTCAAAGTCAGGAAGATTTGAGTTCAAATCCAGCCTCAAACACTTATTAGTCATGTAACCTTGGGAAAACCAGCTTATTTCAGCCAATTTCCTCATCTGTAAAATGGGGATAGTAAAGCATCTACATCACAGAGTTATTGTGAAGATCAAATAAGCTAATGTTTGTAATGCATTTTGCAAAGTTGCACTATATAGTATCAGCTAGCAGAACTTTTTTTATTAAGATTTTTTATTTTTTAGTTTACAACACTTAGTTCCACATGATTTTGAGTTCCAGATTTTCTCCACCCCACCCCCCAAGACAGCATGGAATCCAATATATCTTCTACATATAACTTCACATTAAACTTAATTTTTTTATTCTTATGTCCTTAAATGTACAGAAATAGAGACTTTTTTTCAGTGCTTATGGCTATATGCTTGTCTACAGGCCTGACAGAGTAATGTTGAACTTTGAAGTCTAGAACCATTTGCTTTGCCAAGTCTCAAAATATCTCATGCCACTTAATAAATGTTTTTTAATTGATTGATTGGATAGACTCTGAGGTCCCTTCAAGCTCTGAAATTTTGTTATTCTTCTCTGATCCTCCTCTTCAGGCTAATCAAACCATTCAGTTAAGTGTGGGTCCCATTAGACTGGCCAGTGAGTGACTTGAACCTAGTGTGGAGGGGCCAGTGAGCTGAGAAATTGTTTGAGAAATTCAAGACACTCGTCAGCCTTCACCATGAGTTATCTGCCTATAAATAAGGCCTTTTATGATTTTTTTTTTAATGAGGGAAATGGCTGTGTTTTTTTTTTCCTCCAGAAAACTGTTTTTAGATGATCTTGGCCACTTTCCTCCAGTAATCAGCTTTGTGACTCACACCCAGGAATTGTTCACATACAACTCTGGCTGGAAATTCTGTCTGGTGGCCTGGAATTGATTCCAATATTGAGAAGACTGTGAGGAAGCATAGCACATGACAGGCGATTACATATAAACTGCCTGGGGCTTCTATTTGTTTCAGTGGGAAGTGACTCATATCCTGGTCATGAATCCATATTGATCTTTCATGACAATTTGAGGATATGAATTTCTCAACAGTGGTGGGTTCTTTGTCAAAACAGCTGGAAGGGCTGCCCCTACAGGTCTACCTGAAACTCCCCAATGGGACATTTGGAGCTCTGTGGCAGGTTCTTGTCATACAGAGACCACAGAAACGATCATTTCTGATACCAGGTCTTCATTTATCTTATTTAGGCTCAAGGAAATTGTGAAGATGGACTTTACCTGAGGATGGATTTATTTTTAAATGACAAAGTCCCTGCCCTCAAAGAGCTTATAGAAGGCATATAGAATTTTTATAATAAGTGCATAGAGTATATAATATATATTATATTATACATATATATGATATATAAAATATAATATATAATATAATAAGTATATAGAGGATGATTGGGGGATACAAGGGACATAGAGACAAGATGTTCTAAATATGTTTGAGAAGAGACAATGACTTTTGGTGGGGAAGATTAGCAAAGGCCATTTTCTTGAGGTGGGACATGGTACCTGAGCTGGGCCCTGAAAGTATATAAGGATCCTATAAAGAGGAAATTCTTAAAATAAGAGATCCACTTGCCTGGATTACATACACATACACACACACACACTCACACACACACACTCACACACACACTCACACACATGCACTGTATATAAGATATTACACATGTATAATATATGTATATGTGCATATATATGTATTATATATATGTATATGTGTGTGTTCCAGACAAATGGATCTCACACACACACACAATATACACATACACACATAAACATTTTAATATATAACAATTATATATATAAAATATATAAACATGATGCAATATTTATAAAATATAAATATTATACAGTAATTACAGCAAATTTTATATATGTATATAACTATCTTTGGAATGTACTATCAAGATTTTCTTTTTTACCAAGTTTATTTCCCTAATTATCTTTTTTTCCAATTAATTTACATTTCCTAATGGCATATACACAGTCCCCCAAAAATAATGTCACATTTTATGCTGCTTTAAAGTGTACAAAATGAAAAAAAAAGAAAAAAAGATGAAGTATATAAAATGGTTTTCTCATAATAACCATGTGAAATCAATAGTGTAAATATTATGGTGCCCATTTTACAGATGAGGAAACTGAAAATTGGGAAAGGGTAGGGACTTGCCCAGAGTCTCATCGCTAGTTGGTATCAGTGCCAGAAACTGAATTCAAGTCTGAGGACATCAAGGCCAGCACTGTCTCCTTGATACCATGCTGCCTCTCATGCATTCATAGGAAATCATAGGACTTCAGCTGGGTTCTCTTTATTTTGCAGATGAGGAAGCAGAGGGCCAGGGAGCCTAACTTTGTGAAAGATGTGCCCAGGATAACACAAATAGCGAGCTGCAAAGGCCGGATTCAAACCCAGGCCTTCTGATTTGAACCCCAGTCTTCTTCCACCAGGCCTCCTTTAGTTAGTGAACACTAATGGAAGGCCTCCTGCCTGCAGAGCACTAGAGTAGTCATCACAGAGGAAGAAAGTAGACCTGATCGGTACCCTGATGAACATACATTCTGGCAGCAGAAGCAAGAATCCAGGCTGGGCTTTTACATCTTCACCAGTGAGAATGGATCAGGTGCTCCTTCAGGCTTGAATCTCAGCATTTGTTCACAAAGGAGTTAAGCTGCTGCCAGTAATGAACCAATCATGGTGGGTGTTTTTTGGGGTGGAAGGCAGGGATGGGGCTTAGAAATGTCCGCAGAAGAAACAAACAAGGTAGTAATGGTCAGCAATAGGCCTAAAATGAAGGTGTTGGACTAGATAACCTTCATGGTCTATTTCAGCATTAAATCTATGATCCTATTGTCTCCTATATACTCAGGATATCTTTTGAGACATCTCCAGCCACAGCGTCTGTACTTTACCCCATTCAGGCCCTCGCTTTTGCTCCTCACCTCCACTTCTCACCTGAGAATGGGACTCAGGAGCCACCTTAAGCTTTGCCCTCTTTGCCTTATCTCGATCAATTATTGCTTTCCACTAACGCTTCCGGGATATCTCCAGCCATGCCATCAAGTGTACACCCCAACCCCTCCTCTCCAGATCCCCTTTCTGTGTTGTCTTCCTCCATAAGAATGTAAGCTTTTTTGAAGGAAGAGACTGTCTACCTTGTATTTGTTTCCTCAGGGCTTAGCACAGAGCCTGGCACATAGTAATTACTCACTGAATATGTTATCTATCTGTCTAGGATGTGTATATTTTATGTTATGAATAGCACAAAAGATCGTGGAGATAGGAGATAGGAGCCTGATACCTTGTCCAAAACTTGGAGTGTGACTCAGCAAAAGGATAGCCCATTATTTGCTTAATTCTGCCTAGGAGACTCAGACATGCCTGGGCTATGGATATTTTGACTTTGTCCTTCTATTAAGTCGCCTGTGAAAATGTTTTACCCAATACGCCCTTTTTCAGCACTCTGGATTTGAGCAATGCCTCTGCAGGTAAACTAGAGCTGTGGGATTATTTTCCTAGTTCAAGTCTTGGTTAAGGACCATTGGCTAGAATGAGCTGCTCTCCCAGCTTCACTCCTATGGGCTGAGATGGCAATCTCTGTGTTGGCAAATCAATTCAGTTCAACCTTACAGCCTGGCTCCAATTTACCTTCTTTGGCTTGTTATATATTATACCCTTTTTGTGTTCCTCATTCCAGCTAAATTGGCTTTCTTGATATTCCTCACACTTGACATTCCATCTCCCCTCTCTTCATTTGTGGCTGTTCCCCATGCTTAGAATGCACTGCTCCCTCATTTCTGCCTCTTAGACTCTCTAGTTACTTCCATATTTAAACTTATATGTCACCCCCTACCTGAGGCCTTTCCTCATCCCCACCTCTCTGTTGCCACTAACTGCCTGCTAGTGTCCTTCTGAAATTACCTATAGAAAAAAAAATATGTAGTTCTATGTGCACATGATGTTTCTGCTAAGTTATAGTGAACTCTTTGAGGGCGGTATTGGTTTGTGTCCTCAGTGTCAGGCACGGCACGTGGTGCATAATAAGTGACTGTTGATGGATGGATAGGTGGACAGATGATTGACTGAACTAGGTACTCGAGTCCTTGATATGTTCTCTATCCACACTGAAGAGGAGACAAATTTCATGGTGCTTGGCCTCAAATACTACTAGATATTCCTCCACCATGCAAACCTCAACTCTTCTGTGCCTTAGATGAGGGCTCTTTAGCTGCCCTTCATCATCTCATGCCTGGACTATTACAATAGCCTACTGTCTTTACAGGAAGCCTTTCCCAATACAATTTATTTTTAGTTCCTTTCCTCTGTTGATTATCTCCAATTTATCCTGTCTATAGTTTGTACATAACTGTTTGAACATTGTCTCCTCATCAGATTGTGAACTCCTTGAGACTGTCTTTTGCCTTTCTTCATATCCCAGCACTTGGCGGAGTGTCTGACACATAGTTGCCGTTTAATAATATTTCTTGACTGACTGACTGCTGTGCCCCTGTGTTCTCCCCACCATTCACTCCCTAATAGCCAGATTTTGGGAGGTCTGTGACATTTGTGACCTTATTTAGGTTTTCCCTTGAGTGCCACATGCCCAGTGTGTTGCTTGGTCTCTAAGGCTGTACAGCTTGTAAGAGCTGCTAGACCATAGCCTTGGAGAACCACTGGGTCAATGATATACTATGGCAAAGCATCAGAGGGGGCCTTTATTGGGGGAAGAAAAAGAACAATCAGGTTCATCACTGGGGCTCTTGTTCATTGAGAATCAGAAGATCTGGTTCTATAGCCTGGCTTTGCTGTCTACTTAGCTGGGTGATCTAGGGAAAAACTACCTCCCTCTCTTGGGCCTTCAGTTTCATTAACAGTAGCACAGGGGAATTGGACTGAAATGATGGCTCAGGTCCTTTCCACCAGTAAATCCTGGCATTCTATGATCTATGATAGGAATCCAATGTCCAAACCATGAAGGGAACCCTCATTTCCTGAATGTCAGGAGCCTTTGTTCATGTTGTCCATGCTGCTACTTTTAAGGAGGCTTATTTCTCCAGTGATGGTGTGGCCTGGTGTTTCCTGGCTTGGTTTTGGTGTGAGAGGGGCAGAAATGGAACCTCTTACAAGGCAGCTTCAACAACAAAGGGAAGTGTAAGCAATCTGAGGTATGGAAGGCTGGATTTTTTCCAAGCCAAAGGCATCTCTTAGACTTAATTAAAAAGTCAAGTGCCAATCACCGGGGTCAGGGCAGTTCATATTTATGGATTTCTCTATTAACAACACATTGTCATTAAGGCCAGGATTGAGCTGTAGGCCAGATGGACCATGTTGGAGTAACATTGACAATTTCAATTATGTTTCACTGAGGTGTTGTGTCCCAGATCTCAGGGAATCTGGAATGAGGGAGTTTGGAATGAGTGCAGAGGACCGGCTGATTTTGTTAACACACCCTGTCCTGACTGATCATGTAGGTGGCCCTTCTCCAAACTCCCAAGGTCTGAGTCCAGAACACTTCAGATCCCTTGACTATCCTGGGATGACTTCTCTGGGGTTAGGCTTTGATTACGCCAAAGTCTAGGGGCCAAATTCCATAGACATGAGAAATAGGGTGGAGGCATTCATGGAGGGAAATAGCTTCTGAGGCAGGGAAAGGGTCCGAGGGCCCTTGACCTTGATGGCCAAGACTGAGGCTGGTGACTTCCATGTGGTGTTTGCCACTGGCGAGCTGTGAGACAGAATAGAGAGTTGACCATGGAGTTGGCCAGATCCCCTTTCCAGCTACTCATATGCTTCTTTTTAAAGTACTAAACCCCCCTACATGCTGAAGGCAACTAATTGCTTCTCGCTGGAAGTTGCAAAAATAATAAGATTTCATGCTCACATTGTATCTTTGGCTGTGTCTGTACAACACCAGCACATCTGGAGGACAAGTGAAACCTTAAATCAGTCATCCAGATGTCTTGTGAACGTCATACCATTCCAGCATCCAAACAATTAAGGGCATGGGACAGATATGACTTTCATCTGTGGATTTGATAAATGATAATTTCAAAGAATCCTATTCAATTCCTTCAAAAAACAAATGTTTTAGTCCAATTTAAGAAATGGGGAGAAACTACAGTGGGGGGAAGGTATTCATCCAAGATGGTGCTGAGTGTGCGGTGGTTCATCTGGGGAGCTGTCCTCTCATTCTCCTGCTTGCAGTAACAGAGAAGAGGACTGGACGTGGATTGAGGAAGATCTAGGCTGGAATCCTGCCTTTGATAGGTGTGATCATGGACAAAGACCTTTACCTTTTCCTAATCTGTGAAATGAAGATATTAATGCCTATAGCACCAATGACTTTGCATGGTGGTTGTGAAGCTTATATCAGATGTTTGTAAAATGCCTTGCAAATTTCCAAAGTTTATATGAAGGTTGTTTATCATTATCATTATTATTATTATTATTATTATTATTATTATTATCATCATTAATTATTGAATCCGTTGACACACAGGGAGCATCTTACAAGTGCCATATACCTCCCTGGGCCTTGCTGATTTTCAGTGATGCTTATTACCCCTCTCCTTATTAAAGCCAGCTTATTTCTGGAATGGATTATGAAAATGAGAAATAATTACCACTTGGCTCCCTTTGCTTTCCCATTGTCCAGTGACACCTGGGAGACTCGGACTCCTCTGGGTTTCTCTCTCCTAAGTAAGGCTTTTCCCCTTTTCGGTCTCAGGGCAGTCCAGTGGGTTCCCACACAACCCCAGCATTGTGTACCTGTAACAGAGCACCAAACTACTTCTAAAGTGCCTCTGCCTTTACACAACCAGTATCCTTATTCCAGCACACACAGTGGCAAAGGCGATATTCATATTCTATGACCGATATTTATTGATTTTGATTCCCACGATCCAAGAAAAGCTTGACTGCATTGCCTTGTGGTCAAGTCATAAGGATGCGGGGATGGGGAAGGGGGAGTTGGAGAGAGGGAAATGGAATAAGAAAAAAACACACATACACCCCTTTTTATAACTCTTTGTAAACGTAGTTTATGTATGCCTGGTGCAAGCAATACCGAAATGGTCTGTTACAGTTAAGAGGTGGCTGTGAATGGGTGCTCTGTTACAGGTCGACTGGTGCCCCACTGAATCAAAACATTTCAGTCCAGCTACAATTTAAACAGTCATACTCCAACTAATTATGGGAAGCAGCCTGAGTGAGGAAGTATGCTTTCCTTCTAAAAGCACTTTACCTTCAATGAGTAAACAGTCCTAAGTGTAATATTAAAAGCACTAAAGTTTATATGCATTTTTATTTTGTGCTAATAGAGCAATTAAAAATGCATATGGTTTGAGATTTAAATTTTCTCCTTGGACCTATGGCAGATGATCTCTTGCCAAACTGTGGCCATAGAACATCCATCCAAGAGCAGGCTGTTACAGCCGTTGCCTGATCATCATATTTTAATGAAGTAGATATATGTGGAGTGTTACCTAGAACAGCAAAAAAAAGGAAAAAAAAGTCAAGAGAGCTTGATTTGGGTAAAATAATATTGTTGGCAATGCTTTTAAGATTAGTGAGTATTTCCAAATCCCTTTTCTAGTTCCAGACACTGCTCTGGCAACAGGAATAATGATAATTTATATTCATATAATGCCTTACAGCAAAAAATTTTGCTTGCTACAACTACATTTGATCTTCAGTCAGTCAACAAATATTTATTAAGCATATACTATGTGCCAGCAATTCCTAGGTGCTGGGAATGTAACAGAAAAAACCCCAATAGAATAGCAACAGATCTCAAAGGACTCATGCTGTATTTGTAGAGACGTGTACCTATATGTAAGTACACACAAAATCAGTATATGAAGAATAAATTATGACACAGGAATACAAACACAAGGTAGTTAAACATAATACAGGTGGAGGGAAGGTGTCCACAGTCTGTGGGAATCAGGAAAGGATTTAAGAAGGAGGTGTTGTTTGATCTGTCCTGAAGTTGGGGGGGGCGGTGGGAAGGGAGTGATGAGAACATGGTGTATTCCTGGCATGGTTAGTGCAAAATCATGGAGATAGGAGATGGGGTGTCATGGAAGGAGTTGAGAAAAGGCAGTTTGACTGGACTGGAGAGGGCAAAAAGGGGAGTAGAATGAGGCTGAAAGGATAAGTTGGGCAAGCATCATTCTCCCTAAACAGATGAGGAAATAGGGTCAGAGACGAAGGTCATAGGAATTGGAACAGGAAGTGTCCTTAGCATTCAGCTGACTCTTTTTTTTATAAAAAAAGGAATCTGAGACCCAGAGAAATGAATTGTGATTTTCCAAAGATGAGAGAGATTGTTAAGTAATAGAATTTAAATTTAAGCCCAAATCTCCTGCCTCTCCATACTGTGCTCTTTTCACCATAGAGCCCTACCCCTAGATGGATGTAAGTGGCATACCTGGGATTTGACCCCAGGACTCCTGACTAAAGTCCTATATTCTTTCCACTGCACTTGGCTGACTCAGGGAGAGGAAAAATTGGCAATTATCCAGTGTTGATTGAAAAAATGGGTCACACAGACTCCTGATCCCTTTTTGGTTCACCAAAATAAGGTGAGAAGCCTCTATCATTTGGACAATTGCTTTGCTTCTCCAGCCTCCCCTGGAAGGGGATGAGATGGGACTTGCAACCCACACTTTGTTTATTGTGTTATGCACTCAGGCTTGACTCAAGGCCATGTATCTATACTATGGAAGAGAGATGGGGAGAACTGGGACATTGATGGATAGATTCAAGTCAACGAAACACTCATGCCTAAAACAGATTTCTGAGGGCTTTTTGGACTGAATTATCTGGATAATTGCTTTCATTCTCCCCTTAACTTTGCTAGTATTGTACTACAGAAAGATATGAAGGCAGCATAGTTTCCAGGAATAATACTCTGTTGCTCTGCCCTTGTGAGACTATGTATGGTCTTGGTATTATTCTTTAGGAAGGACATTGATAATCTGGAGAGCTTCCAGATGATTTCAGCCAGGATGTTGAAGGGCATTGAGTTCATGCCATATGAAGACTGATTGAAAGGCAGAAAGCAGCTCAGAGGAACATTATACCCTCGTTCGTGCATTTGAAGGTCCACCATAGAGAAAAGGTCTTGTTCCATTTGACCCCAGAATGCAGAACCAGAGGAAAATTTGGGTTCTGTGTAAGGGAATGGGAAAAGTCCCTTACAGCAAGACCTCTCCCAAAGTAGAATGAGCTGCCTGGGAAAGTAGTAGGCTCCCACTCAAAGGAGGTCTTCAAATAAAAATGGAATAACCACTTATATCATAGTGGAGATTCATTTTCATGGATGTGATAGAAGGATTCTAATTACTTAAAAATTACTTTCTGATAACTCTATTTCAATTTAAGTGGTTTCCTTTATAATCTTATGTATTTTACTTTATGCATTTTAAAAATATTATTCTGAGAAGAGGTCCATAGACTTCCCTAGACCACCAAAGTTTCCATGATAAAAAAAAAGGGAAAAAAAGGCTAAGAACTCCAGCTGCTGGTCCCTTCCCACTCTAATGTTCTGGGATCTTGGGATATTTTCTACCTCCTTGCTTGCGCTAAGTCTCTTTGTATTACAGTTATTTAAACTTTTCCTAAATCCCAACTCTACAGTTTTATATTGAGGACATGGATATTGGTTCTTCCTTTTCCCCTTAGGGAATGCCTAGGTTCTTTTCCCACCTCCCACCTACCCCCACTTTTTTCCGTATTCTTGTTTCTTCCTTCTAATTCACAGACCAACTCACCAATTCATTCCTTCATATTAGAGATCTAAGGCCCTGTTGCCCTGCAATGATGCTCTGTGATTGGTGAGATACTTTCAGAGTGGTGAATCCATCTGGGTCTGCTGCATTCCTAGACTCCTTTCTTAAGCCTTGAATGAGCCACACTAAGTTGAGAGAAGGAGTTTCTTTTTCCCAACCAAACCTTCAGAAATCCTGGGAGACTGAATATTTGCAGCCAGCCCAAATAGAAAGTTCCCATTTTTCCCATAATCCCTTAGCCATGTGAATTCTTCCAGGGGGTGGATGGGAGAGCACTTTTTGTTAGGCTAAGATTCCACTCAAGCTTTGTGGCTTCAAAGTTAAAAACTGAACTTGAGCCTTGTGAGACTCGCATTGATTTACACTTGACAAAGCTCAACTTCCTCTCTCTATAGAAACTAAAGGCATGGAAGTCTTGTAAAAAATAAATGACTCCAAAAGCATCTTACACATCCAAGAACTTTTTAAAAACCAACATTCTGATGAGCTGGATGTAAATGGATCAGAAACATATGGAGTAGATTTCCCCTGAAATACACTAAGGGGCTTCAAAATTAAGGAGAGCTTGGCACAGCATATTTGGGGGTGTTGTTGAACCCAGAGCATTTGGGAAACAGGTTACAGTTCTCATGAAGAAGCATATATTTGGCTGGATTTTCTCAGCTCTCATTTCAGCTCCAGCAGGAACTGTTAGGGGTTGGAGAAAAGACGGAGGAGAGAAGGTAGATGGGTAGGGGATGAGATCCACAGGAAGTAGAAGGGTAAACCTACAGATTTTACAGATTTCTTGGAGATTTTTAAGCCTTGGGGACAGCTTGAGAATGGGGATGAGGTTTAAGTCGGTTCTCGAAATATTTTGCAACCAGGTTTAGTTGGCTTAACTCTTAATGACTCACCAAACATTCTTTCTGAGCCTGCTCTAGATATTAGAAATGAACACAAATAATTCTGGAAATATTTACCCCAGAGGGCAGCCAGAGCACGTGCATTTATTGAAAATGTATCTGTTTCATTGTAATGGACCTGTAGAACATGCCTAAGACACTTCCAATGACATCTGGAAACATGTGGTTGCTGGAAGTTGATGGGGTGAGACTAGTTGGATGTTTAAAGATGCAGTGGTTTATTTTCCAAATCCTTAATTGATAAACAAAGCCCCACTTATTGAATGTCCTTCATTCTGAAGGAAATGTACATAGGGATCATCAGATACTCTATGCCTTCATAGAATTGCATAGTTAGATGGTATCTCTAGAGGCAATCAAGTCAATCTCCTAGCCCCTCTGCAGGGCTGTGTCCAAGCCCCAAGATTGATGGTTGTCTATCTTAGGGATTTCCTGGAAAGGATAATCCCCAAATCCCCAACCTGTTCCACTACCTCACAACACTTGGGTTGTTTCTCCATACTCAAGGTGGAGAACTCAGACAATTCCTCAGTTATGTTGGGCCTACAAAACACTCTGGCCAGCATTATCCAGGAAATTGGAGTTATGCCTGTGTCAACATGGGACCGAAAGGACCATAGTATAGCAGAACCAGTTAATATAATTTATGGTGGTGGTGCTACGTAATGATCAACCACAGTGACCATTTTTCTCCCCTTCCCACAGGCCATCTATATTTGGTCAAGTTTAGACTGGGAGCTGTGTCTACATAGAACAAATTCAAACAGAATTTTGTGAGTTGGACTTTTTCCTACCCTTCCCCTTCCTAAGTCTTTTCAAGGAGAAATAACCCAACTCCTTTATCTGAACATAGCATCTGCTTTCTAGTCTTTTAATCAATGTTTTGATTTCTGAATCCTTCCTAAAGTAGATACTCTAAGAAAGCAGGTCTCATGAGCCTTGGATGCTGAATGGGAGCTGGGGACTGGTGTACAGTATGGTCCTGAGAGTCTCCTCTGGGATCTTTTTTCTGGTACCACACTATAAGTGTATTGGCAAACACACATACAAACATATGTATGTATGTGTATATGTGTGTGTGTGTATCTATATCTATCTATCTATCTAAAGACTGTGAAGCATTTGGAAATTAAGTGACTAGAGCTTTAGGGCTTGAAGTCAGGAAGACCTGAGTTTAAATCTGGCCTCAGATACTTACCAGCTATGTGACCCTGGGAAAGTCACTGAACTTTTCTTTCTCTCAGTTTCCTCAACTGTAAAATGGGGTTAACAATAGCACCTACCTCATACCAGTCTTTGTAGTAGCAAAGATCCAATAACAAAGTAGATGCCCATCAAATGGGGAATGGCTAAAAAGAAATTTCGATATGTGAATGGAATGGAATATTTTTGCCCTCTTAGAAATGATGAATAGAGAGAAGCATGAGAAGATATACATACATTATATATATATATATATATATGTATATATATATATATTAACTAATGCAATGTGAAGCAAACAGAACCTTAAAAAAACAATACACATGATGACAACAACAGTATAAATGGAAAGTAGAACAAAACAATCAAAACTCAATGCTATGGAATTATAGAGATGAAACTTGTCAGCAAAGAAGAGATATAAGAAGACATTCCCTCACATCCATGTTTGTAGTGGAGGAGGACAGGGTGTAGAACACTGTATATAATGTTAGACTTATTCAATGAGTTTCTTAGTTTTCCTGAAATGTTTTCTTTTTCCTTTTTATTCTGTATTACAAGGGATGGTTCTCTTGGTGTATACACACAAACACACACACGTATGTATGGATATATGTATGTGTGTATATACGTATATGTATGTGTGTACATATATTTGTCTATGTATATATACATATATGTATATGCACACACATCCACACATATGTATATGCACATGTATATGTATACGTGGGTATATGTGTATATGCACATACACACATACATATACACACATATAGACATATAATATATACACATAGGTACACATATGTACACATATGTGTTTGTATATATACACAATGTGTGTATATATGTATGCGTTTGTATGTGTGTATATGTATGTATGTGTGTGTATATATATATATATATATATATATATATATATATATATATATATATATATATATATATACATATTTAAATAGATGGGCCTTATTCCTTTAAATGGGGACTTGAGTTCCTCTCTATTAATACTCCCACTGCTACATCTGGAAAAAAAACATGTAACCTATTGGTTTATACTTCAGGTTTGTTGTTTTAAAATTGCATAATTGAATATACCTTCTACTTATTTCTTTGGATAATGTGATTAGGTAGAAAGAGCTGATTGGAAATAAAGAATTTCAGGAATCCTCTGCTCACATTTTCTTTGAAATGCTTGTTTCTTTTTGTTGAGAGGCTGGGACTGAGCCAATATAGCTGAATTGCCTTTAAAACAAAAGCTCCCATTTTGGAAATACGATTTTGAAAAGTTTGCCGAAGAAAAATCTGGCTACTTTATGGCATTAATATTCCCTAGTTCCTTAGAACCTGAAAAAAAATCGGTGAAATTCAATCGATGTGTTACGAGTTATAGACCTTTGACTTCTCTACGGTTAATTAGGCTTTAAGTTAAAGGAGGGGGGGAAGAAATAACAAAAACCCTGGGGTCACAGAACTTCCATCAAACCTAAACTCAAAGCTTTGCCCTTTTTCACCCTCACAATGAACAATGTAATGGTGATAGATAGCTAGATGAAAGCTAGAGTCTGAGCCTGATCCTGGCTTCCCCATTGTGCTGGGTAAAATCTCTTGGGGTTCATTGAAGAAGTTAGGTGCCACTGTGACAATTACAACCACAATTACTCCTTGCTCAAGCTGTTGGCAAAATTGATTTCATACCCTTTGTATTTGTCTTTCATGGCCCGTTAAAAATCAACCCTGTTAGGGTTAGGGTGTCAGGAATTCCCAGGTATTTAGACTGGAATGAAAGAGAATTCTTTGCTTACCTCTCCTCCTCTTCACGGATAGAAACTTCATTGCTTTTTAAACCAATGGTTTTCTAGAACATTGTTGTCACTTCCCAATAACCCCACCTCTTGTAATAAAGATGTATAGTCAAACAAAACTCATCAACGCAGTGATTGTGTCTGACAATATATTGCTTGGTCTGTACCCATTGTCCACCAAGTCTTGAAAGAGAGGAAGAAAGTATATTTCATCACCAGTCCTCTGGAGTCAAGATTAGTCACTGAATTAATTAGAGTTATGATGTCTTCATTGCATTATTATGGTCATTATCTAAATTGTTCTCTTGGTTCTGCTTATTTAGCTTTGCATCAGTTCACAGGAGTCTTCTTAAGGTTCTCTGAATTCTAGGGAATTTGATTTGTGATTCTGAGAACAGGAAAGACCTGTCTCTGTGTCAAGTGGAATGGATTGGGTGATTTCCAATGGTCACCCAATTGAGCTGCCTGAATAAAGAGAGGTACTGGACTTTGGCATTGACTGAAGCTGGGGACCCCAGCAACTCCCACAGAGAACCTGCAGATGTACTTTTTGAGAGTTTCTGTGGGGGCTTTCAGAGGCCTTTACCAAAAAAAAATGTTTCCAAAAATTCTGTAGAACCCCAATGCTGACCACAGCTGGTTAATTTGTGACTAAAACTAACGGCTATATGCCCAATTCAATCTCCAAATGTGGCTGAATTACGACCTGCTATAGATATGACTTCATTACATATACAAAAAGTCTGCATTTGAAGTAATCGATTTGGATTAGATTAGATTGTTTTAACTGTTTTATTTTAGCCTTCAAATATACTTTGATGGACCTAAAAACTAAGGTCTGCCAAACAATTCAGAGAATGAATGTCAGTAAGGTAGGACTAGCTAGAAGGAACCTGGATCAGGGGCTTAGTCAGGCAAGGAGGATACTGGCAAATATCATGACTTAGACAAGCAATAGACCGTATATAGTGAGTTAGGGCAGGAATGCATAAGCATCATAGATCATAGAGGGAGTGGGTCAAATCTGGAAATCAACTGACATCCATAGGCAGCGTTAAGAAAGTCTCAAAGGCCAAATGTATATGGGAACTAGAATCCAGAAAGTCAAAACGGTAGCACTGGCATTCAGGAAAGGCTAGATATATGCAAGTAGATCAGAGGCCTCTTTTACATGACTCCCTCTTGTTGGTAAGTAGGCCAGTGGCTTCAGGTGTGTCTATGTTAACCATTCGAGTGTAGCTTGCTCTGGATTAAGGGAAGGAGACACTCATCTCTTTTAGCAGACAAGGTCTCTCAGTCCCAGGCTTACTAGGATATGCCTGAGGCCTTTGTAAAAGTGTGAACTTATTTCACAGATTACCAGAAACAGGTGTTGCTAATGTACATAATGTTCTACAACTTGGAATTGAGTTTTCTTCTTGCCTGTAACATATTCCTGGAAAGGAGAAAGAAGGGGAGCCAGATAGCCTATCAGTGGTCTCACTATGTATTGAGGAAGAAAATGTAGAAGACCAGCTGAACATGAAAAAACATACTGGAAAATCTATTGAATGATGAAGAAAAGTCCATGGTATTGGTAAATAAATTTCATTAAGGGTCTTCAACTTCTAATTGTAAACATAATTTCTAATTCTAACCCTTATTCTATTTCTAACCCCAATCCTATTCTGTTTCTAACCCTAACTCTAATGTTAATTCTGTACTCCTTTGGAAACAACAGAATTAACCTCCACAAGTGGAGGTAGACCTGATGCTTCTGGGATCATTTAGCTTTATGGAAGAATGGGATTAAGCTAGAGTAGATGATACGAGGTGGTGGAAGTGGTGAAGGCTCATGTGAGCTTTACGGCATGGTGAATGTGTCAAGGGAAATTTGTTCTGTAGCAGGCACTCAGGCTGAGCCCTGAAGTAAACTGGGGATTCCAAGAAACAGATAAGCGGGGAAAGCATTCCAGGCAGGGGGGCAGTTAATGGAAAGGCATGGGGATGGGAGATGGAGTGTTATGTGTGAAAAGCAGCAAATGGGTCGATAAGGCTAAACTGTGGAGTGTGTGGAGAGAAAAGTAGGATGAGGGCAAGTGGTAGAAAATTTAAGGCCAACCAGAAGCATATGAAGACAACAGGAAATCCATGAAATTTATTGAGTAGGGGAGTGGCAGGGGCAAGTCTGTTTTCTAGGAAAGTCATTGCTTTCTTAAAGCATATAGCTAATAAGTAGCAGAGTTTAGACTTGAAGTCCAATGCCAAGCCCAGTCTATCCCATTTCTATCATACCACACTTCCACCCCTAACAATTGGCTGTAGGCTAAATGGATGCATGAAATACAGACAGGAGAGAACATTGCTTGGTGGGTTTGCTGATGGAGGCTTTGAACCCTGGGTACATAAGACTTGTATTTTGTCTGTAACACTCCAGAATGCTTTTGCATCCTTCTCTTCACTTAGATGTACTGTTCTATAATAAACTACTTGGCTGCCTAATTTAACAGACCATCAGGTCCTTTTGCAAGATCAGCAAAGCTAGACTGAAAAGGCAGGCAAACGCTGGCTTTGCAGATTTCTAGCTAGATGTGTGGCTGATTATAGACATACCATGGAAGTCATGCCCAGCAAAGAAGAGCAAAACACCTGGGTGGTTGCTATGGCAGCAGTGAAATAACAACATGGAAGTCAAGTAGAAAATGCCAACGAGAAAACCAGATTTCAGAAGCTAAAGCAGAAAAACAGTTACAGAGCAAAAGAGGAGGAAACATGGCTGCCACACACAAGACACCTCCTTCCTGGTCGATAGTCAATAGTCAGCATAGTCCAACTGAGAGAGACCTATATACCAGGGGAAAAAAGACTGGAAATCTGGTACAGATCTAAGACTGGATTATTACTTTAGCATGATAGTAGAAAGGAATGAAAGAAGCTTTTTCAGGTACCTATGTTTCATAGGAAAGGGACTTAGTATCCAATAATCAATGCTGAGATGCAAATTTCTCTTCCTTTCCTAAGATCCTGGGATCACTGGTTTAGGGCTGAACAGGCACTCAGACATCATTGGTTCTTAGCCCTTCTCTCCTCCTAGTTTTACACAAGAGGAAACTAAAACCCAAAGAGGTTAGATGACTTGCCCAAAGTCACACAGGTCGTATGTGGTAGAGCCAGGATTGGAACTGAGGTCCTCTGCCTCTAATTTCAGTGCTTTTCCCCACTGTATCACATTGAGCCTCTTCTGTGACACCAAAGATGAAGACCCCTGTTAGAGACCCAAAGAAGCAGATAAATCCCCTTTGGAGTTTTTCTTGGAGGTATCCACATAGGGCCTCTAATTCTAGTCATGAAAGGCATATGTGCACCATAAAGAGATACAGGTTTAGGGTAGGAGGTCTTAAGGACTGTGTGACCTTGGGTAAGTCACTTAATTCCTATTTGCCTCAGTTTCCTCAAATTGGGATAATCATAGCACCTATCTCTCAAGGTTATAGTGAGGACCAAATGAGATAATATTTGTAAAGCACCTAGCACAGTGCCTGGCTTGTAGTAGGTACAATATAAATGCTAGCCCATCTATGGGACTGTCATATAGATTATCTAGCAGGACATTTTTAGGCACCCTCCTCCTCCCCGCAAATGCTTCTGTAGTCTATATGCAACTGGGGCTGACGTTATAGACTATCCTTGACCAAAGCTGTCTTCTATGGGTGATGACCATGGAAGGTCACTTAGGTAGAGAATGATACTCTGATATATATATTTATATGTGTGTGTGTGTGTGTGTGTGTGTGTATATGTGTGTGTATGTATATATATACATATATATGTATATATAGATATGTATATGTGTGTGTGTGTGTATGTTCCTCACCATAGGGAGAGAAATAGGTTGCCTAGTAGTGAGAATATTAAATAAAGTTTGATTTCTCATTCATAAAGAGGTTGGAACATATGTGTAAACACAAAGGTCCTAAGTATCACAGTGAAGTGAAGACATGAGAGCATTTCTAGAAGGATGTTCTCATTATATCTGAAGAATCATTGCAGGCCCAAAGGCTACAGGTCCCATTTATTGCTTTTATAATCATGGTAGGAAGGAAAGAACTTGGACTATGTGGGGGCCCCCACCCATCATGAAGTTAAAGTTTATCAAACTCATGGCCATCTCAGAAACAATCCTGGCTTCTCTGAGGGCCATCGCTCTTGGAGAACAAGGAACAAAATCAAAGCAAGGGGAGTAGGATTCCTGACATTAGCCCCGTAAGTTCTTCTCTCTGTAGAACAGAGGCAAGAAGCTTCCCTAGATTTTCCCTGTGAAGTGGAAAGTTCTCAAGACCAGAATCTATAAGAATGCTGTGACTGTCAAGAAGTAAAATAGCAGCCCTGTGCTTGTCTTTGTCCAAGAGGCATCTCCACACAGCCTTCAATTCCATTACTTTCATAGTCCTGCAAGTGGTGATTAAACACCTTCTGTTTAAATCAAGTGTGTCCCTGGGGAACCTCCTCTAATTTTTTTTATAGCCCTGCCCCATCACTCAGCAGTTCATGAGCAAACAAAGGGCTATAAAAATCTTTTGTTCTGGGCAAAGGTCATCATTGTCCCCACTGAAATGAGTGTCTATCCAAAAGGGGATCTCTGGATGAGTTCATTCCATTGGACCTTGGTCATGCAGATGAGATCTCTTTCTTGAAGTGTTTAGGGAGGTTAAGGAGTCAATAGCCAGATCTACCTGACTCAAAATGTAAGTAATTGTCTCTATGAGTGGAAAATACTAATTAAGGGTAGTCCCGGTGACACAGACAGGTTAAGAACAACACAGCTTTATTCAGATTTGTAGCCATGAAAATAAGAATTGAATTGAACTCTAGGGGGTTTTGATAAAGGAAAGTGATTACATTCCCTTTGTTCTCACCATCCAACTATGGTAGAGGGTGTGAGTCCTGAAATTTCAGCAGAAAATGATGAGCTAAAGCTCAGGGAATTCATCTTAACCCACATGATAATATTTTCACTGAAAAATGAAGGCTGATGGGATAAGAATATGGTACTCTAAGAGGGAGTATACTAAGGCAGGGCAGGGTTTTACAAAAGGAATTAAGGTTGTAGTTCTGGCTAGATGTGAAGTGGTAGGCAATGGATTGATCAAGTGTGGAATAGAAGGAGCACTTGGAAAGATCTGATGACTTCTGGAGGTCAGACAATCAGTAGGTTGAGCGCAAGAAGACAGCTAAGGAGTAAAAGGTTGAGTAGGTGTCAAAGGATTAGATTTATTAGATTTGAAAATGGGAAGATCACTTAGTGAGTCAGGGATAAATAGTAACTGGAAGCAAGAGTCACAAAAGAGGAACTCTGATTCTAGAATAGAAGCTGTTCTTGAAGGATCATAAATTTTGAGCTACACAGGGACTTTAGAGGTCATCTTCCACAGGATCCTCAGACTGATGGTCAACAAAGATTTACTAATCATTTACTATGTGCCTAACATTGTGCTAAGCACTAGGGATATGAAAAAAAGGCAAAAACAGACTCTGACTTCAAGGAGCTTACTTTCTAATGGGGGGGGTAGAAAATAAATAAATATCTACAGATGAGGTAAACTGAGGCAGATAGCAGTTAAGTGATTTCCCCAGGGTTGCACAAATAGTGAGTGGAAGAGCTGTGACGTAAATCCAAGTCATCTGACTACAAAACTCTTTGTATCATTCTGAGCACCACGTACTCAATATGCTCTTAGTAAATGTTTATTTAATGAAATCGAATTTACTCTGTGTCTTCCTATATTCAATATTGTATGAGATAGAACAAGGCACAGAGGTGTTCTTAAACCAGCATCAGAAGAAGAAAAAGAAGGTGAGGAAGAGAAAGAGAGAGTCAGATTCCCACTTGTTCCGATGAATGCAGAAGATATGCTGGGAGGTCTCTCTCACAGTAGTCAAGGAAATAGATGGGAGCCCTCCCTCTGCTCTCTTCTCTTGCCAACCAAGAAAGTATTCCTCATCACGCCATTCACGCTAGTCCATTTCTGAGAAGAAAATTGAAATACAAATTTAAAAAGTTGGCACCCCATTTGCCAGTCCACTAATCAAAGAGCATCATAATACTTTTATTTTGCATCTCTGTTTGCTGTCAAGACAGGGTGGGATGGGTGTTTTCATTGGAAGGGACAGAAAGATAAAAGGATAATAGTGAATTGATACCCCATATGAAGAGATAGATAGTACAACTGCATCAAGATGCCAAGATGGGTTCAATTCACCAGGCCCAGCTGAATTGCATCTGAGGGTACCAAAAAAAAAAACCCATCCATCGATGCTGTCATCAGTGATCTTTGAATGATCATGGCAGAGAGAAACTACAGAATTGTAAAGGGGCAAATGTCACATCAATTCACAAAGAAAAGGTAAGAGAATGGAGTTTCCAAGGTCTTGACAAGGTCAAGGGACTGACTGATAAGGGGAATGGTGTGGATAGAGCTCACTTAGATTTTGGCAAAGCATTTCACAAAGTTTCTCACACCATTCTTCCGTACAGGATGAAGACATGTGGGATAGAGGATAGGACGGTTCAGTGAATTCAAAACAGATTCAATGGCTGGACCCCCAAAATCCTCATTAATGTTTTGATATTGACATAGAATAAAGGCCTCAGCAGAATATTCTGTACTTGGCTTTGTGGTATTTTTTTAAAAATATCAATGATTTGGAAAAAGGCAAATTAGACTGCGTGTGATAGCTAAGACACTAGATGGCTGAATCAAAGTCAAGAAAAGTCCGGATAGGCTAGAACACTGGACAGGAAGGGGGTAAGCATTTATTAAGTTCCTACTGTGAGTCAGACACTATACTAAGTGATTTATACTTTACACACAATACCTCAATTGATTCTCTCAACAACTCTGGGAGGTAGCTGCTGTCATTATCCTAATTTTAAGGTTGGGAAAACTGAGGCAAACAGAGGCTGATTAGCACAAAGTCATATGACTGGTAAGTATCTGAGGCAGGATTTGAACTCCAGTCTTCCTGACTCTAGACCCAGTGTTCTATCTATGGTGTCACCTAGCTGCTGCTAATAAGATGAAATATAATAGAAGGAAATGTAAAGTTGTTGGAATTTTAAAGGACTATAAACCCGATAGGAATCATTAGCATAATATGGCAGCCAAGAAATCTAATGGTTAGATTAGGTTGTATTTAGAGAGGTACAGAGCTTATGGATGTGCTAGTCTTACCATATTCCACTTCTGCCATACTCTAGGAATGTTATGTTCATTTCTAGATGCTATATTTTGGAGAAGATATTGATTAATGCTGAAGAAAGCCCACCAAAGGGAACCAGAAAGGTGCAGAATTGTAAAAAGAAGCGTCAAAGGTAATAAAGAGACTTAGCATGAACACGCTAGCTATCTTTAAATATCTGAAGAGCTCTCATATGGAAAAGGGATTAAATTTATTCTCTTTGGCTCCAGACGGGAGAATTGGGAGCCACGGTGTGAAGTGGAGGCAAATTTCAGCTTGATGTCAGGAATAAAACTTTATTTAAAGACCTAAAAACCATTCTTAGCTTGTGATGTACGAAAGCAGGCCATCAGCCTCGATTTGTTCAGTAGTTCTATAGTTTGCCAACCCCTGAATGAGAGAATTCAAAATGTGATGAGCTCTGTGTTGGTAGGCAGTGATTTTCTCACTGAAATCTCTCAAAACAAAACTAAATGACTTGAAGGTTATGTTGTAAAGGGGGATTCTTGTTCTGATATGGTTTGGACTAGATGGCCACCAAGGTTCCTTCCAACTCTCAGATTCTGTGACATGATTTCAGAAGACGACTTAGTGATAGAAAAGCTACCTGTCAAAAAATCACAGTCTCAGAGCTGAAAAGAACTTTGGAGGTATCACCTTTATCATCATCATCATCATCATCATCATTAGGATTTATATAGCATTTTAAGGTTTGCAAAATATAAATTTCTGTCATAGAAGATAGTTGCTATTTTTGTCACCGCCTTACAAATGAAAAAAAAAACTGAAGCAGGCAGAGGTTAAGTGACTCCCCTAAGGTCATACAGCTATTAAGTGTCTGGGTCAGCATTTAAACTTAGTTCTTCCTGAATCCAGGTCCAGCATTCTATCTACCACCCAGTAAGTAGTACCATTTCTTTTTACAGATAAGGAAACTGTGGCCCAAAGAGATAAAATAAAATCTTACTGATTTTTAAATCTTATTTTATTTAGTGCAGCTAGTAAGTGGTAAAGGCTGGAGTAGAACTGAGGTCTTTGACTGACTTTAGTTGATCTTTCTCCTAAACCAAGCTGCCTCTGGAAGATAATGCACCTTTCCCCCTCCTTGATGGAAGAAGAAACCATTTTATTAGCTCTCTTCTGGATGCTAGACAATGGGCTGCACAGATTGATTTAAGTACCTTCTGTCGTAAAGGTAGATTAAGTAATTTAAGAAGCCAGCTAGCATCATAAAGGTAGTTGGTGGCTATATAACCCTGGATGCATCACTTCAATTTTCATGGCCTTAGTTTCTTCATTTACAGGGTGAGGAGGTCAGACTCAATGGCCTCTAACATTCCTTCCAATTCTAACAGGCTATGCTGCTATAATTGAACACTAATTATGAGAAAATTTGGGCTAGATGATCCCCAAAGCACCTTCCAACACTGATCTGTGGTCTTAGGAGCCCATGGCCCCGCCTGACTTTTTATGAATTTTATCTTGCATGTATCACACACTTCCTCAACTGCAGTGCCAGCCCCTCTCAGCTTTCCGCCGACCTTGGGCCAGAGGCTCCCTGTCCTCTCAGCCTTTCCCATGTGGAAATTCAGCAATGTCTTGGATCCCTTTACCACCTCCGGCTCTCTCTCAAACATGCTGGGTTTGATAAAAGCTCCGACATGATTTATCAAACACTTTCTCCCCTCCTGGCTTCAGCCCCTTGGTGTATTTGAAAGGAAATCGGCTCCATGTGTTTCTGATTCATTTACATTTAGCTCATCCCCATGTTGTTCTGTAAGGGCCATAAGATGTGTGAGGCGCCCTGGAACCTTTTTACAAGCCTTTAAAAAGATATTTTTCTTAGAAGCAGGAAGTTACGTTCTGCCAAGAAGAAATGAAAACAAACCCCCAAGGGTTCATTGGGGGGTTCATTCTAAGGCAGGCCTGAACATGTTTAAATGCTTTCTTCCCTGTTGGAGAGGAAGCTGCTGAGTGAATCTCTGCCTCCAATTCAAACGAAAGGGAGCAGAACTAAGGGTTGGTGTCAAGGTGCCTTGTCCTGGGATGAGTGGAAATCAAGAGAATTGCTGTTTACCTCATTGGATGCCTCTTGTCAACACCCTTCCCTCCTCCCTTTTCCCCCATTACCAACCGTGTGCCCTAGGCAGGTGGCTCAGCTTTGGGATGTGTTCTTATCCCCCCTGCCCTGCAAACACACATAGCTACAGACATCTCACAGCCTCTCTGGGCCTTAGTTTTTCTTGTCTGTAGAATGGGTATAAGAATGATGCCCACTTCCTAAAGATGTAGTGATGAACAAAAGAAATATTTTATCAAGAGAGATACTAGACAAACCTTAAGGCATTGAATAAATATTTCTGAAACTCTATCTGAACCCCTATGGCTCTAATTCTATACCACTCCATGGGGTTGTCAGATAATCCCATAAATACAGACTATTAGAGATGAAAGGCAGTTTAGAGAGTTTTAAAAAGAGAAGTGGAGGCTCAGAAGCCTGTGATTTGTCTAAAATCACACCGTTTGTTAGTGACCGAATCAGAACTGGATGTCCAATCTCAGGATTCCCTGATTTGAACACTATTAGTGTCTTTTGTATATGTCTACTCTGTTCTCAGTTGGGGAAA
This sequence comes from Trichosurus vulpecula, assembly GCF_011100635.1. Classification (NCBI taxonomy): domain Eukaryota; kingdom Metazoa; phylum Chordata; class Mammalia; order Diprotodontia; family Phalangeridae; genus Trichosurus; species Trichosurus vulpecula. The sequence goes on from NC_050580.1 coordinate 71,806,448, forward strand.
GAACAGCACAGAGGTGGTGTTCCCTGGAGGATTCACTGTGGATAGGACAATTTGGTAAGAGAATAAAACAGAGAAGAAAAAAGAAAGTGTTTTCTTTTTAGAATATTAGTCTGGTTCTCGTCATCCTTGGCACACTGGTATTGTCAGATGAGCGAATAAGACCCTTCTCTCTGCCCTTCCCTAGCGCATTGTTGATTCTCTCCTTGGCAGAATTTGGTCTTGGAAGTGAATTAGAGGTTGGTAAGTTGGTATTCATCTTGAAAGTGAGTCAAATGTTTACAAATATAATACTTCTCTGAAGATGTTTCCTAAATCTGTCATCTTCAATCCTAACTTTTTGTCAATCTTCACTTCCTCATTTTCTAATTCTATGGTGAATATTTCCATTTGGATGTTCTCTATGCACCTCAGACTCAATATGGCCAGAATTTAAGCTTTCATCTCCTTGACCTACCTCATCCCAACTACCATCTCTTTCCTGGCTTCCTCATTTCCATTGATCTCTGCTAACATGCTGCAATTGTTAGCCCACCCCACCCCTGCTACTCTCAGCCAGTCAGCCTCGACTAACTTCATTTTTCTTCACCTCCTATGTCAAATTGCTTGAAAGGTCTGTCAAATTAAATCCATTTTGATCCCTTCCACAAGCTACCACCAGAGTCAAGGCCCTTGTCCTCCTATGTCTGGATTTTCAGATTGGCCTTCTGTCTCCTGACTTTCAAATCTCTTCATTCTCCCATCCATCATGCATTCACTTTGGATGGAGCAATCCTGGTGAGAAAATAAAATAGGGAAGGACAAAAGAAGATGGTTTCATATTAAAATATTACTCTTTCCTGCCCTCCATGGTACTCTGGTCTTGTCAGTTTCCAACAGACGAGCATTTAAGGCTCTCTTCTCCCTCTGCCCCTACCTCCATCCACTGTTAAGTCCTGCTTTGTGAAAATTTGATCTTGGAGGTGAATTAGAGACTAAGTACAGTATCAGCCTTGAAAACGAGTCAAGGATTTCCAAGAAAAAATCCTTCCTGAACATTTTTCCCTCTACTGTTCAAAAACTTTTAGTGGTTTCTCATTGTATGAAGGATGATATCTACATTGTCCTTTGTCGTAGTTGTTGTTTAGTTGTTTCTAACTTTTGATCAGAAGTCCCCATTCAGAGTTTTCTTAGCAAAGATACTGGCATGGTTTGCTATTTTCTTCTCTAGCTCATTTTTACAGTCAAGGAAACTCAGGTAAACAGGACAGGATCTCCTAGCTAGGAAATGTCCAAAGCCAGGTTTGAACTCATGAACATGGGTCTGCTTGACTCCAGGCTCAGCACTGTGCCCCCTAGCTGCCATATTGCCATTACTCTCAGATAGAAAGTAAACTTCTTGAGGGCTGGGACTATTTCATTTTTATTTGTGTATCCACAGTTGACAGTACAGTGCCTAGATCATAATAATCTCCTAATAAATTCTTGTTAATTGATTGATTAGCTGGCTTTGAAGCCCTTTCACAATCTTTTTTTGAACCTTAGTTCTAAGTACCAAAGAACCTCTCCTCTGGTCAGCCTGGTCTCTTTGCTGCCTCTCCAATTCCCCATAGCATTTGCCACTGTGAAGTCCCTCCTTTTCTGAAACTCTTTATTCCTTGGCTATAATGTCAATGCGCCATCCTGATTTGTTCCAATCTCTTGGACTACTATTTTCCATTTTCCCTCTCTCATTGGACTTCCTTCTTATATCCTTGAATTATTCTGAAGTTTCCTGGAGGTGGGTAGTCTTTTTACAAACAAAGACTGTAGCTCCTTCAAACCCTTTCATCCTGTCTGATTTATATCTATTTCTTTCCATGAGTCTTTAATAGAATATCCATCTTTTGTGCTGAAGTACTTCTACTTAATCCTTTAATTTTCTGCCAATGAAATATTCTGTTTCAGCTGTTTCTTATTCTTATCACGTGACTTTCTCACCTCCTTTTCCAGCTATACCTATCTTTGATAAAGCCTTTGTAGGCTCCTTTTTATGAGCAAGTCATTCATAACATGTAATACTTTACTTATGCCTACTCTGGGTCTTTCCATGTATCTTTACATCTATAAGTACACTTAAAATTTATGTTTTTCATGGATTGTTGTATTGCTCACTTTACATCCCTCTCATGCCCATATACAGTAGAATATAATCCTCTAGACCAGTGCTTCTTAAACTGTGGGTCGCAACCCCATATGGGGTCACAAAAATTTGGCAACAGTAAAAGGTTTCTGAAAGTGCAATGACCAAAAATTAATTAAGAATCAAATATATAATGAATCCGAGGTGTTTCTGGCTGTGCTTGCCCAAGTTGCTTCACACAACTTCACTGCAGCCTTGGCTCTGAAGACAAGACATGCAAACATTGCATTGCACATGCCTTCAGGCCACACAATGCCAATGGAGGCTGCCTAAATGGAAAAAAGGGTCCTGAGTGGAAAAACCTGCCTCCATATTCCCAGTACCTAGAACAGTGTTTTGCACATAAAAGTATTTAATAAATAATTGATTTTGATGATTCATATCCATTTCATTTGTAACAGTGGATTGTCCAATGAGAGGTACTTATGAAAGCTTATTAAGTTTCTCTTTAATACTTTTGGCTCAAACTCCCCTTCTAGTATTTTTATTCTCTACAGTATCTACCAATTACAATTTATAGCTCTCTTATGCCATCGATTGTCCCAGTAATTAGTGCCCCTGTATCAATTTAAGCAGTTAACATTAATTAGCTTTTATAAAATATATATACAGAGAAGAAATAACAAGAATGCCCCCAACACCACGGGCACACTGGCCCTTCTGTCACCTTGATTTTTGGGTAGAAGAGGCTCCAACATAAAGTGGTTGCTGCAGAATATTCACCTCACCAAGTTCACTTCCTAAAGTAGCATAGCTGATGCATATTTATTTGTAGGACACAGCATCTTGATGTCCATCTGCTGATGGACTGAGTCCTCCAGATCTTCAGGGATGCACTCCTCACTAGGCTCAGCTACCAGTAGATCATTGTATGGATTCAAGTTTTTGGATCTCAAGCAGCTCACTCTTCCAAATCTTTCAAATCTCACAAGGCTTCCAATTCTAATCATCCTTCACCTGAGAATAGGAACTAATAGAAACTACAGAAGTAGAAGCAACAGGACTGTGACTTCAGAAGCCATGTGTTGGCCTCTATGGAGAAGGCCTAAGACTTCTCTCTCCACCTAGAGGCTTACATTATTTTATTTTCCTCACTCAAACACAGCCAGTGAGAGAGAGAGAGGCACCAATGGGGCCTGTTAGTATGTTTTGAATGCACACCCAGTTCTGGCTTACTAGTCAATCAAAGACCTTCTTCTTGGTTACTCAACATAAGTAGACATGAAACATAGAATACCTACGAATGTTGGGAAGTGGCAAGCAGGGCTCCCCATTTTGTTTGCCCAGAAGCAGGCTTATCAAGCATTCATGTGGGTTTCCTGGGCATGCTGCCAGTCTTTACTGGCCAGGTGCTCATTACATACATATGGTATATTTCATACTCCACCATCTATTGAATTAAGTCCTCTCTCTTTAACCCATAATCAGGTCTCTATGTACCTATGCACCCACTACTCACTCATGCAAACCTTATTCTACCCAATGGGATCTATTTGTTATTCTCTGAACATAGCACGTGACTTCCTGTTTCTGTACCTTCACTCTTATCATTTGCCGTTTTGAAAACCCCTCCTCATTCTTCTTTACTTCCCTTAATGCCACTCATCCTTCAGGTCCTAGCTTCAGTTGCAATTTGATAATTTGTTGATAATTGATAATTTACAATCCTAGCACAGGACCCTATACATAGGTAGAGAATGAATCTATTGTGGGATCATACTTGGTGATCCAAAGAACAACACATAAAGAGTATATTACTTACAAAGAAAAAAATGATGTAAAAATTATCATAGGACATTAAGATCAGAAAAAGAAGCAAGTAGTCATACAGAAAAAGCAAGGGGAACAGAGAGACATCAGTCAGTCAGTCAACTAGGATTTATTTAGTGCTTACTATGTGCCAGGCAATGTGCTAATCACAAGGAAATTAAAAAACAAACAAAAAGATCTGGTCAGCTCTCAAGGTGCTCAAAAGCTAATCAAAACTATCTTGCACACTAAATTTCTACTTATATAAGGTTCAGATACCTAATAGTAAGCCTCTAGCCCATTAAGTGGATCTCCAATGAAACTTTTTGAGGAGGACATTGGCAAGAGTACATAGCATAGAGGGCTTTCATCTACAGCCTTAGAGGCTAACGCATTGATGAGTTACATTGGAATTTTAATTATCATAGAAATTAGAACTGGAAGAGACCTTAGAGATTGTTTCTGAAACCCAAGTAAAGTTGGGAGGTAACAGATGATGAATACAAAAATGTGGCATCATAGTACAAAAAGTATCAGGAGTACTAAAGGTCAGAATGAGTTGAAATTCCAAAGAATACTAAAGATAAGGGGGGAAGAGGTTCTTTAGAAAGAACTATATTGAGAAAAGATCATAGTGTAAATGGGACCATTGCTATGGGTGGATGGGAAAAAGATAATTGATGGCAAAAGAGATGATGGAGCTGCTCAACTCGTTTTCCTTTTTTTTGTTGTTTTTAGTTTGTTTTTTTCTGCAAAGGAGATGATCTTTGGGCTGAAAAGACTAGAACAAAGATTACTACTGGGGATATGACGTGCAAGACAACTAAGGATATTGTAAGCGAACACCTAGCTGTTCTTAATGAGTTCTAGTCTCCATGCCCAGGTGAATTGTGGTACATCTTTGAGTATCATATAACTTTATTTCCTTTTTTCTCCACAGGGTTGGTAGACCTATAGATCGGGGGAATTCTGTTAGTACATCTTAAAGGTTCATGTGCTACTCTCATGCCATGGAAACAATGGAGAGATGTGGACTTTTAAATAATAGATCCAGAGCTAGTTGAATAACTGGATGCAAAGATAGTTCAGTGAAAGGAAATTTGGAATAGAGGTCCTTAAGTGTCATGCCAACTTTATCAATGACTTGAAATGGGCATAGTGAGCCTGCTTATTAAATTTACAGATGGAATAAAGCTGGTACAAGTAGTTATTACACTGACTGGTAGAGTTAAGATCCCCCCTCCAAAAACTGACAAGCTAGAATATTGGACTAAATCAAGTAATAAGAAATCTAAAATGGACAAATACAATGTTTGACTTGAGCTGAAAGATATATTTTACAAATATGAGGTAGGAAGTCTTGGCTAGACAGCAATTTATTAGAGGATATGAACAAATAATTCTCAAAAGAATGATAAACATTAACAATCATATGAAACAATGGTCCAAATAACACTAATAGAGATGTAAAGCAAAACAAATTCTGAAATTTCATCTCACACTGAGCAAATTTGCAAAGATTACAAAGTCAATGCTGGTAGGGCTGTGGAGAGACAGGCACACTAATACATTGTTGGTGGAATTGTGAATTGGTACAAAGCAATTTGGAATCATGTAAGTTTCATGTGAAACACTCATACTGTTTGACCCAGAGGGTACAATTCTAGACGTGTACCCAAAGGATGTCATTGATTAAAAAAATAAAAAAATTAAAAAGTCTCCATAACTGCCAAAATATTTTTATCAGTATTTTTTGTGTGCAGTTGGGAAAAGGTAGAAACAAAGTAGATGCACATTGATTGGGGGGTGGTCAAACAGATCATAGTACATTAATTCAATTGAATCAGTTTGTGCTCTATAATGATCATGATGAATAGAAATGTATGGAAAGATTTACATGAATTGATGCAAAGTGAAGTAAACAGAATCAGGAAAAGTAATATGCACAATGACTACAACACTGCAAATGGATAGGATAATATTTCAACCTGTAAGATCCCACCAGCCCTGGAACTTACACTTCATCTGTACCGCTGCCCTTGGGGCTCCTATGGATTGGAGAGCGGAGAAGAGAACTCCTCCCAGAGACACCCAGGCCAGTCATCCCTTCCTTTCCCACCCAGAGGCACTCCTTTAGAGTTTTCCATCGTGCCCCCAAGCCAAATACGTTCCCTTTGTCCCCACCTTTCACCTTCCACTTTCCTTTTGTGTATTGTCTCCCCTCATTAGATTTTAAGTTCCTTGAAGACACAGAAGGTCTTTCTTTTCAGTATTTGTGTTCCCAGTGCTTAGTAGCACTTAGTAAATGTTTGTTGACCCACCAACTCAAAACAATCAAAACTGAATGTTATAAAATTTTAAAGAACAAGCTTGACCCCCCCCTCAAAAAAAGAGATATGAGAGTATAATGTCCCCAGATCCTTTGAGGTCCACAGGTGTGAAATATTATATATAAATATCAATAATTTTAATGTGCTTCTCATTTTTTTTTTACCATTTTTCTTTTCTCCCTATTTTTATTTCTTTAAAACATTTAAAAAATATGAAATGGCTCTCGAACCATATAGGGTGGGGAGAGGGAATCTAACTGACATAAAAATAATAGCTATCAAGGAAATATTTTTTTAAAAAATTAACTTGATAACTATAAGATAAAGGAAGCATGGCTGGATAGTAGTTTTATGATAAATATTTGTGGATTTTAGTGGACTGCAAGGTCAACATTATTCAACAGTGCGATATGGCAGCTAAAAGAGCTATTATGATTTAAGACTGCATTAAGACAGCCAATGCATCTCCCAGGGCTAGGAAGGTTATATCCTTGCATTAATCTGCCCTAGTCAGAATACATCCAGAGTATTGTGCTGTGCTTGGGGAGCACAAGTTAGGACTTATATGGAGGATCCAGAGGATTCTGATTATATGGAGGGTCCAGAGGAAGGTAAGCAAGAACTATGGTTTCAATATAATGCCTTATCAGGATCAATTGAGAACACTGGTGTTTAGCCTTGAGAAATCAAGCCTCAGTGGAGACATGTTAGTTGTCTTTAACTATTTGATTGGCTCTCATGAGGAAGACAAATCATATACATTCTACTTGGCTCCGAGGAACCGATCTGACAACAATCAGTGAAAGCTGCAAAAGGGGCAGATTTAAACCTGATATAAAGAGGGAAAAACATTGTAATAATGAGAGCTGTCTCAAGGTAGAATGGGCTGCCTCAGGATGTAGTGAATTTTCCCCCTCATTGGATTTCTTCAACCAATGACTAGATGATCTCTCTTTCTCCCCTCCCCCCCTTGTCTGTGGTACTTCTCTGAGTGCCAGTTGGAATAGATGGTCTCAGAATTCTCTGGCAGCTCTACCATCCCAGGATTCTGTGTTCCATTGTATGTGCCTCATTTTGCACCTCAGAGCTGAGGCTCTGAGAACCAGAAGCACTTCCTACCTCCCTGGCTTGCTGGTGTTATTTTTGTTTGATGATGATGGTTATGATGATGATGATGATTTCGTTAAAGTTAAAGAAATGTTTATTGAGTACCTATAGGCACACTAGCACTCTAGGAGCTGGAGATACAATGATGGTAAATGAGACAGACCCTACTTTCAAGGAAGATCCATTTAAATTGGTGCAGGAGGAGTAGGGCATCTCCGCAGATTAGAACAATACAAGGTGAAATGGCATGGGGCAATGGAGAATACCAAAGTGCTCTAGGAAAATCTGAGCATTGTATACTAGAGGGAAGCAGCTGGTGGCATAGCGGATAGAGCAGTGGGGCAGAAAGATCTGAGTTCAAATCTGGCCTTGGACCCTTACTAGCTGTGCAACCCTGGGCAAATAACTTAACCTGGGTTTTCTCAATGGAAAATGGAGACCAGAATAGCACCTACCTCCCTGAGTTGTCATCAGGATCAAAAGAGTTAGTAATTGTAAAAACAGAACAACACTTAGCACAGTGTTTTGCTCACAGTAGGCACTATACACATATTTATTCCTTTTCCATACAAATTAGAAGGTCCTTCAGATATCATCTACTTCAACTTTCTCTTTTGACAGATGAAGAAACTGAGGCCTGGGCAAGTTAAGTGACTTGCCAGTCATACCAGTGGTAAGTGGCAGAGCCAGGATTTGAGCAGAGGTCCTCTGATTTTCATATTTTTTTCATTATATTAGGAGAGAACACTTTTATCTGGGGATGGAGGAGGTAATGAATGGCTTCTTAGATGATGATGTATGAGCTGGACTTTGAAGAAATAGGAGGATTTCAACAGGGAGAAATGAAGAGGGAATGGATGCCAGGCTTGGAGAATGTCTTGCATGATTACACAGAAATGGGAACACAGTAGGACAAGATTGGAGGACAGTTCATTTTAGCTAGAACAGAGAGTGTATGAAGGGAAATAATATAAAATCAGTCTGGGAAGATGTGTTGGAGCCATATGACAAAGGACTTTAAATGCTGGTTAAGTACTCTTTATACCATCTTGGAGGTAATAGGGAGCAACTGAAGGCTTTTGAGCATTTGGTCAGCAAAGCATTTATTAAGTGACTGTTATGAGCCAGGCTCATGCTAAGGGTTGGAGGCACAAAGAAAGGCAAAAGACAGTCCCTGATCTAACGGAGCTCACAAAGCATGAAAACAACTCTGTACACACAGGTTAAATTGGAGATAGAGAACAGATGAAGGCACTAGCATTAAGGGGGATCTAGGTATCTGTCCTTTCTTTTGTTCAGTTGTTTCACGCATGTCTGATTCTTCATGACCCTGTTTGGGATTTTCTTGGAAAAGAAACTGGAGTGTTTTGCCACTTCCTTCTCCAGCTCATTTTACAAATGAGGAAACGAAGGCAAACAGGTTTAAATGACTTGCCCAGGATCATGCAGTTAGAAACTGACAGAGTTCGGATTTGAATTCAGTTCTGGCCAGAAACCCTGAGGGTCTAAGAATTGAGTAGGCAAATTAGGCCATCTTTTGCCTCATTTCCTACCTAGCCTTAAATCTCTGAATGGGTGTTACCTCAGACAAACTGAGACTGGCAAAAGACCTTAGCTTAAAAAGGCCAAGGTCTCCCACTGCATCTGGGGTCATTTGTAGTCTTCCTGACCTGTTTGCCACTAGACTTATATGACACTGGAGGAGAGTGATGCTGATGACTTTGCACAGCCCTGCCTCACTTAAATCTAACTCACTTGCAAGTCAAGACATCACTCTGGTGAGGTCATTGGTCCTCTTTGAGAACAAAGGATGGAGAACACCATGAAGATGAATATTCCTGACTTCTGGCCCAGCACTCTATCCATTGTACCACCTAGCTGCCCCAGAGATGATTAGGAGGTAGATCGACAAAAGTAGAGACTGAATGAGTATGTAGAAAGAGAGAAGAGGTTAAAATTTACTTGGAATGTTTTAAGCTAGGGAGTCTCAGAAGAGAGATAGTGGTGCCTTCAAAAGAAATGGGGGAGCTGGGAAGAATGGCAGGTTTGTGGGGAAGATAATAAATTTAGTTTTAGAAATGTAGACTATGAGGTACCAGAAAGACATCCAGCTGATGTCTATTAGGCAGATGAGCTGTGCGGCTGGAGCTCAGAGGGGAGATGAGGGCCATACAGAGAGATTGGAGAGTTAGCCCTGTCAAGGTGATAATCGAACTCTTGGGAGAGGATGAGGTCACTCTTGGAAAAAATGTGGAGAGAGTAAAACGCAAGCTTGGGGCACAGCCTTAAGGGAAAATCACACTTAGAAGGTGGAGGAAAATCAACCGGCAAAGGAGATAGGCAGATAGGAGGGGAATTGGGAGAAAGTATGTTGGAAGCCAAGGGAAGAGAGGATTTTTAGGAGAATTTGGTCAGCACCACTGGGAAATGCTACAGAAAGATCAAGGAGGATAAGGACCGAGCAACAGACCCTTTTATTGAGCAACTAGGAGATAATGGGAGGCAGCTAGATGGCTCGGTGGATAGAGGTCTGGATCTGGAGTCAGGAAGACCTGAGTTCAAATCCAGCCTCACACACTTACTAGCTGCGTGACCCTGGGTAAGTCACCTAACCTAGTTTGCCTCAGTTTCCACATCTGTAAAATGAGCTGGATCAGGAAAGGGCAAAACACTCCAATATCCTTTCCAAGAAAACCCCAAATGAGGTCAGGGAGAGTCAGGCATGACTGAAACTACTGCATAATAACAACAGGAGATAATGGTGATGACAATCCTGACTTTTTTTTTTTTTTTGCCTTTGCCTTTGCTTAAGGTCTTCCCCTTCTTTCAAAACCCATATCAAGTCCTAGTCTGGAGGGGGTGGGGGAGGGGCAGGGGAAGGAAGCTTCTATAATACCAACTTATTTGGCCTTACTTTAAGTTCCTATAGTACTTATTCCCAGCCTCTCTTGGATCTTATTTATATACTTCCTTTTAATATTTTAAAAATAGACATACATGCCTTATTCCACCAACTAGATTGAAAGCTCTTTGAAGGCAGTGTGATATAGTGGTCATAGTTTTGGATTTGGTGTCAGGAAGGTCTGGGTTCAAATTCTGTCTCTGACATTTACTGATCTTTCATATAAATCACTTAAGCTCTCTGGCCTCAGTTTCCTCATCTGTAAAGTGAAGAAGTTGAACCTCCTGACCACTAAAGTCTCTTCTATGTCTAAATCAATGTCATGCATCTTTTTTAATGAAGAATTTACCCTTAATTTTGAAATCACTATAGAATCAAATACAAATTCATTTATGACCATTTCCACTTAAAATACATTTCTGCATGTAACATATTCATAACAATTTATTTACTCTCTTGTGTCCCCTTATAAGTCTCTATTCATTCATCTCCGAATTTGTGTATGCATTTTTCCTTTGACATTCCCCTGGCCAATGTGCAATTTTTTTTTCCTTTTCCTTTTTTCGTTTTGCATTACTTCATAGAAAGCTTTCTGAATTTATTTATTTTCCACATATTTGTCATTATTAAGAGCATTGTAGCTTTCCATTCCATTCCCATGTCATAATTTTTCAGCTATTCACCACTGTTGGACATTTAGGTTGTTTCCAGTTTTTTGTGATTAAAATTATGTTGCTATGCATATATTGGAACAGCTATATTTCTTTTTATTTGTGATGACTCTCCTAAGGATTATTGGGTCAAAGAGAATATTTTTTCTCATTCCTCTTGTGGACTTCCAGATTGCCTTCTGAAAAGGTTCTAGCAATTTGTATTTCTATGAGCAGTGAACATATTAATCTATACCCATTTCTTTTCAGCCCTTCCAGTCCTGAGCTTTATTGCTTTTATTTATTTTTGACAACTTGGTGGTTGTAAAAAAATCTCCTAAAATTATTTTAAATCGCACATCTCTGGTTCTTAGTTAGGTTGGACATTTTTTTTCAAGTGGTTGTTTAAGTAGGGAGTATGTAGGGAATAGAAAGTGGGATATGGAATCAGTAAGACTTGAATTCAAATCCTGCCTCAGACACCTACTGATTGCATGACCCTAGACAAGTCAATTAACTCCTTTCGGCCTCCATTTGTTCAACTATAAAATGGGGATAATAATAATTAATAATAATAATAATAATAATTTCCCAAGTTTTATGGGAAGCAAATGAGATAATATGTTAAGTGCTTTGCAAACTTGAAAGCATTGTACGAATGTTAACTATTTCTATAGGCATATCATTTGCATAGATTAGATGATTGTTTTGTCAAAAGATCTCATTTTCCTAATACATAAAATAAAGGGGTTGGACTAGTTGGCCTCTGAGGTCCTTCCTAACTCGAATCCCATGATCATATGATACCATCATCCATCTGATGATTCTATTTCCTTTTAGCTATTTATGCAGTGATGCATAATATTTGTATTGAATATTTTGAATATTTATATCTATTCCTTGTGCTGTTTAGATATTCAATTTTTAATCTGTTATTTCGCTATAATTGTTTTTTTCCCCACTCCGAAATTCTTCATGGATAGGTCATAATAATACAGTAAAAACAGAAACACCCTCTAAATTAATCTATTGATTTAATTCAAGATCAATAGATTTCTTTGTAGAACTGGATAAAATAATGACAACATTTTTATAGAAAATTAAATGGATGAGAATACCAAAATTTAAATTTAAGGCATGAGAAGGTAGATTAAGGTGAGCATGACTTTCTAGACTTTAAAATGTATTATAAAACTATTTGGGGTTTGGCAAAAACAAGAGAAATGATAGATTGGTATAGAAATCCTAGAAAAGAGCCAAATACATAACTAGCATTATAGCCCTGCAGACATTAAAAATGGGGAAATGATTCATAATTTAGCAAATACTATTGAGAATATTGGTTAGCAATATGGCAAAAAGAAATTTATGTCCTCACCTCATATCATATGTCACAATGAATTTCATTTAGTTTACGATTCTTTAACATTCCAAGAATGTGTGATTTGTCAGTCAACAAATCAATAGTTAATACACATTTATTGAACACTTGCTATGTACCAGGTGCTGGGCTAAGCTCTGGAAGCACAAATACAAACAAAAAGAAAGACAATGAATGTCCTCAAGGAGCTTACATTCCAAAGGGAAAGACAAAGTATAAAAGGAAGCTGACAGAGGGAAGGCAAGAAAGAAGGGATCCAGCATGGGGCATGATAGAGAAGTCTGAAGGGGAATGGGCTGGTAGAAAATGAAGAGATGGCTGGCCTGGAGACTATCAATAGAGGTTCAGAGAGGAGCTACACAGAGGGAGGGGCAGCATGGACAGAGGGTACTACAGAGGTGTAGAAGCCCAATGTAGAAGTCTTCTTCCAGGATGAAGAATTTCCTGGAGCATGATGGAAGAGCACAAACCAGACCATAGTGTGATGAGAAAAGAAAGTCACCATGGATGCTCTCTCCATTGAAGCAGATAGAGACCCCTGTATAGCTAGATGATGGTGGTGGTAGTGGTAGTGATGTTATCTAGCATTTATGTAGTAATTTAAGGTCTGCACAGTGCTTTACCATTATTATCTTATTCACTTCTCATAACAACTCTGGGAGCTGAGTGCTTTTATTATCATTCTCATTTTACAGATTAGGAAACTGAGGCAAACAGAGGTTAAATAACTTGCGTAATGTCCAGTGCCCATTTACTACATACAGAGGACTGGGGAAAATGTTTTGTGTAAAACATCCATAAAACATTCTTTTTTCATGGAAAACATTACTCAACGCTTCTTGTCCCTTTCTTAAGTTGATTTTGATTACCCATTCCACAAAGGAACTTTTACTTCCTGCCATTTATTCTGAATTTGAGAAAGAGTCCTACCTGCTAGAGTCATATTCCCTGTGAACTTGGTGCAGCTTCCCTAACTCTGGCAGGGAGGTAGCTAAGTTATCCCAGTGGAGGTTCCCTTTGGCTGTGATTAGAAAACAAGAAATAGAAAAGGACCATCTTGTCAAAGGTTAATGGATATTGTTCCCTTTATTTCCTTGGGAGGATTGCTTGTTTTTAGTACTCAGGGTTGGTAGGGAGAGTGAGGGAGGGACAAAGAACCACTTAAGATGGTTCTGTTCTCAAGTTCTGCCTTGATCTTGGCCCCAGGGGTGAAGGAATAGTCATAAGTGAAGTTCATTTAGGATGATGCCACCATATTTAATTGGGGAATTAAAACATAGAAAGGATTAGAGAATCCCCTGTCTTCTCCATCAAAGAAAGGGCTGGTCTGGTAGCTTTTGTTTGGAGAACTTTAACATTCCAAAGGCACCTTATACTTAGTAATAAAGCAATTATTTTAACCTTTTTTTTCTTTTCTTTTTGTTCACGGACCCCTATGACGGGCTGATGGAACCTATGAACCTCTTCTCAGAATCATGTTTTTGAATGAATAAAATAAAATATGTAGGATTACAAAGGAAAACAACTACAATGAAATACAGTTATCAACATATATAAGAAAAAATTTATGGGCCCCACGTTAAGGACTCCTAAAATAAAGTTTCCTCCCAAGGGATTTCATTGGTTATTCCTATTCCGGATCTTTTTATATCATAAGGGAAATGGCCCAGCCAGCAATTTTTCCTTCACTTATCTAGCCCTGCAATATTATGACAAAAATCTAACTATTCAAATCACATTCTGTGTGTAAATTATTGTGTTTGACTTATCAGTGATAGACACAATTTATCTTCAAGAAGCTTATAACTGACAAGATGAGGCATCAGCATTTGAATATCAAAAAACCAAACCAAAACAAAAAAGGACGGGCGGCAACAACATGAGGTATTGCATTGAGACTTTTAAGTGCTAAAGTTCACAAGATGGAAAGATTAGAGTAGTCTAGGAAGACTTCCTGGAGGAGAGGAGACTTCAGCCTGGAAAGATAGGTAGCATTTAGGAAAGAAGGAAAGATTGGAGGTTGCATCTGGAAAGATGATAGTGATGGTAAAGAAGACACCAGAGTACAGAGGACCCAACAGAGGAAATTCAATTCAACCAACTAAGCACCTACTATGTGCCAAGTACTTTGTTACATGTTGGGGATCAGACAAACAAAAATCATGTCTTCCCTCAAGGAGCTTACATTCTACTGGAGGGTACAGATGAGGTTTCGTGCAGGGGAATATTGAGCTATAGGTCAGGGAATATAGAATATTAGAGGTGGAAGGACCTTAGAAATCATCCTGCCCACCTTCATTTTGCAAGAACTTTGGGGCCAGATTTTAGAAGGCAAAGTTTGGGCTTTATTTTTTAGGTAATGAGCAATCACTGGAGGATTTTAAATGGGATAATGATTTGGTGGATCCAGAGGATGGTGACATGAGCAAAGTGCTGTGTTAGGAAAATGACATTTGCAGAAATATTTGGGATAAGCTAGAGGAGAAAAAGACTAGAGGGAGGGGACTTAGTTATTAAACTGTTACAATCCAAATTGGAGATAATAAATGATCTGAACCAGGATGGTAGCTGCATATATAAAAAGGAAGGGATAGAAGTGAGCAATTGGAAAGAAGAATATCTATGTGTGTGTGTGTGTGTATGTGTGTGTGTGTGTGTGTGTGTGTGTGTGAGAGACACTAATATGTCTATATATCTACAGTTATCCCTTCGACATCGTGCCTTTCCCCGTTGTGGTTTCTATATATTGTGCATTGGCTGAAGAAATTAAATGGAAATTTTGTGGGAGTTTCATGGAAGCTGCAGGTGACATACAGAGGCCAGCAGATGACACAGAAAAAGTTTAGAAACTCAGAAATGCATAAAATATATGGATAGTATTATAGAATATCAACATATTTTATCTTTTAATACCATAATAATTTAGACTTCTTCTCTGGTTTCACATGGATTTTCCAGACTACACCCCTAACCCCTTTGCAATGTGGAAGGGATAACTGTATTGTATATGTGCATGTATATACATATATATGATATGTACATATATGTACACATTTAGGCATATATATTGTATATACATACATATATATGGATTACTTATTAGAAATGGGGAGGTAGAAATGGTGACAAAATGACTATAAGGTTTAAGTCTGGGTGACTGGGAAATGGTGGTAAAGTTAGTGCAAAGAGGGAATTCATGTAGTAGAGCTGGTTTTTGGAAAGATTATTTCAATGATTTTAATTTTAGATATATTAAATTCAGGAAAACCTGAGCTTATTCTACCTCTGACACATACTGGCTGTGTGAATATAAAAAAGTTATTTAACTTTTCAATGAACCAGGCAACTCTTTAGTTCCTGCCTCTATTCTCTTGCATCCATCCTCTACTAGCCCAATGTGATATTACTACAGCACAAGTCTGACCATGTCACTCCTCTGCTCCAGAAACCTTCATGGCATCCTATTGCATCTAGGAGAAAATATAAACTACTCTATTTAGAATTTAGTGGCTAAATTTTAGCCCTTTCTAATCTGTCTCTAGATTAAATTTCCGGTCTGATTCCAAGTTATTCCCTTTAACGCATTTTATATTATAGTCAAACTGTTTTATTTTCTGGACCATTTTCTAGAGAAGCAACACTGTAGAAAATTATGTTGCATGCAGTGTGCCAAGGACACAGTTTCTTGCACAAAATAAATGCCCAATGAAATGTTAGTTGACTGAGCGGTTAAGCAGCACAAGCTTTCAAGAAGCAGCTGCATTGAATGACTATTACTGACTCTATCAAAGCATCAACATGTTTGACCATAGTGGGAAAAGGCATTGAAGTTGGAGTTAGGAGACGTAGGTTTGATTCTTAGTTCCAAAACTTCCTAGCTTTGTTAATCTCTTAACTGCTCTGAACATCAGTTTTCTCATCCTTAAAGTGGGATTAATAATACTTCAACTATCTACCAAGAAGGTTGTTGTAAATAAAGATCTTGGCAAAGTGCTATATGAAATGTAAATTATTGTTAATATATGGTATTTATAAAATTCTCCCATTGCTTTAACACTCCATCACTTTTTCTTGGTCCACATGTGAAATGTCACTCTGTAATGAAACCACACTGATTGTATGTTCCTTGAACTGAAGGAAGAGAGAAAGGAGAGATTCACTGGATGATAAGAACTAGACCACCCACATGTATAGTGCTTTTTCATTTTCAAAGTGTTTTGTATATCAGCTCACTTGATACTCACTCGTGACTCCATGGCTAGAAATCAGTTTTTCTTAATCCCTGATGTAATAGCACTTTAGATTTCATAGGCCATTAATAGGCCATGTGACCTGCTTACATCAGAGGAAGCCTAAGTTACATGTGGTGGGAGGAGCTTCCTGACAGGAAAAGGAAGTTATGTCACAGGAAATGCTGGGAGAAAGAGAGAAAGTGGTTATGGCTGCTAATGGCCGCTAATGGCCACCATCATGATAGTGAGAACTGAACAGGCTGACTTAGCTGTACTGTGAGGTTGTTTTGGGGAAGATCCCAGCAGGGGGTCAGAGAGATTTTGGGATGGAGAGGTTCCGTGTTGTGATATTATAAATGGAATGTTTTACTGCTCTGATAGATAAGTTAAATGGCTTGTGGGATATGGCTCTCTGATGTCTGAATAAATGGTTTACTTCTTCTACCTTCTATGTGGAGAACCTCATAAACTTTGTGACACAGAACTCCACGACTATCATTGATGTTGTGTTTATTGCCTTACTGATATACCTGATGGCAAGATTTTTCTACGAAGATAGGGCAAATGAGCATTTGCATTTTTGCCCTGATAGAGAGGTCTTGAGTCTCTGATTTATTCCTTACAGATTTATATGAAAGCATTTTGAAAGATGTAAAGCAGGGCAGAGATTATTATCAACATTTTACCATTAGCAAACGTAGGCCCACTGATGAAGTGACTTATCTAAGTCCACAGAGATAGTCAGTGGGAGACTATAGCCCATGTTGTTTGATTTCTAGCCCAATGTTCTGTCCATCACACCTCTGACTGAAATAATCTGAGATGCATATTGGAGAGCCTAGGAATTTCACTCCCCTGGTATATTTTTCTGCCTTTGCCAGAAAACCCAAGTTAATCCTTTCTGGTTCTCTGTCCTCACCCATACTTCCCAGTGATGTCCACCCTACTGGGAGGCACTGCCTATTGACCTCATTCATACAACCTTGGCTGCACTTTTTTTGGAAACTGACCACAGTAAACCTGATTTTTTGAAAGGCTCTCGCATGTGCCAGCCTCTCATCAAAATAAAAGAGGTGATGTTTTGATATCTTTCCTTTTCAAACACATCATAATGTCATTAACAGCTCTGGCCAGAATATTTTTTTAAATCAAAAACAACAAACAGACATACAACAAAACCCAATCTCGTTAAAGAAATATCAGCCCCTTGCCACCTCAATCGCTCAGTTATTGACATATGTAACTACTCAGAAATCTGCTCTTGCTGCTAACTTATCTTGATAGATGAGGAACAGATTTCCTCCAACTCACATTGATGGCAACTTAAGAAACTGTGGAATGAAGGATCAAGGCCTTCCCCCCTTTCCCGAAAGTCTCCCCCAAATGGCATCAGAATGTGATACCTTGGAAGAACACTGGCCCATTCTCCAGGCAAACCTCTTTGCCAGATATTATCACCCTGGCAGGCTCAGGTCTGACTAGCACTCTGCTGATATTGATCAGATAGGTTTTACACAGTTTGAATTTCCCAGCATGAGTGAGAGAGTCTTGGGCTCTCTGGATGTGGGAGAGATTACAGACACACATTTGCCTTCTCTGAATAGGGGTTGGGGGTGGAGGGGAAATCTTGCTTTCAGGCATGAGGAAACAACACCAAATTAAGATAATGGTTTGCCTATTTAAATGTCTATTTTACAAAGCATCCTGTACTAGAGAATGAGAAGGAAGGTAGGCTTCACAAGCCCGCAGCAAACATTTGGCAGTTGGGAGAATATTCCATGAAAATAAGAACATTTACCAAAGAGGGAGGTTGATTAAAACCAGATGAAGGAACCAACCCACAGCCATGACTTCCACCACTGAACACTTAGCTCTGACTAATACTGCCTAACCCTTCTGCTGATGAGACCACAGCATCTCCAGGATGAGAGATCCCAGGTGGTTCGAATCCAGATTGGCTGGAATCACGAGAAATGTTCTTAAGTGTAGCCGTGCACGCAGAGTACAGGATTGGGAGTCATAACTCCAGGCCTTGTTGGACAGGCCTCTGAAACTTGGTTCCATTTTTTTCCATTGGCCAATAGAGACAAGACCCAGCACCTCAATGGGGTTCTCATCATAAGTGAGATGTCTAGCAAAACGTTGAACCCAAGAGGCTTTCTGGAAGTGCAAGAAATTCAGTCTGAAGGAAGATACTGAGGAAAAAAAAAACTCTTGGATTAAATATGGCCAAAGAGGGCTCTCTTATGCTGAAAGGAAACTGGACCCCATAGAAAAGGAGAGCCCACAGATGTACCGTGACTGCACATAATTCCCTCTTCTTCCTCGGAGTTGTAAGGAGGTGTCTCCTAATAGGAGTGTTTCAGGAACTAGGAAATGATCTAATCTTTATCATCTACCATCTCTCTACCTATTCTAGTTGGGTCTGCTGAGTTATTGCCAGAAGCTGATTCTCTGTTCCTAGTAGTACAGACAGATAGAGAAGTGGGACTTTGCAACAAAACTTTACTGTGCAGGGATCAGAGATGAAGCAACTGTTTCCTGGGCTGCTGGCTGAAGGTCTTGAGGTGAAGTAGAGCATACACAAGAGAGGTAGGGCAGGTCATAGCACAGCATTGAGGAAAGGGTCTGCAGATGCAGGAGTATTGCAATAAAGCCAGTTGTCTTGAGGCAATGGGACCATCTCAGGCTCATTGGGAAACCACTGAGCACATTGGATCTCCAGATACCTTGGACACAATGACCAGTGAGGAAGCCGCTCTGTTGTTTTGCTATGTTTATCACTCTGGGTGGGTGACCAATGCCTTTGATTCTTACAACTGATGGAAAGCATTCTATAAGTAGGTCTGACTCCACCAATGATGTCCTTGTAACAACTGCATTTTGAGACCAAAGAAGTTGCGTTATTGTTTATTCACTGGGCCAGGCTTACTATCTGCCTATCAGGCTATGAGGGAGGCTGGATGGTATAAGGTCATTGTCACTGGATGTCTCCAGGCAGATATACATTGAATGAACAGGGGTATTGCTTCAAGGAGTGTTTGTAATATGATTCAATCAATGACCTCTGAGGTTCCTTTTACTTTAAAAATCTATGACTCTGTCAAAGATAGGAAGGGTCAGAGAAATGGGTATGGTGGGGAATCTGCTTTTCCACCTTGATCAACATTTCCTGTGGAGCAAGGTATGATGGAATAGAGGTCTAGATTTGGAGTCAAAAAGGACCTGAATTAAAATCCTGCTTTTAACACTTAACAGCCATGTTAAGTCACTTAACCTCTCTCATATTGAGTTTACTTCTCTGTAAAATGGGAATCCTAATAGCTCCTCCCTCATAGGGTCCTGAAAGACCATATATTATCAAGTAGTGTAGGTAAAGTGCTTTACAAATCTCAAGTGTTATGTACATATTAGCTGTTAGTATTATTAAAGACTCAGAAAGTTCCTATGGGCAGTTTCTAGGAGGACATGCAACCCCACATTTATGTCAACAAATTGAAAACCTTTTTGTATGATATAATGTTTCAAGAGAAACAGAGAGGCAGATAGAGAATTGCCTTCAAAGTCAGAAATACCTGGCTTCCAGGCATCTCTCTGCTATGTCCCTCTTCAGGCTGGACTCTGACTCTTCTGGTCTTTCCCTATGAGGCCTCAGAAATCTATTTACCCTGGAAGCTCATTCTATCCCCAGATTTCACCCCTGGATTTCACACATTGGAAGTACCTCTCCCTCCACCCTTACCCCCCGTTGATCGGTTCCTCCCAGCTTGGTGCTATAAAACCCAATAGCCTGGTTTTCTTCAGGAGTCAGTTCAGATTTCACCTTCTACAGGAGGCCTTGATAGCTGATAATACAAATCAGTAACCACTAAGTGCTACTGGATCCCTTGGGTTCAGAGATAGTAGAGGGAGGCTCCCTGAAAGAGGAGGAATTTGAGCAGCACCTTGAAACCTAGGTACAGTTCCAATTATCCAGGAAGAGGGAGGGAGGTATGAGCAAAGTTATAGAGGGGAGAAGCACAAAGCAAGTGGAACTACAAATTAGGCAAGACAATTGGGACTTGGACTTAGGTCGTCAAATTTGGAGGATATTGAAAGCCTTAGTACAGTAAGATCTTGGGGACACTCTACAGATGTGTGCATATGGAGTTAGAGAGATATAAGTATCACATATACATGACACACACATACATACCACACACACCATATATGTATGATACATCCACTGCACAAGACACATATATGGCATAAATAACGTGATTCGTGTCATATAGGTACACACACATACATGAGCTTCAACAACTTAAATCTACACTTAGACTTTTGGGACACCCTGTATATAGAGAAATACATGTATATAGAGATATATTTCAATTCAGAATGGTGACTAACTTTTTTCTAATATATTTAATAATAAAAAATAAAAGTGGTCTTAATTTGTAGTGAAAGTGAAATGAGTTTGTTACATGAGAAATCTCCTGTATATCAGACAATAAGCTCTGCAATTCACTTGGGTGCAGGGAGTAGGGCTTCTACTATCTAGAGGACTATGAGGTTTGGGATTATTGAACTGGATAGACCTTGGCCAGGCTTTTAGATTAGATGATTTCAAAGGTCCCTTCAAGATTTAACATTTTATAGTTCTTAGCTGATGATTTATCATCTCATCCCAATCCCAGTCCCAATCCTATCCCATCCCATCCCGTCCCATCCCATCCCATCTCATCCTATTCTATCCTATCATGTCCCATCCCTATTTCTACCTGATTCCTTCAGACAAATGACAAACAACTAGGTGCCCCAAGAAGGGCACCAGATAATAACATTTGATGCTAGGCACTAGTGCGTATATGCCTGAATCAAAAACAGGCCACCAGCTCCTTCTGTGTCTTGCCAAATTTAAGACTAAGTTGGTGTACATTTCAAATGAAGTCAACAGAGAAGGAAACAGGATAGTCTGGGGTTTGCCAGACTCTCACTAACTGGGGTGTAGATGGAGATTTGCAGGATACAGGAAAATCTCCAGATCTTCCCAGCTTTCAACCTGGAAAATCCAATTCTTTTCCATCTTCAATAACTCTGACTGGATTGCAGGACTCCTGGGAAGAGTAAATCCTAACTCAGACAATATCACAACCTCATTGCCTTGTGCTGACAGAGCCAGCATTAGGGCAGCCAAAAGAAGCACTGACTCCAGATGATAAAAATTCATAGGCATATTCCTGAAGTGATATACAAGGGAAGGGAGACCATGGACTCTCGCCAGGATTGGAAGAGTGCCATCACTGGAACCTCCACTCTAAGCCCTGGTGCCTTCCTCCTCTCTCTCCTTATCTCTCTCCCCACCTGGCTGCTCCGATCTTCCACTTAACATCTTTTGTCTGCCCTCATTTCCTCAATCAGTTAAATAGTTGCTTGGACCCATATTCTAAAATACCACATTCATACAGGTTTCTTTTATTAACATTCCTTCCTACTTTGACTTCCAAACACTTCCAGCCCCCACCCGGAGTGTCTGGGTCTCCAGGCCCAGTGGGAAATCATTATTCTGTTTCTTGTCCTGAAGTGTGGTATAGGGAAAAAGAGCATTGGACCAGGGTTCAGGCCCTGGCTTTTGTCACAGAATAGTTGTGTGATTTCAGGCAAATCAATTCACCTCTCTTGATCTCAATTTCCTTATCGATCATAATGGGCAGAATAAATAAATAGCAGGCTTCATTGCACAACTTCCTCATTGGTAATATCTGTATCTAGATTCTGAAATGGTACAAGAAGAACTCTCGACCCACCCAGACAACCCAAGGCTAATAGTTACTATTCATGACCTCAGCTACCTTTCTGAAAGAATTGTTTCTGTCTCCAACATTCTATGATTCTGTGAGTACCTAGTAACTGCTGTCACAGGGTCCCTGTGACCTTAAGCATGAAGCATGGAATGGTAGAAAGAACCTGGGAGCTAGGACACCTGGGTCTTCACAGTATCTGCTATTAATTTGCTAAAATAATCTTGGACAAGTCACTTTCCCTGATTTCTTTTTGGGGAAGAAGAATGGTCTCAGTTTCTTCATCTGTGAAGTGAGAGAGTTGGACTAGAAGATGGTGCAGATCACTTTCTGCTTTGGCCTTCTGAGATTTTGGGTTTCTCAAGGCCTAGAGAGTTCACTCACCGTTATATCTCAAGGGTCAGCTCAGAGCATTGTACTTGCTGAGCCCTCTAGTGGCAGCTGTAATATCATTTAGAGACCTTTCAAAGAACCTGGTAAAAGCCCTCTGGAGCCAAACTGGGGAAGCAGTCCTGAATAACCAACCACACCAGTGCAACAATCCCAACTGCTCCATCTCTGTGTCTAGGATCAGAATAGGGAGTAAGAATCAAGTTGGGGAAAGTAGCATAGTGTTTCCTTGTTTGATAAACTCAGGACAGAAGCATTGAATCCTAGCACCTCCAGGATTAACTTCTCTGGGACAAAAATTAATGTATAATAATCAAATATGCAGCTCTAAGATAAACCTAGGACATGGGTTATGATTGTATACAGTTCCCTCATTGGTAATATCTGTATTTAGATTCTATAGTGGTACAAAAATAATTGTAAGGTCCACATAGACAGTCTAAGGCCAAGAGTCACACTGTTCATGACACCAGCTACCTCTTCCAAAGGGTTGGCAACCAACTATACACAAATATGGAGACAAAAGAGGAAAATGGTCAGAAACCATAAGCCATTTGTCTCCCCAATAGCCTTATACCTCTTTTCTGACCACTGTTCTTCATACTATATTATCAAAATTCTCTCTGTAATACGAGATTGTAATCCCCTAGAGCAAAGGTTCCCAAAGTGTGTTCTGAGGACTCCTGGTAGTACCCAAGACCCTTACACAAGGGTCCACAAGGCAAAAACTATTTCCATAATGATATTAAGATATTATTTGCTATTAAAATACACTTCCTTTTTCCAACTACCCATCTGTGTTAGGCCAGATTTTCTTTATATAATTCAAACACAACAACTTATCACAACAGATTGAATAAAGAAGCAGATAAGAGAATCCAACTATCTTCTGTTGAGCCAGCTGTTAAAATAATTTGCAAAAATATTTAAGAAATTTCCTCAGTAATTTTTTTATTTTGGAAAATGCAATTATTCTTTAATGTATACACATTAAAATATGATGGGTTGTTATTACCATTTTTAAATGAATTAAAGAATCTTCTTTATAGAGGACACAGCTCTATAAATCTGAATGAATAAATAAATGAATTAAAAAAAAACATTTGTTAAGTGTTTTCTATGTGCTGGGCACTATTAAGCAATAAAATTCAAAGGAGAGATAACTCCTGACCTCAAGAAGCTTATATTCTAAGAGGGGAATGCAAGTCCTATTGGGGATGGAGGCTAGGGAAGGGTGTTTTGATTTGAAAGTCAGATGGTTAGTGGAGCCATTGGGCAATCAATTGACACATCATTTCCAGGAGCAATTATAGGGTTGATTTGATTACTATTCCCAGAGCAAGAAGTGTAAGGAAGGGAAGAGAAGGACCGGGAGGTGGCAGTAATCTGGGATCTGGTTACTGGGGCCAGCTAGACATAGTGAGCTCTCAACAACCAAGACTCCTGGCCCCAAAATGGACCTACAATTAAGAGAGAACAGCAGAACAAAATTTGTTAAATGCTTGGCTTTCAGCTCATTATCCTCTAATCATAGAATTCCAGAGCTATAGGTTACCTTTGTTATAATCCAAGTAAGAAATATAACACATATACATGTATGCATATACACATATGTATGTACAAACATATATGCATGTATAGTGTTAGTCCTTGGTATCCTACCTCTCCTTTCACTGAAATCATCTCTTTCCCAATCTAAAGTTCATATTAAACTCAGACTTTTCTCTACTTCTCTATCATAAATTCTAAGAGGGTTTTCATTTTCCTTCAATGCTCTAATCATATCTACTTCAGCTACCAGTTCTTTATTTTTTGTTAGAATCAGATTCAAATAATTATTTCCTCTTCTAATTTCCTCCACATTATGAAGAACAAAATTATCATGAAGGCAAGTAAAAAATTCATCAACTGGTTTGGAAGTGAGGGAGTTCTAGCAGATATCCATATAATTTAAGACCTCTGACTCCAGTATATAATGCTTCCATTCTAGATTGGTAATATTTTCTGAATTCATCTGTCTTTTTTCCCTACAGATTTCTGTGGAGTATTTCCATAATAAATTTCTGTTCCAGTTCTCTATTTTTTTAATCCAAATGCTTTTCACCTTGCCTCCTCTCCATCATGGTGTATGGATTTCCTTACGTGAGTATATCTTTTTAACAGGTGTTGTTAATTTTCCTCCTTCAATACTCCATTTTAAACATTTTGCTCAGTTTGAATAAGGCATAATCTTCCCAGAGCCATATTCAAGTCACAAGTCTCATCCTATCGTGTGTCAGCAATATCTGTAGGGTCAAAAGTTGTTTTCTTCACCAACATTTCTAGTGCTCCTTGCTTGTTAACCATATATTACAGCACACTGGCTCTTGGATATGATTAATATGATACTCTCTCCAATGGGGCAGATGACATATCCAAATCTTCTTATCCTTTGCATCTCCTATTCACGCCTTCCCATAAATCCTCCAGAGATCACCCGTACATCTTGATGGAGACCTTCTTTTAGACCATGATCTCTTAACCCTTTTTGTGTCTGCTGGACCCCTTTGACAGTTTTGTGAAGTTTATAGCCTTTTCATTTTATACTTCTCAGTATAAAATAAAACACAGAGGATTACCAAAGAGACATATTATATTGAAATTATCAATTTTTTAAAGGCCCAGGTTAAGGAGAAGCCCATCTCTAATCTTTTAATACTAATAATATGTGAGTATCTGCACATCATTGGGCCTGTTCAGGTTCACTTTCTAATTTTGGCTACCTCACTCTTAGCCATGGAAACATCCTTGCTTTCCTGGGAGAACTTCTGCTCTGATGATTCCCTCTCCTGACTGATGACTGCTTCACCCATCCCACTATTTCAGGAAAGCCCTAACCAACATGCTCTGCCTCCTAAGATTATAGGACCATAGCTTTAGAGATAGAAGGAACCCCAGAGGCCATGGAACCCAACCACTTCACCCTCTATTCTTGGGCCATGTCCTGCTCAGCCAGGCCAATTACTTTGCCTTTAAGTATATCCTTTTCCTCGATCTGATCTATCCCTCTCCAGTTCTGGAAATATGAAGCACTATCAGTAATCAACTCTGCCATTATCCCACGGATCATCTCTGAAACTTTCAGGAGCAAAGTGCCTCTCCATGGCTATCCCTCCCCTTTGTGAATTACATTATAATGTAAACTCCTTGAGGACAAGTCCTTTCTACTTTTGTGTTTGTATCCTCCATAGTTAGTACAGTGACACACAGTATTTAATGAATACTTTTCATTCATTCATTCACTCACCCACTCACTCACTCACTCATTGATCCATTCATCCATTCTGTCTGTTATCCCTCACTCTCAATAGTGAGTCATTTACTTTCTTTTCAGATTATGCCTTACCTGGATGAAGTCCCTTACACCTCCTTCTATGCAAGTCATGATGATAATATTTTGTAGCCTATTTAAACCCACCCCATTCCTCTCCATTGCCAACATTATACAACTACAATCATTGATTTTCTTCTTGGTTCCTTCTTAGTTATTTCCTCTGGTGAGTGACTGGGCCACTGCTGGTCCTCTCCCTATGTTGTAATTATTACGCTCTCTAATCTCTAGGTATATGTAAGTAGTTTTCTTTCTTCCTCTCATTCCAGATTAAAGTCAGATTTTCAAAACTCAAAAAAACCCATTTTTAACAATCTTTGTTAGTTCTACTTCAATCCTTGGCCAACAGCCATTGACAATATTTTAAAGTTGGAGTTTAGAAATAGAAATCCCATTCCATATTCTTTACTGTAGGCCTATTTCCTAAATCTGTTTTCTTCTTCCAAAACTCCTATCTTCAGTAGGTAGCAGTGATGAAAATACCACATCCACTGCCTATGGTCCTCAGTTTCCTGTCCAGAACTTCCTAATCACCAGCAATATGTAGCATTTCTAGATGACTTCTCCCAATATACTTGGTCCCAGGTGAATCAGTAGATGTAGGTCTTGGTTTGAGAAGTCTTGGGAGGTTCTCTGCAGTTAATCTCAGGTCAACAAAGACTGGCCTGTCTCAGTGAACTGCTGCAGGTAGTCACCAATTACAGTTACTTGCCTCTTCTTCCTCTGATGTTTCCATGTTCTCTCTTTTGGTCCTACCTATGTATCTACATTATTATTTCTCAAAGCATAAGAAGATGCTCTTCCCTGTGGGTACAACTCTTTTCTCTATGGGAAGAACCTCATGGGTTATTTGTCTCCTTTTTTTAGTGGTGCTTCTTTTTTCCTTCTTCCATGTCCTATTCTTTCACCTCCAAACTTCCTTGTACAGGTTAATATTCCTCTCTTTCTCTTCTCTGCCTCTTTTCCTTTTTCTTATTTGTTTTTACTTCAGAACTCTCCTTCCACTTTTCTAAAAAGCACAATAGTCCTTGGCAGCCTGGAGAGTGGAGTGCCATTTACTGTTCCCTTATTTATTGTCTTCTAGAAGAGAAATAAAACCATAATTTTAAAATGTACAGACATAGAAGTTGCTTGTGTCAAGACGTAAATATCTCACATTTTATATAGATCATTAAAAATTTTTCTTTGCCCTCCATTCTTCTTAGAAGTAAGACTCTAAGTCTTTAACTCTCATTTATCTAGTCACTAGCATTCTTAGTGATAACTTTTGTGGCCAACTTTTGAGATATAATTATCTTTCATGGGCCTCAGTGTGAATCAATTCATTTTGATATCCTTCCTAAAAATATTTGCATCTTGGATACTTTTCTAATTATGGAATTGTAATCAGTGTAACACCTTGGAGGAGCAACAGCCACTAGAAAGAGGGAGAATTGGCAGGAGTAGACAAGCTGATTGGGTGAGGGAAGAATCAATAGTGCTTGGGTTTTTGAACCTGGTTATGTGAGAATATGATTGTACCTTAAGCCTAATAAAAAAATTAGGAAGGGAGGCTGATTTTGAGGGAAAGTTGATGAACTTACGGAAAACACCAATCCCATTGCTACATAGGAAAAGTAGTTCCATTCTGCTCATATGCATGGCCCGTTATCTGCCACCCAAAGGCATATACTGTATTTCCCCATGTATAAGATGCACCCTTTTTCAAAAAATTTGGGGTCTAAAAACTGGGTGCATTTTATACAGTGGTTGTAGATTTTTTTTATTTGCATTTCCCATTTTTTTTGCAATTGTCTTTGCACTCATTGTTTCGCCTTTGTTACTGGTATTTTAGGTTACATTTTGCCACATTCTGCCCAGAAATGGCTCAGAAAAGATTTTTGTACAGTGTTGAATTCAAGTTAAAAGTGATCCAGTTTGCAAAAGTGAATGGAAATCGTGCTGCTGAACATAAGTTTGGTCCTCCTCCAACTGAGAAAACAATCCGAGTCTGGCTACTGGAAGAAGAAACCCTACTGACAACTCCACAGCAGAAGAAGGCCATGAGAGGCAAGACTGAAGAAACCAACTATAGGAGAAGTTTGTACCTGGGTGAAAAGATCCTGGGATTATATCAAGATTGAAATCATTGTCAAGTCATTTAAGAAGTGTGGCATTTCAAATGCCACAGATGGAACTGAGGACGAGGTAGTATATGAAGACAGTGATTTGTCATAAAACACAGATGAGGACAAGCTGATGGATGGGAGTTTTGACAGTGATGAGGAGTTGTATGAATTTTATGATGAATAAAACTTGAGTTCAATAACTTTATGTAATAAAGTATTTTTTTTCAAATTTTGGGCCCCAAAATTAAGATGCATCTTATACATGGGGAAATATGGTAGTTCCTGGAATGGATATTGTTTGGGGAAGGCATAGGGATAGGATAGTCTTTGGCCAGAATACAGTGTCACAGAATTCTCCTAGAAGGCTAGTAGACAGCAAAGCTTATAAACTCAAGCTACTGACATCATGAAATGTGCTTGTCTTCTTTGTAGACGTTGGCTTCTCCCTGCTTAACACTGCACATATTCTCCTGTCCAAGAGCTAGCATTTAAATACATAATCTATGGGTAGGAAAGGCTTTTTTTCAATGCCAGGACACAGTAACCACAAACACTTAGTTTTCATATCCCGGAGAATCTGTGAGTTGCTGGGCACCTATAGTGTGTCCTCTCCTCTGCTCTGTTAATGGTTTCCCATGCACAAAGAGAGGAGTGTAACCCAAGATCTGAAGAAGATGCATGCACAAAACCTAGCTCTTTTCTTCTTTTGTAATTCAAGATGCCAACCCTCTGACTGTATCTATATGGTGCCAAAACATCTGTTCAGTTCAGGGAATTCATTAAAAATCATTCAAAATCCAGTCCAAATGACTGCTTGGCATAGTACAGACCAAACTGGATGACTGGCTGCAATTTTTTTACTTAAACCTATGTTATGTGTGAGTGTCATGCATTTTTTATCTTCAGAGAAACACTCTCTTCCTTTGCTTATTAGTTCATTAAGCAGACATGAAAATATGTATGTGTCATATAAATAGATATTTTGTCAATGTTTGTGTGTATACATGTTTTTATGTGCATGTGTGAATAAATTTGCTGCTCTGAATACAAAGGCAAAAATTCATTACAAAAACTCTAAAACCCAAACTTTTGTGGGTGACAAATGTTTGCATTCAATTAACATGATAAAAATAATAAAAACATGGTTATTTATTCCAAGAAAGAAAGGCACCCTATTTGGTTGAAAGGAGATCATATATAAAGTTAATGATGAATATTGTTCACTTATGGGACAGTCCTTTAAAGAGTCTTTTAATAATAAAAAAAAGAATGACACATTCAGAAGCTTCTTAGCAAAATGGCTTTAATAGCCATTGAGTGCCAAAATAAACCCTTCTTTAGAAAAAAAACACCCTCCAATTTTCTGCTTGTTTTCTCGCACTTGCTCACAGCTGTGAGTCAAGAATAGAAGTCAGATGCTTGGATTGCATGGGAAAAAAAAAGAAAAAGATCACGTCTGAGTGTTCAAATCTGTCAGTTTCCCTGCTTCCAGGAAAGCATCCTTTTATGGACAGGATGTCAACACATATGGGGATGGGGGGGAGCACCAGTAACAAGGCATTCACCATTGTGTTGAAGACGATTGGCACAGGCAAAGACTGGAATTTGAACCAAGACCTATTTAAATAATCACCATTTATAGAGCTGGATTTGAGTAATTTGTGGATAGCCTAAAGGGAATAAAGGCCTTTAAAGTGAAGTCTTAGGGTATTTTGCTCCTAGGGAAATATTTTGATAATTCGTGCCATTTGATGTATTCCAAAGGGCCAAATAAAATGTTTCTTTCCAGAAACAGTTTCATGGGATGAGGATAAAAGTCATCTCTCTAGGCCCATAAGCATTCAGTTTCAGATTGTATCAGGAGTCAGAGAACACTGGCATGTTCTTTTTCAGTTCCAACCAAGTGACCCCCACAAAAATGCATGAACTTGGAAAGATCTACAGAGAAGAGGAAAATGTCACTCCCTGTTCACTTCAATTCAATTCAATTCAAACATCAGTAAAAGGTGACCATGCACTAAGCATTACATTAAGTGTTTGGGACACTGAGACACAGTCACTGGCATCAGGGTAGATGTAATACAAATATCCAAATAACTATAGCACAGGGAGACTATAATATGAATAAAATGTTATGAGAGTTTAGAAAAGAGAACATAACTAGGTGAAGGAATTTTGCGGAGAGGATCAAGGAAGGCTTCCTGAAAGAGGAGACATAGCTGAAGATGATCTGGCATCAGGGCTAGCCAGGCACTGATAGACAAAGGGCCACTGGGATGGGCCAAGGTTGGCTACCTTCCCCAATCCCTGTCCTTTCATTGCTCCTATCTCTTTAAAAGGGTCTTGAGGCTCTCCAGTGCTCCAAGTCCACATAGTCTGGACAAATAATTCCCTTTTTGTCTCTTTTTGAAGGTGTCCTCCTCAGCAGATGGGAAGGAACGGTACCCACAGTGCAAACATGAATCAGGTATGGTTCTGGCAGTTTTAATCCTGCATGAAAAGGAACAGTATTTGGCTATAAATAACTATAGAATTATTACAGGTGGTTGAGAAACTAGCCTAGAAACCTTCTTGAGACATCTCTAATTGACATTTCATAACTTCATTGAGTACGGCTCAATCAATACCAAGTGGGCTTTTTTTAATCCTTTCTGATAGTTTCTTGCTCTGCAGGGGACTCTTTCCCTCCTGGCTAGCTTGTTATTTCTCATTCCAACACCCCAACTGCTCCGGGGGCCAACTGTGGTGCATAAACTTTTCATATAACTGCGTCATCAAAGAGTGGTTTTTAAGAGTGATATGGAAGTCTGGAGAGGTTTCACAGGACCTGGAATCAGCCCCAACTGGGTTCACATCCTATCTCTATCACTGATTTTGTGTGTGTGTGTGTGTGTGTGTGTGTGTGTGTGTGTGTGTGTAATCTTGGCAGCTTCCTCTCTCTGAGGCTCAGTTTCCAATCAGGAAAGAGAAGGGTATGTGCTGAAATATCTCCAAAGTCACTTCCAGAAGGGATATTCTCTGTTTCTGCTGCTTAACTTCATGCCTTTGAATCTTTAAGAATTTCCTGTCAAAAAGCAAATCCCAAGTCACCCTGCCCCTTCTGAACAAGAATTGTAATTTCTTTGGCGTAGGAAACTTTCAAGAAGGAAACTCTTGCTGTTGACGTAGATAGCCATCTAGCTCTAACTTCTAGTCTCAGAGGCCTGGGGCACTGTGACTGTCATTAAATGACGGTCTATATGAACAGGAAGCAGGTCTTGATTCCAGGTCTTCCTAACTTAAAAGCCTCCTCTGTATCTCCTTTGTCAATCTGCCTATACTACACCTTATCTATTAGTTAACTCTGGAGAGACTGGATGAGTAGGAATGCCATACAGATCAGGGGAGCACTGACAGGGGAGCAAGTCTTCCTTCTTCTCAATTGTGCCTGGCATTGACCATCACTTGGATTTCTTGCAAGGCCTAGGAGGCAGACAGAGAGAGACCCAGAGAGTTACCAATAGAGAGGCAGAGAGACTTTGGTTTAATGCAAAGAAAATCAGCTCCATGGACTTTCCTCCCTGAACTGAGACAGAGACACAGAGAAAGAGAATCCTTCATCTCTTTGAATTTTGAGTCGAAGACAAGCCACACTCTTAAATTAGGAAATCCATCCCTATGTTAATTTGAAGATTTTGCAATATAGAAAGTAGCTATTGAGAGATAAATGGAGAGAGGGAAAGGGATCTCTTTAGACACATGGAGAATAGATGATGCTATGATCTTCTGCTCCAGATTGGCCTTAGATGCATCACGAATGTGTCTATAAGGCACCCTCCAGTTCAAATATCTCATCCTTCTATGAATCTGAAAGGACATACCTCTGTGTGTGTATATGTGCACATATACACACACTTAAACACATCCCTAAAAATCCCTGGTCCTTTGCTGATTCCAAATGGACTATTTTATAATCTGCATGTTTTAAGGAAGAAACACATTTAAAATACCAACAGTTGTTTCAAAAGATTTTACAAAAGGCCTCTTATTTCATTTATAGGTCTCTGTGGCTGTTTCTTTTGTTGTTGTTGTTTTTGTACCAAGGGGTAGGGAATGCAATTAAACTCAAACATTAAAATGTCATGTAGTAATTTTAAAAAACACTTTGTGTTGCTTGGCTGTGTTTTTCCACCTTTGTGAGCTAGGCAATGGCAAGAAGACCCTGAGCCAATCTCAGAGCAAAGGAGAAAAGCCCCCTTGGAAACTTCTCTGTACCATTCATTTGACCTATCGGCGATTCATGGGAGAATCAGGGGAGCCAACCACCTGTAAATTCAGTGACAGGCATCACGTAGAGTTCCAAAAGGTATGTCTATTATGGTGACACATTATGGGGGAGGGAAATAGGTCTTTCTGCTACAAATATTCCCCCACCTGGCAGTGGCAATATGTAACTACGAATACTGAAGGCCACGATGTTGAGATTAGTTAAACTGACAGATAATACAAATGAGGCAAGTGAGAAGAACTTCGTAGGCACGCATAATCAGGCAACAGGAGTTACCAACAACTTTCATGTGGAGAGATGCCATAAACAACATTATTAAAGGAGTGTTTGACTAGACAAGAAAATGGACCCCTTAAATATAGAGGATGTAGATGGTCAGGGTCGGTAGTTCATCAGTAACTCTGAGATACTAAAAGTATGAGAAAGTCTGTAATGCTTTAAGTAGCAATCCATACTCCATATTTTTGCCTTGTTATTAATGACAAAGTCCTGTACACACAATAGGTATTTGATAAATGTTTGTTAGGTGGAGGATGTTTCCATGGACTCTATTTTCCAAAGAAAGAGCCTTCCTCATTGGGAGACATTCTCTAGACCGCATTTCCCAGAAGGCTGTGTGTGTGCTGATGACACTTTATGTGTACTTTGATTGGCTGAACAGATTTTGTGGGACTGGATGTTCATAAAATACTCCAGGATTCTTATGGGGTGTCTAGAGTATAACTTGGAGATACTGGTGGAAAGGGTGCAGGGAGTGATGATACAGAGACATGATTGGTAAAGAAGGGAAGAGAATAAAGGCAGCCACTTACAAAAGTATAGACCTGGCCTTGGCATCCTGAACTCAAACATCCTGTCTTCCATGCTGAGGTCTCTAGGAGCTGTTGTAAGAGATTTCAATGGTCACCACCCATAGGCCACAGAATTTCATTCCTCTCTAGCCTGCCATTCTGGGATTTAAGGAGAAGTTGTTTAGACATATACTACAAATAAATCTATAAAGTCCCATCCAGCTCAAAAACTACATCCTTCTTCCTTCAAGTTGGTTCTAACAAAGGACTGTGATTTTGAAGTGCCATCCCACTTCTCCCCCAGCTCCCATGTTAGAGAGTCAGAAAGATTAAATGGGGAATTGACTAGCACTCCCCAGAGGGGTGAGAAAGTTGGCAACCTGTATGTGGGTACAAGCAATGATTGCTACCAGTTTTAATTTACTGGTATTTTCATTTCTATTTTATTGAAATTAAATGTCATTTGCTTTTGAAATCATGTGTAATTTGAGTGGGGGTAGGAAGGTGGGGTGCAGTCTTTAGCTGTGGCTTTGATTAAATCTAAACGTTTCTCTGAACCTGGGTGTCGCTAAGAGAGGTGGTCTTCTATAGAGGATTTATGGGGAAGTATAGCCAAGCATCAAATAAGATGAGTGGGAGTGGAGGAAAGGAGGGATCTTCTGTTGCTACCAAAGTCTGAAGTTTACATAATGAGTGATAATAGGATGTGAAGAGCAGACTTTTGTTTTAATCCTATTAATCACAAATGGTTTTGATCCTATTCATGATAAATGGAGGCGGGAGCAACTCTATGAGAACCATTCTTTTTAGTGCTTGTTAACTTTGTAAATAAGCTACCAAGACTGGGAACTCTTTGGGCTGTGTTTTCTGTGTCTATAAAATGAAAGGGTTGAATTGGATTCTAAGGGTCTCTTTCAACTCTAAAATATTATGAGCCCATCTATAAACAAAGAAACCACTATTCCCCATTATCTTAAGTAGATATTACAAAGTACCAGATCCCACTGCATGCATCCTCTCTGACCCTTAAAATAGTTCAGAAGAGTGTGATGCAGTGAAAAGTGCTGGGTTCGAGTTCTAGTTGAGGCAAACCACCCAGCTTCTCTGGGGTCTTGGTTTCCTCATTTATAAAATGAGGCATTGGACAAGATGACATCTCAGGTCAGGTCCTTTCCACTGAGTCCTATTATTATCCAAACCAGGCAACAGCCTGTTGATGGTGAGGCAATCGACCTTCAGAAACTTTTGATGTCACTTGTTAAGTATCTACTATGTGCCAGATACTTCTGTGGTAGGCTCTGAGTTTGCAAAGCCAAAAATGAAAATGCTCCTGTCCTAAGGATCACCTAAGTAGCACCTAGATGTCTCAGTGGATAGAGTACAGGGCCTGGAGTAGTGAAGACCTGAGTTCAAATTTGACAGATCCTCAGACACTCACTAGCTATGTGACCCTGGGCAAGTTCCTTAATTTTTGTCTGCCTTAATCCACCAGAGAAGGAAATGGCAAACCATCCCAGGGTCTTTGCCAAGAAAATCCCATATAAGGTCACAAAGAGTTGGAAATGACTGAACAACAAAAACAAAGGATCATAGATTTAAAGCTAGAGGGAATCTAAAAGGCCATCAGTCTAACTGCCCTCCCCTACTTTAAAGATGAGAAAACTGAGTATAGGACCCAGTGACTTGTCAATGTCATACTGGCAGAACTAGAATTTGTACCTGCATCATTGGACACCAGATCTAGCACTCTTTCCATCATACCATGTCTATTATATTTTTTCCTTGAGAATTCAACATGAGGACAGATTAGTGAATGAAAAGTATATATGAAAGTATAGAAAGTAATTTCAAGTGTTCACAAAGGTTCACAATTCATTATTCCACAGATCTGGCTCACTATCGCAACTCCAATTAACTAACAAACAGCTTTGTCTGGTGAGTCTTCTGGGACCATGTCACCCACATGAGCATGTCTACATACACACAGACACACGTGTTCATCAGTTTGTTGGCCAACAGGCTCTGTCTTTACATTGACACTAAGTGGGCCTTTCACTGGGAATTACTGGTGAAGATGAAGGTCTGTCCCTGTGGTTGCTAATACAAACCAGGAATCCCCAAGTCTGCATTGGAGGCCAAGATATTTGTACTAATGATTAAGTGCTGTTTTCTGCAATAAAATGTAATTTATTCTTTAAATTTCGTTCTCTGGAAGGGATAAAAGCAAAAGTAGTAATGTGCTCAAAATACTATGACTAGTTAAGTAGAATTAAATGAAGGACATTCTCTTCAAAGGAAAAAAATCCTGACCATGGATCAAAAATCAATGTTTCAGCCATGACATTTAAATCAGCAAGAGATGTGCTACCGTTTGACATCATGGACTGATGACTTTAGCTCTCCTTGGAGTCACTTTACAACATTCTTACTATAATTCATTTCCTAGAGTGAAAATTTCCCCAGAGGAATGGAGAGGAAGCATCATGCAATGGAAAGAATATTGAATTTAGAGCCAGATGACCTGGGTTCTAATTTTACCTTGGCTACTTACTCCTACTTGTCATCGTAGCTCCTGAAGCTCCAACTTCCTCATTTATAAACATGTGATTGTCAGAGTACACAATTACAAAGGTTACTTCTAGTTCATGGGAACTACTATGATCCTAGGTCTCAATGGACTCTTGTTGCTTCTAACCCTAGTGTTGCTACAAGAAATTCTGGTACCACCATAAGATTCCAGCAATAACTATTAGAGAATTTAGTGTTTCTTTGATCACTCAGAAGGTGCCCACTGATGACTACATTGCCCATCAGTCTAGGTAGAAGACTCCTAAAGGTAGCAAACTGGTCCCAGTCTTCCTCATAGTTTCTAAGGATCTCTTTTTTTTTTTTTTTAAAAAAAAGGATTTTAGGGTAGAATTCACTTTCGTACTCACTAAAACTCTCCTGGTAGCTGCTGGAATTCTCTTGACCATTTTATCCTTGTCAGACCACATCTGTGGTCTCCTGTATGGTTCAGGGCACCCCATTTTAGTAAGGACATGGATAACTTGGAAATATTCAGAGGGGACAAGCAGTATGGCAAGGGACCTCAATTCTATTCAACATGAGGATCATTTGTAGGAATTAAAGATATTTAGCCTGGAGAAGACTTGGGTCAGTAGTGGAAGAGAGGATAGGCTAACTGTCCTCACATATATTAAGGGCTGTCATGTGTAGGTGGGATTAGACTTACTCTGAAAGTGAGTGATAGACTCCCTGGTGTCTGAGGTCTCGTCCAACTCCAAGAATCTGTGATTCGGATTTCAAAATCTCCTGCCTACTATGTATGATGTTATCATGTTTATAAGGATGTCATGATGATGAGTTTGTGAGAGACACACATCTTTCCTGTACTTAAGGACTTCTGTTTCACCAAGATTAGTTTCCTTCTTTGTTGAATTATTTTTTTCTGGTCCAGACCTAGGATCTCAGAGGTATAAGGGAATTCCTAGTGTAGAAACACCCTCAATGGATGCAAATCATCAACTTGCTGTGTAGGGTTGTCTGAGGCCTCCAAAATTTAAGTGACCTGCCTATGGTCACACAGCTGGTATGTGTCAGAGGCAGAACATGAATCCAGGTCTTCTTACTGCTAAATAAGAAACTCTATCCATTATATCACACTGTGTTTTTTTTTCTACCAAATTGCCTACAATGTGCCTTATTTAGTCTGACTAAGCAGGATTGGATCTATTTGGTACTTGGGTTGCAGATTGCCTGGGAATACCGGATCCTGCAGGTTTAGCATGATTTACAAGAGAGTCATGGACGGGATAAGATGAAGTCGATACCACAGGTGTCATTAAGTCAATTTTACAGATGAGAAAACCGAGGTTTGGAAGTATGCTTAAATCACGTGGCTTAAAAACGACATGGTTCATTGCAAATCCAGGTCATCTGGGTGGCTCAGTGGGTAGAGTGCTCTGGAGTCAGGAAGATCTGAGTTCAGTTCTAGTAAGTCAGAAGAGCTCATTAGCTGTGTGTTACTAGGCAAGTTGCTTAACTTCTGTTTGCCTCAGTTTCCTCAACTGTAAAATTGGGATAATAGTAGCACTTGCCTCTCAGGATTGTTGAGAAAAAATGAGATAATAATTGTAAATCACTTAACACAGTGCCTCAGACATAGTAAGTACTATAAAAGTATAAGCTGATGTTGTCTGGCTGGTATTCTTTCTACTGCACTTCACTGCTGTAACTTATGGTAGACTTTCAAGAAAGGTATGTCTTAGGATTGTTGTTATGGCTACTAATATGCCAGTAAAATCTGCAATGAATCATCTGCAAATAGGATTTGAAGAGAATATCTCATTCATAAATGGGTTCTTGAGCGATCGCCAGGCGGTCAAACCCTTCCAGCATTTACCTCCTCCTCACTTCCGTTTTATTATCTGATTATTCTTCTGGGATTACTTTTGAGTAATGTGTATTTCAAACACATCCTGCCATCTGGACAATGTCCATTAGGAATCATAGCTGTGAAATGCTGCAGAATTTGAAGAGCATCAAGGCCACTCCTGATCCATTCCCACCTCCAAGCTTTCCCATTTGCCATTCTTCATGAAATGATCATCTTCTCTCCTCCTCTGAGCAGCATCCTTCTCTTTTGTCCCCTCTCCCTTCAAAACCTGGCTCAGAACTCACCTCCTCTGGGAAGCCATTTCGACTTAAACAATAAGTAGAATCCAGTGCTTCATTCCCAGGAGCATCACCATGCGTATCTATTGAGAAACAGAAAGGGAAGAGGGAGCACTACACTTGGAGAAAAGAGACCTATATTTGAATCACAACTCTGATATTTATTATTACAATAAGAAAGTTGTCTCTACCCTCTGAGCTATAGTTTCTTTATCTGAAAAACAGAGGTTACAACAGTCCTTGGCATTACCCACCTCTCTGGGCTGTTGTTATACCTCCAAGGACTATATGATGGTGAGTTATTGATAAGCAGATCTGCACAAATTACAACTTGTGCTTGTTTCTGGCTCTGTCTATATGATACTGAACAGCTGGGTAAACACTGAAAAGTCAGATGTTTGTCGAGATGTTTTCCAAATGCAAAGATATTTGGCGCTTACAACTTATACATCATGTTTGTACACATTCTTACGGCTTTGTCCTGTTTGCTTTTTCCACCCTTTTTTGACTGTGGGTTTCTGAAAGGGTAGAGAGGCACCTTCTTCCAATCCTTAGTTATTTCTCTAATGTGTCTGTTTCAGTGATTTGAACTGTGTAGAGACGCAGTTACTACTCATGGGGTCACGGATTTAAAGATGGAAGGGACCACAAAGACTCTAACTGAGTTCAAGACCCTCCTTTAATAGTGAGGTAACTGAAGTAGGAGAGGTTGTGACTTGTCTGGGGTCATGCAGCTAGTAAGGGTCTGAGGAAGTATTTGAATCCAGTCTTCCTGACTCCAAGTGCAGTGTTTTAGCTCATCAGAAGACCTGGGTTCAAACTGTGCTTCTTCTGTGCGACCTTGGGCAAGTCACTTCTACCCTGGCAATTTCATCATCTATAAAATGAGACTGTTGGATTAGGAGCCTTCAAAGTTCCTTGCAGCTGTAAATATATGATCCTAGGGGTAGCTAGGTGGTACAGTGAGTAGAGCACCTGCCCTGGAGTCAGGAGGACCTGAGTTCAAATCCAGCCTCAGACACTTGACACATTTACTAGCTTTGTGACCTTGAGCAAGTTACTTAAGCCCAATTGCCTTGCCTTCCCCCTCTAAAAAAAAGAAAGAAATGCATGATCCTATTCCTTTTAGGCCACAGGATCATAGATTTAAAGTTGGAAAGATCCTCGGGGCCGTCTAGTTCAACGCCATCATTTTGCCGATGAGGACACAGAAGTCCAGAGCAGGTAGGCTCTTTGCCCAAGGTCGCATCAGGACTAGTATAGCTAAAATTTGAACTCGGATCCTTCAATTCCAGATCCAATATTTCTTTTTCAGGAACCAAAAGTTTCCTTGACAATCCTTTCCTCTGGAATATTACAAAGACAAGACAAATAAACTCACAGACTGCTAGGTTTGGAAGGCTATTGAACATCTGGTGAAATCCCCCTGATTTGACAGATAAAGAAATTGAAAACCATAGAGGTAAAGTGATTTGCCTAGGATCACGTTATATAGTAAAACTATTAACAAAGCCAAGAGCAGCACGTAGGACTCATGAGGTTCAGCCCCCATACTCAGTCTGTTCTGAGCTGTAAATGATATTTATCACTGAATTTCTTTCTATTTTCTTTTTTTATTTGACCAAGTCAGTGACAGAGACAAGTTCATTGGTTGCTGGAAAGACCTTGAACAGCCCATAATCCATGACCGCAGAAATAGTGTTGACCACAGCAGAAAAATCACCTTCTGACTTTCTCCCTGGCTCTGGATAAAAGGTTGAAATTTTCGATGTTGTTATTTTTTAATGAGGCTGTGTTTTCTCTTTTTGGACTGGAGAAATATGTTAACACAGTATTATTTTTTTAAAAAGAAAATCATCGAGTTATTATTATTATAAACTTCAGTGGTATGGGATAATGAGAAGGCTGTTGTGTTATTTGAATTTTGATTACAGAATAAATATTTTTGTGAAACTTGGTAAGTTATTTTTGGACTAGGAGTATTATTTCTTTAAAAATATGAGCCATATTCTCAATTATAACTGCCTTCAAGAGAAAAGGACTTCAAAAAGGCCAAAAATACAATGGTTACTCAGAGGTCCTGAAGCTGTAGGAAATATAGTTGTGGATCTGATTGACTTGGTTCTTACCATGATCCTGGTTCTGAGAGAGCTGCCAGTTCCCTGCCCCTAACTCAGTTGTTACCATTGCTAGAGTACATTCAATAGTATGGGATAGATCATTAGGTCCTGGGCTATTACTACTTCCTGCTGCCCCTCTACTTTGCTGCCAAAGAGACAGCAGCCAACTGGGCGTATATCAGGAGAGGTTGGAAGGTAGAGAAGTAGAGAGGAGGACATATTGGAGAGAAAGCTTGAGGAGCATAGAAGAGAGAGCCATGGTATGAGAAGTGGCTTTTGGGACTCGGCACCATGTGATCATTATCATGCTAAGTGCTGATGATAGAAAGAGGTAAAAGATGGTCCTTGTTCTCAAGGAGCTTACACTTTAATGCATGAGACAACATGAAATCAAGATACGTGCCGGGAAACTGGAGATAATAAACAGAAGGAACTGGCTGATGCTAAGACAGATCAGGAAAGTCCTCGTGGAGAAGGTGGGATTTTAGCTGAGACTTGAAGAATCCAAGAAAGTGAAAAGGCAGAGATGATGAGGGAGAGAGCTCTAGGCATGGAGGACAATGCCCAGATTCAGGAAATAGAGTGTTTAGTTCAAGGAACAGAAAGGAGGTCAGTGTCACTGGATTGTAAAGTCCATAGAGGGAAGGGTGATGGACAGCAGGGTGTAAGGTCCAAGAAGACAAGAAGACTGGAGAGGTAGGAAGGGACCAAGTGATGGAGGACTTTAAAAATCAAGCAGAATATTTTATATTTGGTCCTGGAGTAAATAAGGAGCCTCTAGAGTTGATTTAACAGGAGGTGCAAAGTGTGACATAGTCAATATTGAATTTTAGGAAGCTAGCTGAAAGGAGGATGGACTTGTGAGAGAGACTTATGGCTCAGAGACCAGCCATGAGGCTATTGCAATAGTCCATGTGTTCAGTGAAGAGGACCTGGGCCATGGTGGCAGCAGTGTCAGAGTAGGCAAGGGAGTATATAGGAAAGATACGGTGAAGGTAGAAACAACAGGACTTAGTAACTTATTAGATATGATGTGGTGAGAGAGAATGAGGAGTTGTGGTGGTAGGGTGCTGTATGCTAATGCGTAGCTGCCCGCCTGCTTCAGGGAGGAAGCTATGGTCATGTCTATTGGCCATATGACCATCCTGCCTGGAAATACTGGTGGGACTCTGGTTAGGGGTGGGAAGAGGATGGCCCCTAACTAACTGATATGAATTTTGGGAAAGATAAAGTCAAGTTTTCCAGTTGACTAATTGTGATTGACTAAGGGTGAAGAACCAACACTTGCTTTCCAACTATGTTGTTCTGTTCCACTTACCTATGTGACCTTGGGGCAAGTCACTTTCCCACTGTAAATCTCATTTTCTCCATTAGTCATATTGGCCTATATGATCTCTAAGACCCCAACAACTTCTGTATCTATAACCTTAATTTATATTATATTATTATTATTATATTATATTATAAGCCTCCATTTGTCCTTTCTTTCACTTGTCCAGAATACCATATGACGACTATCTTGGCAAACTTCCTGAGTCTCAAAGACCCCCAGCATGCAGTGAGGAAGGGTGGTGTTATGAGGATTCTGCCTCCCAGCTGCAGAGACTGGAGGGATTCACTGTGCAGCCTTGTCTCTAAACTTCCGGAAGAGTTTCCAGACCTAACCTAACCCTCGAACCAGGCGAACTCACTCATCATCCACAAGAGGCTGAAGAAGATGACAGGAATGGCATCTG
The DNA here is from genome assembly GCF_011100635.1 of Trichosurus vulpecula. Lineage (NCBI taxonomy): Eukaryota > Metazoa > Chordata > Mammalia > Diprotodontia > Phalangeridae > Trichosurus > Trichosurus vulpecula. Next base: position 71,848,199 of record NC_050580.1, read on the forward strand.
TGATGACATTGTCAGCTCTCGAGCAGCCCTGGCCTGGTGCGTGCAGCTGCTCCAGGCCTGGCCCACAGGGGCCATGAAAGTGTTGATTTCATTTTGATGTCGTGTCTCAAAGACTCCCCACGGCCCTGGAAGCTCTCAGAATTTTGCAAGAGAATCTTCTTCAGGGTTTGTGTCAGGTACCATGGCAAATATTTGCCAGAGTGATTGAACTCAACTCTCCTCATATCTAAACAACTCTCTGGTAGCTACAATCCAATTAGTCACTACTTTAAGTTACACGGGTGTAGTCACTCATTTAATCATCAAGGCAGTGAATATTTATTAAACATTGTGTGCAGAGCACTATTCTAGAAAATGGTGAAGAAACAAATAATAAGACAGTCTCTGACTTCATGAAGTTTATAACCTAATAAAGACATAATACACATAACAAGTCAATTATAATGCAGGATGTTACATATTAAGTCATTGGAAAGTAGAGAAAATTCTATGTGAATTCTGATAGGGGAAGGAGGATGAAAAAAGTCTTCATGGAGGAGATGGCTTTAAAGGATAGCAATGGGGGAAGGAATATATTCCAGGCCTAGGACACAACATAAACAAAAACAAGGAAGCAGGAGATTTAAGTGAATGTATAAGATAATAGAATAGTCTAATCTGGTAGAAGCATAGACAAAATGAAGAAGAAGAATATGAAAAGACTAGTGCCAAAAAGAGAAGGTCTTGCATGCCAGGCATAGGAGTTTGAGATTTGCTTTACAGGCAATAGGGAATCATTGAAGATTTTTTTAAAGGGGGGACTGGCTTGAACATATCTATCCCTATGAAGTATATTTTGGATGAATGTATGTGAAAGGCAGATGGAAGGAAGAAAGGAAGGTGGAATGGAGATGGGAATCTATTTGGAAGGATTTAATGGTCTAGGCAAGTGGTATCAAAGCCATGTGTTATGGTGGTAGTAGAAGTAGGAATAAATAGGATTAGATTATGCAGAGATATTACAAAGGTATATAATGGTGACCAGGGTGAGACTTTTATTCACTGTTTTCTCTTTTGAAATGCCAAGGCCATCATGTGCCTTTAATGAGTCTTGTCTTTGTTTGAATCTGCAGGTAAAATGGAACCCTTTGTCTTTTGTTTTGGAGTGCTTCTCAGCACTGAGGTAATTAAGTACTTTGATGAGTATTGCCTTTCAAATGTAATGGCAAGCAAAGTGGGACTTTTTGCTGTTTTTTTTTCCAAGTGCTTCTCAGCACTGAGGTAATCAAGTGCCTTTGATGAGTCTTGCCTTTGTTTCAATCAGGAGTCTTTGAATGAATCTAGAGTATTTGATGACCTGTTTAAGAAACAGGAAAGCCCCAGTCCCTAGGCCCTACCCCGTTTTGCTAAATAGATACTAAGCCCCAGGGCCCTGAGAAAGGTATATATGATCTGAGGTTGGTGTTTTGTTTTGGGGCTCTCACCCACTGGAAGAGTGTTGTGTGATTTGACCAGACAAGACTTTGGGTAGCCATCACTGACCTCCCAGGCTTTGAAAACCCAGATGTTGATGCTTCTCTCTCTGGTAAATGTATGTATTGCTATAGTTTGATGGTTAGAAGCCTGTCTACTGGTTTGTGTTTATCTGCTACGTTTATATAATGTATGCTTGTAATTTCTGTTTGTATACTCTCTGAAGTTCAGGGTGCTGGCTTTTCCCCCTGAAATAAGTGAATGATTTATGTATGTTTAATTAAAGTAATATTGGAAACCCTTTAAAGTTGCTTTCCTTAGAAAAGCAGATCAAAGAACCTGTGCTAGCAGCCCTCTTGTGTGCTCTTATTGTTGGTCTTTCACCTCCACAGAAGTTGCTGGCAACATTGGTGTTACAAGGTGAAATTAACAGGACTCAGTAAATGGCAATAAGAACTGCAGGAGAGGAAACAGTCCAAGATAATTTTGAGATAACAAATGTGGAATACAAAGTAAATAGTACTATAGATAGAAATGTTAAAATCAAAAGTCGTATAGAGAGTAAGATTAAGTTGGTTTCATGTCAAGAATGAGGTGTGCTAAAAGACCATTCAAGTTTAGATAGCCTGTACATTCAGGTCATCACCTCTTCAAAAGGAGGTCAAACCTGTAGATGGTTATAGTCCTAGATAAAGATAAAACCATAGATAGACATATAGTAATAGAAATAGACATCGATAAAGATTAAGCTATAGAAATAGATACAGGGGGTGGAGCCAAGATGGTGGCTAGAAGGCAGGAACTTGCGTAAACTCCCAGCCAAAAACCTATAAAAATGGTTCTGAACAAATTCTAGAACTGCAGAACCCACAAAATAGCAGGGGAAAGCAGGGACCCAGCCCAGGACAGCCTGGTTGGTTGCTGGATGAGGTCTATCACCCACAGAGCAGAGGGGAGCAGAGCCCAGCATGGGCGGAGGCAGGACCAACCAGACCAGAAGCCAAGCGGTACAGGCCCTAGCGCCCTGAATCAGGGAGCTTTGGCAGTTACCAGACTTTTCAACCCACAAACACCGAAGACAACAGAGAAGGTTAGTGGGAAAAGCTGTGGGGGCAGCGGGGGTGGTGCAGCTACAGAACTACAGCTGCAGTTGCTTCTGGCCCTAGGACCACTTGGTGGCAGGAATTAAGTGGCGGATTAGAGCAGGAGTGCAGAACCTGCTGAAGATCTGAGTCCAGTCTGGGTTGGGCGTTCTTGGGGAAGGAGGAGTGCTGGTGTGGCAGAGCTGGCTGTGTAGAAATAGCTCTGCAAACAACGGCACATCCCCTCAACCTTGGAACAAAGAACTCTTTATTCTACAAGCAGTCATACCCCAACGAAAAACTCAAGGGTCAAGGAAGTTGGCTGGAACATGGCCAGGCAGCAAAAATGGACTCAGATTCAGTCACAGACTTTGGAATCTTTCTTCGGTAACAAAGAAGACCAAAACATACAGCCAGAAGAAGTCAACAAAGTCAAAGAGCCTACATCAAATGCCTCCAAGAAAAACATGAACTGGTTTCAGGCCATGGAAGAGCTCAAAAAAGTTTTTGGAAAAGCAAGTTAAAGAAGTAGAGGAAAAATTGGGAAGAGAAATGAGAGTGATGCGAGAAAACCATGAAAAACAAGTCAATGACTTGCTAAAGGAGACCTGAAAAACTACAGAAAAAAATATTGAAGAAAATAGCACCTTAAAAAACAGACTAACTCAAATGGCAAAAGAGCTCCAAAAAGGCAATGAGGAGAAGAATGCCTTGAAAGGCAGAATTAGCCAAATGGAAAAGGAGGTGCAAAAGACCACTGAAGAAATACTACCTTAAAAATTAGATTGGACCAAGTGGAAGCCAGTGACTTTATGAGAAATCAAGATATTATAAAACAGAACCAAAGGAATAAAAAAGTGGAAGACAGTGTGAACTATCTCATTGGAAAAACCACTGACCTGGAAAGTAGATCCAGGAGAGATAATTTAAAAATTATTGGACTACTTGAAATCCGTGATCAAAAAAAGAGCCTAGATATCATCTTTCAAGAAATTATCAAGGACAACTACCCTGATATTCTAGAGCCAGAGGGTAAAATAGAAATTGAAAAAATCCACAGATGGCCTCCTCAAAAGGATCCCAAAAAAGAAAACTCCTAGGAATATTGTCGCCAAATTCCAGAGCTCCCAGGTCAAGGAGAAAATACTGCAAGCAGCCAGAAAGAAACAATTTGAGTATTGTGGAAAAACAATAAGGATAACACAGGATCTAGCAGCTTCCACATTAAGGGATCGAAGGGCTTGGAATACGATATTCCGGAGGTCAATGGAGCTAGGATTAAAACCAAGAATCACCTACCCAGCAAAACTGAGTATCATGCGCCAAGGCAAAATATGGATTTTCAATAAAATAGAGGACTTTCAACCTTTTGCAGTGAAAAGACCAGAGCTGAATAGAAAAATTGACTTTCAAACACAAGAATCAAGAGAAGCATGAAAAGTTAAACCAGAAAGAGAAATCATAAGGGACTTACTAAAGTTGAACTGTTTTGTTTACATTCCTACATGGAAAGATGATGTGTATGATTCACGAGACCTCAGTATTAGAGTAGCTGAAAGGAATATGCATATATATATATATATATATATATGTGTGTATGTACATATATATATATATATACACATATGTGTGAGTGTATGTATGTATATATGTAGGTATATGTGTGTCTGTGTGTGTGTGTGTGTGTGTAGACAGAGGGCACAGTGTGAGTTGAATATGAAGGTATGATATCTAAAAAATATAATCAAATTAAGGGATAAGAGAGGAATATGTTGAGAGAAGGAGAAAGGGAGAGATAGAATGGGGTAAATTATCTCACATAAAAGTGGCACGAAAAAGCAGTTCTGTAGGAAGGGAAGAGGGGGCAGGTGAGGAGGAATGAGTAAATCTTGCTCTCATCAGATTTGACCTGAGGAGGGAATAACATACACACTCAGTTGGGTATCTTACCCCATGGGAAAGAAGGAAGAAGAAGATAAAAAATAGGGGATGATAGAAGGGGGGGGCAGATAGGGGGAGGAGGTAATCAAAAACAAACACTTTCGAAAAGGGACAGGGTCAAGGGAGAAAATTCAATAAAAGGGGATAGGTTAGGAAGGAGCAAAACATAGTTAGTCTTTCACAATATGAGTATTGTGGAAGGGTTTTACATAAGGATACGCATGTGGCCTATGCTGAATTGCTTGCCTTCTTAGGGAGGGTGGGTGGGGAGGGAAGAGGGAAGAGAATTTGGAATTCAAAGTTTTAAAAACAGACGTTCAAAACCAAAAAAGAGTTTTTGCATGCAGCTAGGAAATAAGATACACCGGCAATGGGGCATAGAAATGTATCTTGCCCTACAAGAGAAGAAGGGAAAGGGGGATGGGAGGGGAGTGCGGTGACAGAAGGGAGAGCTGACTGGGGCATGGGGCAACCAGAATACATGTCATCTTGGAGTGGGCAGGAGGGTAGAAATGGGGAGAAAATTTGTAATTCAAACTCTTGTGAAAATCAATGCTGAAAACTAAATATATTAAATAAATTAAATAGAAATAAATAAATAAATATACTACCACACAAAAAAAGAAATAGATATAGATGTAGCAATAGACATTGACAAAAATAGATATAGCTATAGATATAAACATATAGATGATACAGACATAGATATAGATTAATAAAGATTATATTGTATTATCAATATAGATTAATAATAATAAAGATTAAGATAAAACTCAAGAACTAGGAATAGACATAGATCAAGATTAAGATAGAGTTATAGATATAGATTTAGGAATAGACATAGACAAACATAGAGATAGATATAGACACAAACATAGATTATATAGATACAGACATAGACATAGAAATAAACATATATGTATAATATACATATATAGACAAATATAAAGCTATAGAAGTAGATATAGATATAGGAATGTATATACACACATACATGCATATGGATGTAGATGTGGATATAAAGTTAAATGTAGACAATGAGATAGAAATAGCCTCAGCATATATGATGATATGGATATAGATGTAGATATGGATAGATAAATAGGGGAGACAGCATGGTGTAGCTTATAGAGAACTGGCCTTAGTGCTAGGAAGATCCGGATTCAAGCCTTGCCTCTGACATTTAGTGAAATGGCACCAGGCAAATAACTTTCTATTCATTGCCCTAGGCAGAAGTTATAGACAAAGTGTCAATCTACATTGGTGGAGAGGGTTTCCTAATAGAGCAATTCCCTGTAACAATGAAATCTTGGGTCCAATCCATATGTGTGAATGTTTGTATGTGTGCGCATGTGTGTAAATAAAGTGTATAATTTTGAATTTGTGAATAAAGTCCAATTTGTGAATTTGTGAATAAATAGTCCAGGTTGTAAAGGTAAAGGAGGACAAGACTCTAGAGAGAGAAGGGAAGAGGGCCCAGAACAGACTCTCAAGGTCAGCAACATTAAGAGATAAGCTAGAGAATGACAAAAATGTAAAGAAGACAAAAGACACAAAAGGAGACGTAGGAAAATCGTAGGGTTATAGATGAAGAGATAAAATGGAGGTTTGAAGTCATTTGATATAATTCCTCACTTTATATATGAAGAAACCAAGACATATATTGATGAAGAGACTCTCCAAAGGTCATATTGTATGATTCCTAGCTCAGGTCTCTTTCCATTGCACCAAAAGAAGATGGTGCCTCTCAAACCAAGGCTCCAGAGAACATCCAAGGTCACTCAGGTGGTAAGCAGTAGAGCTGAGATTTGAACACAAATCTGTGACACTAAATCCAACATTCTAGATGATGCTTCACCAGAACTTCAGAATGAAAAGGAGAATATTCTGTGTATTAAGCCACCACCATTCTAAATGACTTCAATTATCCATGGTATTGGAGCCAATCTATGCTGAAAATTCAAAGACCTGGCTGAACAATTATTCAATCAAAAAGCCCTCATTTGGTGTCCACAAGGTACACAGCAAGGAATAGATTGCTTTAAGAAGGCTTAGTCCCTGCTATCATCATAGTTTACCAAACAACCTCAGAATTTCCTAGGTCCTTCTTGATGTGCTGGGAAAAAAAGAGCAAGGAAGCAAGGTAGCAGAAACAATCCTATCCCACTTCATTTGGAACACAGATCGTCATGCATATGCTGTATGCAGTGATTGTACCCCATCGATGAACCTAAAAGGTACATTCTTTTGTGAAGTATGATTGGAAGGCCACTTTCTATAGGTGATGTGATGGTGAATATTATTATCTTTTTATTATTATTTTTAAAAATTTATTTATTTTTAGTTTTCAACGTTCACTTCTGTAAGTGTTAGATTTTCTCCCCCTTCCTCCCCCCTTCCTCCCCAAGATGGCATGCAATCTGATATTGCCTCTAGACATACATTCCTATTAAACACATTTTCACATTAATCATGTTGCATAGAAGAATCATAACGAATGGGAGAAACCATGAGAAAGAAAAACAAAACAAAACAAAAAAGAAAATAGTCTGCTTCTCTCTGCATTCTGACTCCATAGCTCACTCGCTCGTTCTCTCTCTCTCTCTCTCTCTCTCTCTCTCTCTCTCTCTCTGTCTCTCTCTTCCTCTCTCTCTCTGAATGTGGATGGCATTTTCCATCATGAGTCCTTTGGGATTGTTTTAGGTCCTTGCATTGCTGAGCAGGGCTAAGTCTATCAAAATCAGTCATTTCACACTGTTTATCTTTTTATTATTGATAAAACCACAACATTTACTTAACACCTTATGGTTTTTAAAATTATTTTAATGTATTATTTCATGTTATTCTAACAATGACCCTATGAAGTACACATTTCAACATATGCTGCAAGGGATCCATGATACAATCGTTGTGGATATACCCTCTATTTATAGGCATTGTGACCCTTTTATGCCTTCTCAGAATGTGTAATTCTAATCCATGTAAATTCTGATGCCCTGTAAATTCTCCATAGAGGTTCCACCCAATGCAATGCAAATCTTCCGGGATTTTAAAATATTTCTTGGGTACCAGTGCAGTAGTCAGCTTGGCCATATGCTATCATTCACTTAAATCCAAGACCAGCCCACATCCCTTTCCTGTCATGCCTTTCCTTAATGAGGCCTCTTACATTACTTAGAGCATACAAATCATCACTGGCATGTGCCACAATCTTCTTCTACCTCCTATGCATCTCTCCTGGATCTCATTTGGATCATCTGAAGTTTTCAGACATTTGAGATGATAATGTTGCCAGGGTTCTCAACAATGTAGAAACACCAGAAGATGGTTGGTGTTAAGATGGGGTTTTGTGGTAGCAAGAAAATCCTGATCATTGAAAGAATGGAACAACTCCTTGGATTGCCTTGTCTGCATTTCATTTCTCAGCAAGGGAAATGGTGGAGAAGAAAACAACCCTATACACAGCTTAGCATGAAACCCAGCCAAAAAAGTCTGAAAGCATTTTTTAAAAGAAGAAACTAAAAGATAAATAAGAGATGCTTGAGTGACACAAAGAAGGTCCTATTGTCATTCTTTTGGTTAGATGTCTTCATTGGAGGCAGAGGGGCTGGAGATCTGTGAGCTCACTGATCTCACGGATCAGTTTCAATCATGATCTGATTGCTATGTCAGGAAGTACACATGGCATTTAAAGAAAAGGATTTGGGGAGAGAATCTAGCCATTACTGAATCTGCATGCAAGAAACCCACCAGGTTTTGATTTCCCAGATAAAATAAAGAAGTGAAGTGAGAGGAAGCGTGGTATAATGGATCAGAGCTCTTCCTACCTGTGGAACCTTGGACAAGTCACTCAATCTTTCTAAGCAGCAGTAGCAGTAGCAGCCACAGTAGTAGTAGCAGCAACGGCAGCAAAAGTAGCATCAGTAATAGTAGCGTCAGCAGTAGTAGAAGCAGTAAAAGTAGCAGCACCATAGGGAGCCCCTGAAGGTTGTTGAGTAGGGGGGTAACATTCAGATATATGCTTAAGGAAAATAATTTTGTTGGAAGTGTGGAGGATGGAATGGCATGTAGAGTGACTTAAATCACAGACCAGTTAGGAGGTTCTCTACATCAGCTCAATGAGAGGGGATTAGAGCCCACACTAAGTCAGTCTTGTTTGTTGTTGTTCATCCTTGGTTCTCAAGGAGGACCAGTGATATCATGAGGGTGACTGATGCCATGACTTGCTAGTGAATTGGATTTAAGTGAGGCAGAGCTGGGCAAAGTCACCAGCCTCATTGTCTCCTCCAGAGTCCTCAGAGTCAAGTGACAAGACATAGGTCAAGGATGCAATGGGAGACCTTGGCCTAAACTAAGGACTTTCCCAGGTCTCCATTTGTCTGAGGCAGTGCCCATTCAGCGATTAAGGCTGAGTAAGAATTGAGACTAAGGTGGCCTTGTTTGCCTTCCCAAAAGAATCAATCTGGGAGGGGAAACCCTCATAGTTTCTCACTAAGGCAGTAATTGTGGGAGTAAGTAGAAGGGGTCAAATGGACAGATGTTATCAAAGTAGAAAAGACACAATTTGGCAACTGATTGAATATTTCAGGGGAGGGGGACTGCAGACTCAAGGATACCAAACTTACAAACAGGGGGAAACTGGAAGACTGATGATGCCTTTGACGAAAAGCTTGGAAGAAGAATGGGTTGTGGGGTTTTATCTACTTTGGACATGCTAAGTTTAAGATGCCTGTGGGACATCCACTTTGAAATGTCCAAAGGACATGCAGTAAGGTGGATTGAAGTACAGGAGCAAAACTGGCTCTGAAAACATAGATCTGTGAATCATGGGCCTAGAGATTAAACCCATGGGAATTGATGAGGTCACCAAAAAGAATACAGAATGAATGAAAAAGATCATAGACTTCTCAGCTTAAATATTTTTGTTAGGCTTGAGAATGCTGGGCAAAGCAGAAACTGATTTGGGGAAGATGTCATTTGCCCAGCTGCAATACCCCCTTCATCCCCTCAAAAAAAAAGCACAGAGACAGAATTTTGGTAATTATTGTTGGCAGGGTTGGGCAAAAAGCCCACCCAAGGGTGTGTTTGTGGCAGAGCTGGAGGAGTATTATAGCGAGTGAAATAGAATGAAGACAGACGGGGGGGGGGGGGGGGGGGGGGAGAGAGAGAGGAGAGAGAGAGAGAGAGAGAGAGAGAGAGAGAGAGAGATTGAGAGAGAGAGAGAGAGAGATTGAGAGAGAGAGAGAGAGAGATTGAGAGAGAGAGAAGGAAAATGAATCATGGATCAAAATGAGAGCAGATGTTTGAGTAAGAAGGGAAATCCAAGTAAGAATTTTCAGAGCATGCTTCTGTGGGGTACATGTAGAGAGGGTTCTAGGACCAGGAAGAGGGAGCAGCTAATCCATGGTTTTGTTGATTGCTAGAGGGGTTCTTGTTCTGACTGCCAGCTCTTTTAGGGTGATCTTTAGATTTTGAGAGCTGCGATGGCCAAACCCTGGCAGACGTAGGTAGCTTACATCCATAGATCACTTTAAGGTTTGCAAAGCGCTTTATCTACATTATCTCATGTGACTCCCATAATAACCCTGTAAAGTAAGTATTATTATCATCTCCATTTTATAGATGAAGAATAGAGAAGGCAGTCTTCAGAGTACCGACAGTGAACTTGATTTCAATTTGTTGGAAAATTCTCGACTGATCATTAGAGGGATATTCACTGATCATTTCAAAAGTGAAGTGATGATTAGATCAGGTCATGTAAGAGTAACCTGATTTGTTTATTTTGGATAGGATTACTAAAATAGTAGATGGGAAGAATTCTATGGATATGCTTTACTTGGATTTTAGGAAAAAATTTGAGAAAAGCCCTTTTATGAACAGACAGAGAGATGAAGATTAGATTCTAGTTAAACCTGATGGATTCTGAACTAGTTAGCTGGCTTGATGCCAAGAAGAGTTGTGAATGGCTCAAAATGAAGGCAGCAGGAAGCCTCCAGTGGAACAACCCAAGGATCTATGCCAGGCCCTGTGCTACTTAATATTTTTATCAATGGCTTGGATAAAGGCTATAGACAGCATGCTCATCAAATTTTCTGATACAGAGCTGTAAAAATGTCCCTTAAAAGGGCAGCCAGGTGGTACAGTGGATTGAGCACTAGCTCTGGAGTCAGGAAGACCTGAATTCAAATTCGACCTCAGACACTTACTAGCTATACCCCGGGCAAGTCACTTAACCCTGATTGCCTCAACAAAACAAAAACAAAACCAAATAAAAAAAATCAAAAGAAAACAAAAAAGTGTAATTGCCTACTTCAAGTAGATGGGTTCCCCCTACTTGGAAGTCTTCATGTGGAGGCAAGATGGGAGTCTGTCTGGTATATTATAGTGGAGATTCCTCTCATACATGGCTACATACTAGATGGCTGCTAAATGCCTTTCTAGCTCGCAAATTCTATGAAGACAAATCTCAGCAATTTTAAGTGACTTGATCAGAGTCCCAAAGCTTCTAGTGTCTGGGCTAGGATTTGAACAAACTGCCCCTCTACCTAAGCCTGGCACTCCATCAGCTATTCCGTACCATGCATATAGAACTGGCATAGTTCTGAGCCCCTCCTAGTCCCCACAGAGGAAAAGAAAACACTTCATGAACCCACATTCTGGATGTGAAGGTAGTTAGTGGCAAACGTTTGCTAGTACACAGGTGGCAGGGCACATATCAAGGCAACAGAGGAGACATTAGCAAACGCCAACCCACGTGTGTACTTTATTACCTTTAGGAAATAGTTTAATGAGAATTGTTATTGACAGTATAGGTGATGAATACATGAGAAGGGGAAAGGCTGAGAGGCAGAGAGATAGAGACAGAGAGACAGGGACAGAGAGAGACACAGAAACACAGGGACAGAGAGAGACAGAGATACAGAGACAGAGGCAACCTTTCAAAGTCATTTGTAACCTGCTACCCTACCCCATCTTCTCAGTCTTCTTGTACCTTGATTCTTGCACAAGACGCTCTCTCTTCCACCTCTGGGCATGTTCACTGGCTATACTATCCCCCAAGCCTCGAATACCCTCCCTCCTCATCTCCACCTCCTGGCTTCCCTGGCTTCCCAGTTAAAAATCTTACTTTCTAGAGGAAGCTTTCCCAGTCCCCCTTAATTTTAGTGTCTCCCCTCTGTTGATTATTTCCAATCTATTCTGTCTATATTTTGTTTGTAAGTAACTTTGCATCTTGTCTCCCCTATTAGACTGTGAACTCCTTGGGAGCAGGGACTATTTCTTCCTTTTCTTTGAACCTACAGTGCTTAGCACAGAGCCTGGCACGTAGTAAGCACTTAATAAACATTTATTGACTGATTGACAGACTTTCATAATGCCTTTCTACATCAGACAACATTTGCAGATACACAGCTGAGAGATATAAAGAATTGAAGATCCTGATGCTTTTAGTGTTTGTTTATTTCAAAAAGCAATTGGGTCAGCAAGACAAATTCCAACCTCTACAAGGCTTCCCTCAAACAAGGTGTTTCCCATCCGTTTCTCATAAAAATACTTTCAGGATAATTTTAGTCTCCTGGGGTATCATGCCAAACTGTCTGAAGGTTCATTTTCTCTTCAACTATTTTCCCCTGCTCAGAGCCAAAATGGAGATTTGGCTCTATCTTATTTGGAAAGTTATAATGCTTTTCAGTGATCCCAATTTGCTCACTTAAAATTCTGTAAAACTTTAAGATGGATGCAATCAGAGAGATAACTTTGTTGGGCAAGCCAGCCTTGCTGAATCAGCAACTGACCTTGAGGAAGAGAAAGGGGAGGCAGCATGTGCCAAGCAATCAATCCACTATCACTACACCCACCACCTTGACCACTTCCCTTTAGACTCATAAGACTGAACCCAAGAACCTTGAAAATAGACAATTCCCCTCCTCTCCTCAGATCGACAGCCCTGCCTTTTAGTCAGAGAGAGAAAGACAGAGAGAGAGAGACAGAGAGACAGAGACAGAGACAGTGACAGAGAGACAGAGACAATGACAGAGACGGGGAGACAGACAGAGACACAGAGAGACACAGAGACAGAGAAAGACACAGAGTGAGACAGAGAGAGAGACAGCGACAGAGACAGAGAGACACAGAGAGACAGAGGAAGAGACAGAGACACAGAGACACAAAAAGAGGCAGAGAGTAAGAGACAGAGACAGCCAGAATTTATTGCTTATTCACTAGGTGTCATGTACTAACTTAAATGTTGGGGTTACAAATATTAGCAATCAAGACATTCTCTACCCTCAAGGAAGATACATTCTAACGGGGATAGACAACATCATGTATAAAGGAGCTTATAAATAGTAGGATGGGATAGTGTGAAAAGCAAGGAGAATAAGGAAGAATTGAAAGAGCCCATGTCTGAGCAAAGAGAAGCATTACTGGGAGTCCTTTCTAAACTGGTATTTCCAGGGAAGGAGTCTCCAGGCAACCCTTGGAAAGGAATAGAATCAGGAGAACTGATATGAGGTATCCAGGCTATGTACTTTTTTGAAAGCTGCTTCAAAAGCTAGGCCGTGCTGAGTGCTGTTTTCACTTGTGATGAGTTTAATAATCATCCACATTTGTATTGAGTGAGAGTCAACGAGCCATTATTTCTAATCAGCCACTTGTTAAAAGATCCCTACAGCTGCTGGCTGGGAAAGAGTGTTACCTGAGCTCTGAAATCCCTTTCTGCAGCCATGTGTATAAATACACATGCACCAAACGTTTACTTCATGACCCCCTATGAAGTCAAGCAAACAAGTAAACAGGGAATTACCCAAGGGGAAAGGTGTAAGGGCTGCCATTATACTGAAATGGGTAAATGAACAAGAAGATGGACCCACTGCAAAGTATAAGAATAACCAATAGACAGTCTGTGTCCTCCACTGATATCCTCACAGTATCAAGGAAATTCCAGGAAAGGTCCCAGCATATTGGGTGAGATTTCCAGGGCAAAATTATAGGAGGTCATGCATAAGAGTGGCACAGAATGAACAAGCAGGGATAGGTTGGGATCTGCCTAGTTGTTGGGAACACCCATTTCAATAAGAATGCAAAACTATTGAAGTGTTATTCCCCTTTCATGGATGGGTAAACTGAGGTACAGACAGTGGAGTGATTTGCCTACATGAGTCACAGCTATTAAGTGTGACAGATTAGACTCAAATCCAGATCATTGGACTTCAATATCAGTGTTCTTTCTACCATATTATGCTGCCTTTTCCCTTTAGATGGTTTGTACTATATCGTCCTCGTTGTACATAATAAAGTAACTATTGGTATCTACTGATCTGAGTGTTCTGTTCTTGTAACAATTTACTAAAAGGATGGATATGTGAGGCTGTGGTTCTCAAGGTAGCCACAAACCCTTGGCAGGGTGGCAGCCAAGGCAGGGAGCTAGCAGATGCATGTATGTGTCAGAATCCTAAGCAAAGAGAGTAAGCAAGGTCTCCATGAAATACTAGTGACTCAGCAAGCCACTTATCTCCTGAGCATCAGTCTCAAAGCCACAGCCAGCTAACTTGGCCATGCTCTGCTTTTTGCCTGAAGGGCCCAAGAGTTTCTGCAGTTTCACTCCCAGGACATTGCTACCAAAGCAGAATGAAGCCACTTTGCTTAGATCTGCAGAACCCAAGCCAAACATTCCTGATGAGAGATATGGAGACACTGGAGGCCCTACTGGGTTGGATGATCAGGCTCCAGAGGAAAACCAAACAAGTCCCCCAGGGATCCTATCTCTTTCTGTTGCTAGTTCTCTCCTGTTCCTTTAAAATGCAAAGCACAAAATCTTAAAGAATGAGATACAGTGGCATTGGACTTTGTTTAGAATCAGCCATGGCTCCTCTGAGGCTTAATGGGAGAGGTGGTGTGGAAGTGTGGAGAGAAAACTCACCTTGGAACAAGGAAGTCTTGGGGTCTAGTCCTAATTCTCACATACTGGCTCTGTGACTCTGAACAAATTACTGAACCTCTCAGTGCTCTCAGACAAGCCTAAGATACAGAAGAGTGACTCATCTGTATGGAAAAAAGGAATTTTCTCATCAGAAGTTCAAAACATGTTTGGCATTTTCTGATAACTCCCTAAGACTGGAGAGAGAGAGAGAGAGAGAGAGAGAGAGAGAGAGAGAGAGAGAGACAGACAGACAGACACAGAGAGAGAGACAGAGACAGATCCTCACCAGAAGCTTTCAGACCAATGAAATCCTAGGCCCAGTTCTTAATTCTGTTAAAGGCTGAATGATATGATACAAATATTATTATGCCCATCTTGCAGATGAGGAAACTGAGGCCTAAAGCAGTTAAACCTCTATAGAATGCACTGTCTTTATTCCCCACCATCTGTTATCAATGAGAGAAGGAAATATTTATAGACACGCTCCAGGAACAAATTTCAGCAATCAATTGACTTTACTTCCCAACCAGCATCAGCCCTATGGATCCTTTAACCTATGCAATGTTATGGTAGGCTGGCTCTCAATTAAGAAAGGACAGGGGCTGTAAAGCAGGGACTTGCCTAGGACTGTCCCCCAGGACCCTCCAAAAACTGATAAAAAATGGCTCTGAACAAATGCTAGAACTGCAGAACACATGGAATAGCAGAGGGAAGCAGGGCTTCAGAATAGGACAGCCTGGATGGTCACTGGGTAAGGTCTATCACATGGAACTGGGAGGGGAGCCAAGCAGAGCCCAGCATGGGCCACACCCAGACCAACCAGACCAGGAGCTGGGTGGAACAGGCCCTAGTGCCCTGAATCAGTGAGCTGTGGCAGTTACCAGACATCTCAACCCACAAACACCAAAAACAACAGAGGTTAGTGGAAAAAAACTGTGGGGAGAGGGTGAAGGGAGTTTTCGGTTTGGCCACCACCCCAGGGGCAGTGGAGGTAGTGCAGCTACAGAACTACAGCTGCAGTTGCTTCCTGCCCCAGGCCCACCTGGGCAGATCGTAGCAGGAGTGCAGAGCCTGCTTAGATCTGAGTCCCAGTCCGTGTTGGCAGATATTGGGGGAGGAGGAGCACTGCTGCAACAGAGCTTGCTGTGTAGAAATAGCTCTGAAAACAACAGCACAGTCCCTCAAGTTTGAGATAAAGTACTCTCTACTCTACAAGCAGTCATACCCTGCTGAAAAACTCAAGGGTCAAGTAGTTGGCTGGGAACATGGCCAGGCAGTGAAAATGGAATCAGATTCAGACTCAGACTTTGGAATCTTTCTTTGGTGACAAAGAAGACCAAAATATACAGCCTGAAGAAGTGAACAAAGTCAAAGAGCCTACATCAAAAGCCTCCAAGAAAAATATGAACTGGTCTCAGGCCATGGAAGAGCTCAAAAAGGATTTGGAAAAGCAAGTTAGAGAAGTAGAGGAAAATCGGGAAGAGAAATGAGAGTGATACAAGAAAACCATGAAAAACAAGTCAATGACTTGAAAAAGGAGACCCAAAAAATATTGAAGAAAATAACACTTTAAAAAATAGACTAACTCAAATGGCAAAAGAGCTCCAAAAAGCCAATGAGGAGAAGAATGCAGAATTAGGCAAATGGAAAAGGAGGTCCAAAAGACCACTGAAGAAAATACCACCTTAAAAATTAGATTGGAGCAAGTGTAAGCCAGTGACTTTATGAGAAATCAAGATACTATAAAATAGAAACAAAGGAATGAAAAAATGGAAGACAATGTGAAATATCTCATTGGAAAAACTACTGACATGGAAAATAGATCCAGGAGAGATAATTTAAAAATTATTGGACTACTTGAAAGCCATGATCAAAAAAAGAGCCTAGATACCATCTTTCAAGAAATTATCAAGGAGAACTGCCCTGATATTCTAGAGCCAGAGGGTCAAATAGAAATTGAAAGAATCCACCCATCGCCTCTTGAAAAACATCCCAAAAAGAAAACTCCTAGGAATATTGTCACCAAATTCCAGAGCTCCCAGATCAAGGAGAAAATACTGCAAGCAGCCAGAAAGAAGCAATTTGAGTTTCGTGTAAACACAATCAGGATAACACAAGATTTAGCAGCTTCTACATTAAGGGATAGAAGGGCTTGGAATATGATATTCCGGAAGTCAATGGAGCTAGGATTAAAACCAAGAATCACCTACCCAGCAAAACTGAGTATCATGTTCCAAGGCAAAATATGGATTTTCAACCAAATAGAGGCCTTTCGAGCTTTCTCAGTGAAAAGACCAGAGTTGAATAGAAAATTTGACTTTCAAACACAAGAATTAAGAGAAGCATGAAAAGGTAAATAAGAAACAGAAATCATAAGGGACTTACAAGGTGAGTTGAATATGAAGGGATGATATGTAAAAAAATCAAATTAAGGGATGAGAGAGGAATATATTGAGAGAGGGAGAAAGGGAGAGATTGAATGGGGTAAATTATCTCACATAAAAGTGGCAAGAAAAAGCAGTTCTATAGGAAGGGAAGAGGGGGCAAGTGAGGGGGAATGAGTGAATCTTGCTCTCATTGTATTTGACCTGAGGAGGGAATAACATACACACTCAACTGGGTATCTTACTCCACAGGAAAGAAGGAGGAAGGAGAAAGAAAAGGGGGGATGATAGAAGGGAGGGCAGGTGGGGGAGGAGGTAATCAAAAGCAAACACTTTCTAAAAGGGACAGGGTCTAGGGAGAAAATTGAATAAAGGGTGTTAGGATAGTTGGGAGCAAAATATAGTTAGTCTCTCATAACATGAGTATTGTGGAAGAGTTTTGCATAGTGATACACACGTGGCTTATGTTGAATAGCTTGCCTTCTTAGGGAGGGTGGGTGGGGAGGGAAGAGGGGAGAGAATTTGGAACTCAAAGTTTTAAAAGCAGATGTTAAAAAAAACAAGTTTTTGCATGCAACTAGGAAATAAGATATACAGGCAATTGGGGCGTAGAAATCTATCTTGCCCTACAAGAAAATAAGGGAAAAGGGGATGGAGGTGAGTGCGGTGACAGAAGGGAGAGCTGACTGGGAAATAGGGCAATCAGAATATATGTCATCTTGGAGGGGGGGAGGGTAGAAATAGGGAGAAAATTTGTAATTCAAACTCATAAAAATCAATGCTGAAAATTAAAAATATTAAATAAATAAAAAAAAAAACAAAAAACAAAACACAAAGTTCTTCCCTGCCCATTTAATGGGCCTTAGGTGGAACTACTTAAGGGAAGTTTAACTAGGAGAAGCCAGTTTGTAGGGAGGCCCATTTGCTAATTAGGTGCTAAGCCTCAGGCCCACACCCTTTTGCTATTAGGTGCTAAGTCCCAGGCCTGCGATATGTATATATAACTTGCGGATAGCCTTTAAGCTCAGACTAGAGAGCTGAGGAGAGAGACTAGAGAGCTGAGGAGAGAGACTAGAGAGTTGTGGAGAGCAGAGACAAGAGAACTGCAAAGATGAGAAAGCTTCAAGGAGAAGAAGATGCAGAGTAGAGAGATAGCTGGGAGAGACCGAGAACTGGAAGAGATGCAGAGATGGAGAGACAGAGAGAGAACAGGAAGGGCTTTGAGAATTGCAAGGGCTTTTGCGATGGCAGCAGGAGAGGACACAGGCAAGCTGTTAGGATTCCTGAGTGAGTTCACGGGAAGGCCCTAACAGAAGGGAAGGTTACAAAATGGCTTGGCTCTTTGCTGTGTTACTGTGTTTTAATCTCCTGGCTGTTACATTGAGGTGGATTTACTGGTTTTGGAATACAATTACTGCTATGTCAAATTGGGGTTATTGGTTTTGGGATTTGATCCTCTGGTGTCTGAATAAATGTTTTACTTCTTTACCTTCTAAAAAAAAAAAAGAAAGGACAGGACTTCAAAGGGTAGAGTAAGTTGTATTTAATAAGTTCCTTTACAGCACATGAGCTTTTGCAGAAAGTTCTAGCTAAAGTGTCATCGTGTAAACCAAACAAATGATTCTTAACAATGACTGTGAAAATACCCACACGCAAATACTCATTCACATTGGATGGAATTAGATTACAAACATGTACTATGCATGTAGTCTTTGGGGCCATCTCACATAACATGAGGCCTCCCAGATCAGTGCCTCAAACCGAGCAGAAGAGGCTGGGAGAAAAACAGGAAAGGAGAAAGTATGGAAGGAGGGGGAGAAAAGGAGTTTTGATTGGTTGTGGCCAATGAGGAAGACACAAAGGAAACAGATATGGCCAGAGCTTCTACTGAGTTATCTCTGTTCAAAGTAAAGGAGTCCAGAAGAAGAGCTGGTTGGTCAATAAGCAATAGTCATGCGCTTTCTATTTGCGGACCAGCCATTGGGTTAAGCTCTTGAGCTGTAAAGAAAGGCATAAACAGGGAGCTCCCATTAGAAGAAGAGAGATAACATGCAAACAACTATGTGTATGCAAGAGGTATAACATAAATAGGAGATTATTTGAGGGGGAGGGGCTGCATAAAATAGTGTTTGAGCCAAGTCTTTTTGCCTCTGTTTGCCTAAGAGGCACCTAGGTGGCTCAACGGACAGAGCATTGGGCCTAGAGTCAGAAAGACCTGAGGTCAAATCCAGTCTTAGACACTTACCAGCTGTGTGACCCCGGGACAGTCACTTAACCCTGTTTGCCTCAGTTTCCTCATCTATAAAATGAGCTGGGGAAGGAAATGGCAAACCACCCCAGTATCTTTGCCAAGAAAACCCCAAGTGGGGTCATGAAGAGTCAGGCTTGACTGAATGACAGAACAAGTCTCCCTTGGTGATTTCATCAACTCCTATGGGTTCAATTATCATCTCTGCTAATGATTCCCGAATCTATATATCTAGCCCTCACTATTCCTTGAGCTCATGCATTACCAATTGCCTCCTGCACAGATCAAACTGGGTGGCCCATTGCCATCTCAAATACAGTATATGCAAAAGTAAACTCATTGCATTTCCCCTCCAAGCCATCCTCTCTTCTGAGTTTCCCTTCTATCAAGGGTACCAGCATCCATACTCCCAGTTACCCAGGTTCACAGCCTCAACATTACTCTTGAATTCTCCTTCTTACATATCCCTCAAAATTCAATCTCTTGACAAATCTTACTGCTTCTGCATTTATAATAGCTTTTATATACATCCTATTGTCCTCAGTCCTACAAGTACCACCCCCATACAAGCCCTGATCAACTCACGCCTGAACTACTGTAATAGCCTTCTAATTCCTTTCCCTGCCTCAAGTCTCTCCCTACTGCAGTAGATGGTTTGGAGGGGAAATATAATGAGTTTATTTTGGGATATATTGAATTTGACACGTCAAAGAGACATCCAGTTTGCTCTGTGCAAGAGACAGTTGGTAATGTGAGACTGGAGCTTAGGGAATAGCCAGTGCCAGATATATAGATGTGGGAATTATCTACATGGAGATGATAGTTGAACCCAGGGGAGCTGATGAAATCACCAAGGGAGAGTTGTCATTCTGTCATTCAGACATGTCTGACTCTTTGTGACCCCATGGACCATACTGCCATGTGGTTTTCTTACATACTGGAGTGGTTTGCCATTTCCTTCTTCAGTGGATCAAGGCAAACAGATGTTGCTAAAGCATAGGTCTGACCTTGTCAACATCCCTCCTCAAGAAACTTCAATGACTTCCTATTACCTCCAGGATCAAATATAAAATCCTATGTTTGGCATCTGAATCCTTTAATGACCTGCTCCTTTCCTCGCCTTTTCTAGACTTTTCTAGTCTTCTTATACTTTACTCCCTTCCTCAGTCTCCCTGCTCCTTGCACATAACAGCTTCTTACTGGCTATCCTACCATATGGGAAATGTTCTCCTTCCTCACCTCTGCTTCCTGGCTTCCTTTAAGTTGTTGTTGTTGATGAGGAACTAAGGCAAAAATGGTTAAGTGATTTGTCCAGGGTCATATGGCTGGTAAGTGTCTGAGGCCAGATTTGAACTAAAGGCTTCCTGACTCCAGACCCAGTGCTCTATCTACTGAGCCATCTGGTTGTCTGTGCCTTAGTGAAAGAAGACAGAACAGAGGAAAAAGAGAATGGGGTCTAAGACATGCCCTTGGGGAATATTTATGGTTGGTGGGCATTGACTGGATGAAGGTCCAGCAAAGAAGCTGGAGAAGAAATAGTCTGGAGAAGAGTTAGAAGAGAGAAGTGTCATTAAAAACATGGAAAGAAAAATTGTATCCAGGAGAAGCAGATGACCAACACTGTCGAAAGATGAAGACAAGAGAATACCACTAGATTCAACAATTATGAGGTCATTGCTTACTTTGGAGATAGTAGTTTCTGTTGAATGATGAGAATGGAAGTCAGATTGCAGAGGGTTAAAAAGAGAGTGAGAGGAGAGGAAGTGGTAGCACTGAGTGTGAACTGTCACAAAGAGGAGGACAGATGTAGCTAGCAGGAATGGTCAGATCAAGTGAGACTTTTTTAAGGATGGAAGACACATGAGTGTGTTTGTATGAAACAGGCAAGGAGCCAGTAGATAAGGAGAAACTGAAGAGTAGTGAGAGAGTAGGGATGACAGAGGTGTCAGTCTACTATAGAAGAGGGTAGGGAATGGGATAGAGTCCACATAGAGGGATTTACCTTGGAAAGAAGGGCTATCTTACTATATGGTACAGGAGTGAAGGGCAGCTGAATAGAGTGCTGGGCCTGATGTCAGGAAGACTCACTTCATGAGTTCATCTGGCCTCAGACACTTACTAGGCCATATGACCCTGAGCAAGTCACTTAATCCTGTTTGCCTCAGTTTCCTCATTTGTAAAATGAGCTGGAGAAGGAAATGGCAAACCACTTCAGTATCTCTGCCAAGAAAACCCCTAAATGGGGTCACAAAGAGTCAAACACAACTGAAATAACAACAAAAAACAGGGGTAAAGTAGGAGATAGTGGTAGAAGTCATATGACTGCTATAAGATTTTTTTCATAAAGTATGAGGTGAGGTCCTCAACTGAGATGGTGCAGGGAGGATGTGCCTTGGAAGGCTGAGGAGGGATGAAAAGGTTTGGAACTGCTGCTGTCATAAGTAAGATAGCAAATTGATTAGAGAGGTATAAAAAGATTGCCTTGCTGCAGTAAGAGTCCACTTGAGATTGTGTAAAATAAATGTGTAGTTGACCAGATCATCATGGTTTTCATTCCAGTTTCATTCAGTAGCAGGGAGCTAAGAAGAGTGAAGCTATTGGCTGATGGCAGTTATCCCAGGTTTAGAGAGAAGAGAAGAGCTGCAGAGGATCCCTTTTCAGCACTGAGAGCAATAGAGGAAGTTTCCAGCTATTTTAAGGACCCAGTGATAGTAGGGTGATGTAGCCTTTGATAAGAAAGGGGCAGAAGCCCTTTGTGTCTCTTTCCTATTGCTTTTATTAG
This sequence comes from Trichosurus vulpecula, assembly GCF_011100635.1. Lineage (NCBI taxonomy): Eukaryota > Metazoa > Chordata > Mammalia > Diprotodontia > Phalangeridae > Trichosurus > Trichosurus vulpecula. Next base: position 71,870,007 of record NC_050580.1, read on the forward strand.
ATACTTCAGTCATCTGCATTCATTTTCTCTGTTCCTAAAGTTACTATATCCTGCTCCTCAGCTTGCCTTGAGAGATGAAGGAAAAGCTACACCTTTGGCATCTCGAGATCTGTCTCATATTTGAAGGCCACTTGGTATATCCTGCCCCTTTAAGCAACAGGGCAGATTTAAATCATGACCCTGTTAAAAATAAATCACCTCCTGCATTCTGTTACACAGCCTATCAATGTCTCCCCCTTTTCCAAATTTTATTATTTTGGTGGGATCCGAGTTTTAGCAGGTGGTAGAGAAGGGGGTAAATGATTTTTATTTCTTATCTCTTCCACAGAGTTAAAATATTCATGGAAATTCAGTAATAAAAGCCTCTCAGCAGCCATTTGCCCAAAGCCTCGAACAGAACTCTCCTCACTCCAAGTTCAGCATTCTTTCTATTAGGTATCACAAGGACTCAGAAAACCTGCCATTCAGAGAAGAAAATTAGAAAGAGAAAATATTAGGGCTGGGGGTAGCTTTGAAAATCCAACAGCCACAAAACAAAACTCAGGCAGCCCAGCTCTCTAAGCCAACGCCAGACTAGTTTCTGGGTTGTTTGTTTTTTTGGTTTTGTTTTGTTTTGGTGCCATGGCCCCTTTTGCTTGTGTGATGAAGGTTATGGATCCCTTCTCCAAGTAATGTTTTCAAATGCGTTATATAAAATACATAGGATTACAAAGGAAGCCAAAGGTTAGTAAAAACTAATGTGTTAAGATACTCCATCCAAGTGTATAGACTCCCAGTTGAGGACTCCTGGTTTAATCAGTCCTTGTGAATGGAAGGACCTGCCTGTAGAATATCATAGGAGGGGTGATACACAAACTCATTTTCTCCACAACACCAACCCTGTCTTTTTGCTTTGCTTGAAATTTTTACCTTCTAAGTAACACGATATATAATGAAAAGAGTATTGCATTGGGAGTCAGGAAATCTGAGTTCCATTCCTAGGTCTGCTGATAATTAACCAAAGGCAAATTACTTCATTTTCTTGGCATCAGTTTACTTATCTGTAATATGAAGGGATTAGTCTTCAGGTCCTTTCTAATTCTAACATTCTTAAGTAAGTTTAACTTACTCATTTTGGTGCAATCACCAAGTTAGGATATTATCTCCGGAAAGCCACTGTTAAAATGTCCATGGTACCTTCCTGTGAAGTGAAGGTCTGCTCCAGCTTTCTCTCTCCGTAAATTAGCATGAATCAATTTAGTGTACTAATTATCAGTTTGGAAGGCAGAAGACTAAGTTGTATTTTAAGAATGAAATGTGGAGTGGTCAAGAAGTATGGCACAGTAGTAACATGCCCTTGATAAAAAGACAATAAATGTGGGAGTATGGGGCATGAGGCCAAGCCAAGGTGGGCAAGCCAAGATGGGGGTCATGGGTACTTAGAAGACTTTCCATGAGGATGTCTACTAAGGTAGGAGAGGTTTCAAAGATAGGGTGATCTGGTAGTCTGCACCTGGTAGTCTGGGAAAATATATGGAACATATGGGGAGGATGTAGAAAGCATCCTTCACTTCCTTCCAATTTTGCCCAGGGTCTGTCTTGCATCTGTCTCACTTTTTTCACAACTGGCTCATGTCAGTTCAGAGCCCCTCTCTACAGCAGCAAATGCCAAGCTTATTCCAAGCTCAGACTGCATCAGGCCTTTGACTAAACCCACAGTCTGAAATCTTCGTGGGAAATCCTGAGAAACCTTCAAGTCCTGAAGCCACGTTAATCCCTCCTCAAGAGTGAGAGCCTAGAAAAAACCGCAATACAACCACAGAGTTTTCTCTCTGAAGGACAGGCTGGATTATTGTTTCACTTAGAAATGTTCAAATGAATCATGCCCTTTCCCAACACTGTTCCAGAAGACCATCATATTCATATAGGAAGGTAGGTGCTGGGCATGGGTAAGTGTCTATATTCCCTGTTTACAGATGCATTTAAAAATACACAGATGTTTGGTCCTCTTTTGCTCTCCCTCCTGGTTTCCTTCAAAACTCTACTCAGATCCTACCTTCTGTAGCAAGCCTGCTCCAATCTCCCCCATTGCTGATGCTTGTTTTCTGAGATTGCCTCCCATTCACACTGTATGTATGACCTCCTTGAAGGCAGGGATCATGTTTTCCCCTTTTTTGTATTCTCAGGGCTTGGCACATTGTCCATCATGTAGTTGGTGCCCAATAATTGCTTGGTGATTACCTGAAATTTGATCATTCAGAAGATATTAGAAATGGTTAAACAAAGCAAGTAGTAATATTTTCCCCAACCTTCCATGTGCTGGCCCCTTCACTTTTCACCTAATAGTAGAGCCCCCTTTAGGGCTGCTCTCTTGACTGAGACATCATATGTCTCAATGCTTCTAAAGTAGTTCCGTGCACAAAGGAACTTTTGCTAAAGTGACCTATAAAAGCTACATAGCCTCTAGTGCCTTCTCTTAATCTCAGAAAATTCTTGGGCTATAGAGAAAGCTGGTTTTTTAGAGACCACATAATTTTTTTTTCAAATTACAGCAGTTTTTCCCTTCCTGCTGCCTCTCCCCCAATGGGGGAGGAATAGAAAAAAAAATTAACAAATATACATAAGTGAGTATAGCTCCATCATTTAATTTCAAGAAAGTAATTCTAATAGTTCTCTGATAAAGTATTAGTCTGATAGATTTATTTTGGAGGCATGGAAGAACCCCTGGGAAGGTAACTCAGAGGTTACACCAGCATCACACACACTTTTGGCCAAGGCCTAATCTAGCTGTTAACACTTCGAATGCTGTCTCAATACCAGGCTTGAATTTACATCTGTTGTCAGAGAAGAGGGGAGGGGAGAGAGGAGTCATCACCAGGTGGATTGTAGGCAAAAATGTTCTGGACCCAGCTCAGGAGAGCTTATTGTTAAATTTTCGGTGTGAGCAGGGCTTTATTTATTGTTTTGTTAATTTCTAGACTTAATAAAATTGTTCAGAAAATGTTGATGATGCAGATTAAGCTTAATACTGTGTCTACATTCATTCTCCACTCACTACCTCAGACTGTGTTGTTAAGCATTTACTAGAACACCATTGGGATTCAAGGGGATGGCATTTTCATCTGGATAAACTTGCAAAGATCATTAACTATGTCATCTGTTTGCTACCAACACTCATGAAAATGGAGATCCCTGAGTTGTTATGAGAAGCATAATAGATAGAGAGCTGTTCTCGGAGCCAAGAAGATGTGGGTTCAAATCCCACCTTTGCCTATGTGACTCTGGGCAAGTCATTTAACCTCTAAATGCTCTGAGCTATACTTTGAGACTACAAGTTACAGAGAAGGTGCCAACATTCATTGGCAAAGGGAATTTCCTCACCCAAGAGTGCCCTATATAAATGACATCACTAATCTTATTCCAATCCCCTATTCCCATTGTAACAATGGGTAACATCTAAATTTTATGCAAAGAAACTTATTATGCATACTTGTTCATTCATTTATTGGACATCTACTATGTGTACAGCATTGGTGATCTTTCAGGGAATACAGAGATGAATAAGACATTGTCCCTGGCTGAAAAGAGCTTGCAGTCTAATAAAAGAAGTAAGACACATATAAAAACTATGAGAGCTATAAGAGAGATACAAAATGCTATGAGAATTCAGGGAAGGAAAAAATATAAGGTGGCATAAGGAGGTTATGGGAGGCAAAGAAGGCTTCCTAAAGTATGTGGTCTTCTAAGGCTGTATCCCAAAGAGATCATACAAATGGGAAAAGAACGCACATGTACAAAAATATTTATAGCAGTTCTTTTTGTGGTGGCCAAGATGGAAATTGAGGGAATACCCATCAATTGGGGAATGGCTGAACAAGCTGTGCTATGTGAATGTAGTGGAACACTATTGTGTTATAAGAAATGATGAGTAGGCGGATTTCAGAAAAACCTGGAAAGACTTATATGAACTGATGCTGAGTGAGAAGAGCAGAACCAGGAGAACATTCTACACAGTTACAGCCACAGTGTACGATGACTAACTTTGATAGACTTAGTTCTTCTCAGCAATGCAAGGTTCTAAGACAACACCAAAAGGTTCATGATGGAAAATGCTATTTACATTAATAGAAGGAATTATGGAGTCTGAATGCAGATTGAAGCATACTTTTTGCTCTCTTTTTTGTTTTGTTTTGCTTTGTTTCTTCTTTCTTGTACTTTATTCCATTGCTTATAATTCTTCTTTGCAACATTAGTGCGAAAATATGTTTAATGTGAATGTATATGTAGAGCTTATATCAGATTGCACGCCATCTTGAGGAGGGGGGAGGGGAAGGAGGGAGAGAAAATTTGGAACTCAAAATTAAATTAATTTAAAAAAAGAAAAAAAAGAAAGTGAGATAAGTCCTAAAGTCTACGTATGGATTCCCAATTGGAATAGGTGGACATTAGTTGTTTGGGCAGGAGCAGGCAGAGTACTCTCAATTTAGAGAATGACAAATTGAGTTCAGTTTTAATGATTGATAATGACATAATGAGTTGCCCTACTCAGGGAACCTTCCCAACGACATATACATTTTAATGTCTTTATGTCTAGTTGACACCAAATAAACACATTGCGTCAAATTGCTTATAGAAATAAGTAATTAAAAGTAGAAAAATAAACCACTACAATGAAAAATTCAAATGAAATGGAGAAAAGGGCTACCTACGGGAGGTCTAGAACTAAAAATTTTAGGGTTTGTCCTTAGAGTTTGCAGTCACACTGGTAAGTGAATGTGTTGGGGGTGGGGTGGGGAGCACCTATGTGCTAAAACCTCTAGGAGGAAATATTAAGTTATTTCTCTGTTTGACACATAAAACTCTCTGCAAGGTGTCATCTTCCTATCACTTTAGTTTTCTTACACATAACTCATCTTCTGGCCCTCTGAGGTCCAGGTCTTCTTGATGTTCTTTACACATGATGTTCCATTGTCCCATCTCCATGCTTTTGCACTGGTTGGGCCTCCTGCCTGTACTCTCTCACTTCTGCCTTTTGGAATCCCTGGCTTCCTTCAAGATTCAGCTCAAGTGGCATCACCATCTGAGGGAAGTCTTTCCTATCTCTGTCCTCTCCTCTCACCCACCCCCACCCCCTCAACCCTAGTTGCTAATGCTTTCTCCTTTGTTAGGTTGCTTTCCCATCACATCAAGCCCAAATCTGCGTCTGTGGCTTCTACCCGTTGTTTCTAGGTTGACTTTCTAAGGACCCGGCAGAACAAGACTAAGCCTTCTTTCTCATTACAGCCTTTTAAATGATTTAAGGTGGCTTAAGTGCTTTAAGACCCAAGGTTAGTGCAAACTCTGTAAATACCAGTCCCTAGTCTTGTGCTGATCCTGGGGCTGGTTTTTTCCTCCTCTCTTTCCAAGCACACCCAGGGAAGCCAGCTCCCATCACGCCCCCACTTCCAGTAGTACTGGTGAAAGTGGCAGCAGTGGAAGTCTCAGGTGTGTATCACTGTAGTATGTGGAGGAAAAGAGAGCTGTCCTATTTTTCTAAGTAGAGATTTCAGGGTCCTTGCAAGGGGAGAGGGAGGAGCACCAACAGTCCTTCCCAGGCTACAGAGTGTGAGCCGTGGGTATCTGTGTGTAGTGCTCACACACAGAGAATGGATGTGCATGTTCACATTTGTCTGCCTACTTTATCCTATCATGGTTTTCTGTTGTTTCCAGTGTGCAAATAGCTTGGTGTTGGCCATAAAAGAGGCTATTCTTGAGCCCGAACAGCTGAAGGATTTCTGTGACTCCAAGCACATTAGGATGCTGACAGGAGCAGGGGCACATTCAGCTGCTGTCACAGGTAACCTTCTGGACCTGCCCTCTTTGAAGATCAAATGCAATCATAAAATGATATCATTTCAACTCAATCATGTTTTCCCATGAAATGAGAAATTTAGATAGATGAAATAAACATTTACTGATCACTTATATATATATATGTTTAAAAGAATGATTTGTTATTTAGAGTAAGACACAAAAATATTAATGTTTAGGTACAAGTGTCTTTTGTCTCATTTTGTCGTTTTTCAGTTGTTCCCGATTCTTCATGACCTCATTTGGGGTTTCCTTGGCAAAGATACCGAAATGGTTTGCCACTTGTTTCTCCAGCTCGTTTTATAGATGAGGAAACTGAGGCAACAGGGTTAAAGTGATTTGCCCAGGGTCCCACAGCTAGAAAATGTCTGAGGTCAGATCTGAACTCAAGAAGATGAGTCTTCCTGGCTCCAGGTCCAACATTCTATCCACTGAGCCCCCTAGATGTTCCTGGTGCCTTATTTACTAAACTTTGTTTAGAGAGCCACTAAAAAACAGGGGATTGTCAAAAGCAAGGTCCAAGCTGTCCTGAGTCAAAATGCATGGAGAATAATAATATAAAGGAACATCAAAAGCAGGTTCTAAGCTGAGTAAGTCTAAAAGCCTGAACTAATAGTCAATGAACTATTTGGGAGCTGAACTGATGAACATCTTCTCATGCTTTAGGGTCAGTGAAAGCACTGAATATTATCAGATAGGTACAGGGCCAGCTAGTTCTTCATTGGTGTGGGTGGGTTGCTTGTCTCTCATCCCAGAGGGAATTGGGAGCCATTAAGAGTTTTTTCATCTGAGAAGTGACATGGTCAGATGTGTTCTAGGAATATCATTCAATAACTGTGTGGAGAATGAACTGGAGAGGAAGAATGTCTACTAGGAGCCCTGTTTCTCTATCATTTATTTCCCCAGTCTTTGGAATGGGCTCTTCAAGAAGACATTGGTTCTGGATATTTTATCTTGCCTTTCTCCTGTCTCATGAGTGCTAGGCAGCTTCAGGGGCTAGTATATTGTTTCTAAGTAGAGATCTCCAAGAGAAGGCACCACTTGCCAGAAATGCTATGTAGTGGTGGCATCAACCTCAAATAGAAATGGATCCCTACAGCCTCATATTGATTTAGAAAATCACAAATTAACATTATTTATGTTATTTTGTATTTTAATTTATTTTGTTCAATATTTCCCAATTACATTTCAATCTGGTTCAGGCAACCCTCCAGAATGTTGCTGGCCACATGCTTGATACCTGTTTTACAGCATATCCTTAGTCAGATGTCAGTTGGACAACATCACCCTTAAATTCCCTTCCAACTCATAAGTCATAAATGTATAGCTGTAAAGGTGGTGTTATGATTCTCTCTCTGATTCTTGTTGTCTTTAAATCAACCATTAGTTCTTTACAGCTATTTTTCAGCATCATTTCACCTGGATACACTTTACGCTTCATAATACCTTCATCTGGTCATTCATAATACACATTTGCCCATTAGAGGCAGATCCCACTGATATCCACTAACTGTGTGAAATACCCAAAAGCTCACATTAATTCACTTCAACTGAATTTAATAAATGCTTATTAAAAATCTATTATGTACAAAGCATCATGCAGTCATTAGGGATAGATGAGAAAGGTTTTTGGTTAGTAAGAAGAGAGAGAGCATGTGAAAACTTTGCATCCAAAGGACGCTGCTGAGGCCAGTGTTCAGATGTCCAGCCAAACCATATGGAGCAGGATCATTCTGGAGTCTGAGTTGAGTAGACTATGATCAATACCTAGAGACTCAGTGAGCAAGTGGGGACGAGTAAGGGTCAAGGTCTTGGATTCAAATACAAAAGAACAGGTAGAACCAACATTCTGATTGGGATACCATGAAACATCTCAGGATGTAATCCCAATGGATGGAGCCATGTAATTAATTGCACAACCAGGGCTCAGAAGGTATTATCAAAGATGCCACCAACTTAATTTCTACTATTTTTAAATTTTTAAAAAATTTTTACAAATTTAAAAAAAATTTACAAATTTTTATTCTGAACTTTTATTCCTAACTTAACAAACACCAAATAGGATGGGCATTTGCATGAAAATGCATGGAGCCACACAATCGCACAACCAGGGATCAGAAGATATCAAAGATGCCATCAACTTAATTTCTACTATTTTTAATTTTTTTAAATTAAAAAAAATGTTTTACAAATTTTCATTCTGAACTTAACAAACACCAAATAGGATGGGCATTTGCACAAAAATTCACAAAACAACTCTACAACTCTAGATTTCTGTTATATTCAACTGCATTTTTTAATGTATATAACTAGTAGAACCAATAGCTTTCAAATCTGTCCTGCCTACCTGGCCTACCTGCTTCAGTGATCTGCTTTATTATTTTTTTCCTGCCCCATTCCTATCTCCCCTTTGAGCTGTCATTCCAAACCTCCATTGGGAAAAAGAAAAGAAACCCTCATAAGAAATATACATAGCGAAACAAAACAAACTCACACAGGTTATGTTCAGAAATGAATAGCTTATTCTTCCTGAGCCCATCACTTCTCTGTCAAGAGGCAGATAGCAAGCTTCATCATTTGTCCTCTGGAATCATGTTTAGGCATTGTGTTGATCTGAGTTCTCAAGTCTTTCAAAGTTTTTTTTTGTTTTTCTTTTCTTTATGATGTTGTTATTTTATAAATCGTTCTTCTAATTATCATTTCACTCCTCATCAGTTCATAAAGGTCTTCTTGGATTTCTCTGAAACTGTCTGTTTCACCATTTTAATGGCACAATAGTATTCCATAATATTTATGTAACATAATTACTTTAGTCATTCTCCAATAGATGGGCACTCCCTTGGTTTTGAGTTCTTTGTTATAAAAAGAGCTGTGATTTTTGTTAAGTTGTTATTTTGTACATATTAATCCTTTCCTTATTTCTTTGACATCTTTGGGGTATAGGCCTAATAGTGGTGTAGCTAGCCAGGTAAAAGGACATATGCACGGCTTAGTGACTTTTTTGGATGTAGTTCATCCTTTCCCAGATGGCTAGATCAATTCACAGCTTCACCAACAGTACATTGGTATATGTTACCCCCATATCCACCTTAATGCTTGTCATTTTCCTTTTTTTTTAATCTTTGACAATCAGATGTGTGTGAAGGTAAAACATCAGAGTTGGTTTAATTTGCATTTCTCTAATTAGCAATGCTTTGTAACATTTTTTGCACATTTGTTGATAGCTTGGATTTCTTCTTTTTGCAAACTACCTGTTCACATTCTTGATCATATATGTATTGAGAAGATACCATTAATTGTTACTAAAGCCACTTTCATTGACCTTACATCACAGAGATACCACTACCTAGGCTCTTTGGCCTAGTCTGTATCTAAGACTTATTCAAAGCACAGCCCAGAGCACGAGATTTCTCAAACATAAAAGGAAAGTCATCTGGATAACTACAGGACTCTGCCACATAGAAGGTCTAGGTGGTTTTCTTGTTCCCTTTCAAATAAAATCAGCACTACATTCACATTATGTATCAGTTCTGGGAACACCAGAGCAGAAGCCTGGGCTCTTTCTGTTTTTATATATTACCCATGGGGAACCTGAGATGAGGGAGAGGCTCATGTCCTTGCTAGTACTCCTGGTAACAGTTATTAGCTTCCTGCTCCCACAGCTCCATTGTCTTGTCTTCTCAACTGTTTCAAGCACCTTCTTATTTTGGTGGTTAAAAGCTGGTAAATATGGACTGTTGCTTTCTAATTGTGGGGTAGAAATATATGTGCAGGTGCCTGACTCATTGACAGGAATCTAGTTCTGCAGAATCCTCATAGTTATAACACTTATGATAGACTGATAAATGAATATCCTTGAAAATAAATTGCACAGCTTCGATTAGGTTTTGAGAGACTTTTTGGAAGCAGAAAGGATCATCTTCTCAGGGTTGGTTGGAACCCAAGTGTCCAAAGGAGGTGGGGCTACCAATTTCTTAGCAATGTGAGCAGTTTGTGCATAGAGATGAGGACACCCACACAAGTGTTTATTCCTTGGCTTCAATCTGTTTGGCTCATCTTGCACATGGATTTGAACCAATTCTTTGGGACGAGCACTTATATTTCACTTGTGAGCTATGGTCACGTAGCCATGAATTAAAATAATTAAAAGTTACAAACTCAGCCAACATACAAGGCCTGATTTACTATCTCCTCCTCTGAATACTCTTGCTGGGAAAATCTGTTGACTGGAAGATGAACTTTGCTCATATAAGTATGCTCAGCTCTTAAGCCATCTTTAGATTAAATACGGGACTGAAAGCAATTGAATAAAAATCACCCTCAGTTTTATATGTAATGGTGGTGGTTACTAAATGGTACAATTAAGCAGACTCAATCTAAATCCAACTCCTATAGTCTTCTGAAATTCAGAACAGAAAGTCAGCTTCTCTGCTTTGGTTTCCTCTTTCACGCTGGCAAAAGTTGATTTACTGGCTTAAAGTAGAAAAGTTTAGCTTTAAAAAAAAATAAGTCATGTTTGGACACCAACTTGTCCTGGCAAAAATGGCTTTCTGATGAGTTTCGATGTCCATGAATCAAACATATGGACTACATTTCCTGGAAACAAACATCAATTTTAAAGTGAAAGGGAAAATTACTTGGCAAAAAATAAATAAACGTAATTTGGGTTTTGCCAAACTGCAAGTGTTGGAAAAGTAGCTTGAGATATTTTGGTGAGTTCAAGGAAGGGAAAATTCATCCATCTATCCCTCATCAGGAATTCTGATACTTGTTTTTCTTCACTATGTTCTCTGGATTGAAGCAAGGCACAGTTATAGTGCACAACCAATGTGAATGTGCTCTTTGGAGAATTAGGACCACCAAGTTTACGGATTTTTTTTCATTTTGTGTCCATTTTTTTGGCACCATGTCCACCCAATCTAGATCAGTGTGGCACTATTTCAGTGGATGGAATTCATTCACTGATTCAGCAAGTCCATGCTACATGCCAGGCACTGCTAGACAACTGAGATTACATACACCAGAACAAAAAAGATCCTGTTTTCAAGGAGTTTCCATTCTATTGGAGGAAGGCAGCATGGACAAAATAAATAGGAAGTATTTCAGAAGATAGCATTAGCCACTAATGGAATAAGGAGAGGACTCATGAGTAACTAGGTAGTACAGTAGATAGAGTGCCAGGCCTGGAGTCAAGAAGACCTCAGTTCAAATCTGGCCTCAGGCAGTAACTGGTTGTGTAACCCAAGCCAATTACTTAAACTTTGCCTCAGTTTTCTCATATGTAAAATGGAGATAATGTAAAACCTACCTCCCAGAGTTGTTGTGACGATAAAATAAGATAATAATTGTAAAGCACTTAGCATAGTGCCTGGCATATAGTACACAACATATAACATGTTAGTTATTATTTCCATGTGTAAAGTGGCATTTTAGCTCAACTTTGAAAAAATAAAAGCTAAGTTTTCTAAGAAGTAGAAGTAAGTATCCCAGGTATGGGATGCAGATATTAGAGACTAAGTCTAGCTATCATGAAGGCCTGAGGCTCACTAGGACTAGCTCAAGCGATGCTCCATACAAGACAAAATAATAACTCAGTTTCCTTTTAGATTTATTCAGAGCTTAGGTTAAAAACTTTTTGTGTGATCTTAAGCAAGTTACCTGGCTGCAGTCTCAGTTTCATCTGAAAAAAAAAGTAAAGGCTGGGTTAGGTAATGACTGAGGTCCCCTTGTGATGGTATGATTAGAGTACTGACAAATACAACTGCCTGCTCACACCTACTGAGAATGGTTTGATGTCTCTTATCAAAATTTGCCCCGATGATCATGGCCAAACATTAGAAGTTTGCTGAAAACTTTGGACCAAGTAAGGAAAAGAAACAAATAAATTAAAAACAGGTTTCATAGAGGAAAGTAATTGAGCCCTTATCAAAGGGAGGGAAAAAGTGGGAACAGTCTAGAGAGATGGATAGAAAGACAACCTAGGGTCAAGAACATCTTAGTTCAAGCCATTCTTCTGACATACACTGGCTGCGTGATCCAGGGCAATTCAATTAACCTCTTAGCACCCTAGGCAACTCTGTAAGATCATAAGTTGCAGAATAGTCACCAACCTGCTTTGGAGGAGGGAACTTCTTCACCAGGGAGTCCCTGGGCAAGTGAAATCTCAGGCCCAGACCAACAAGGAGCAATGTCAGTCCTTTAATTTAGCATTGCACAAGGTAGTGAGTTTTGAGAAGTGTCACCTCCTCAGAGGCAAGAGCTGTGTGTAATTTCTCTCTGTCCCCTGCCCAGGGCAGACGCTCAACAACCGCTTGTGGAAGGGACGAATTGTAAGTGAAGAACAAGACACACCAACCCCTGCAGGCACCCTCACCTTGGGCCAAGAACGGTTTCCTTTGAACATAGATTTGAAGATGGAGGAGAGCTCAGAAGCCATGTAGTCTGACCTCCTTGTTTTACAAATAGGGAAACTGAGGTTTAAGAGTTGAAGTAATTTGCTCAGGATCATACAGCAAGTAACATAACTGGGATTTGATTCAATTTTCTCTTCATTTCAAGGTCAGTGATCTTTCCATTGTGCCTAATGCCTTTACTTGAAAGAAAGTATATAGAAAATGCTAAGGAGCCAGAGAGAAAAAAAAATCAGGTCGAATGTGTGTGTGAAGCTTGTCTTTGATTCCTACAAACTAAATAGCATCGCATCCCCATGGCAAGAACAGCAGTCCTTCCAGTTGGCGCTCACTCCATGGTTCATGCTGTTCTGGAGTTGTGTTACACTGTTACTGAATGTGATTCTCCTAGACCACATTTCACTTTCACTTTACGTCACTGTCACACAACTCACTCACTGAACAGCTGTATGGGTTGAGAGCTAGCTGCCGAGTCAAAAGCAACTTTTTCTCAGGACTTTGCGAGCATGGACGCATGGGCCCCGTGACATTTTCCCACACCCCTTCTAAAATGACATAACAGGTTGTGATCCTGCCTCTGAACCCCAAAGTCTTTGGGGGTTTAGAAGGAAAGATTTAAGTCTCTCTAGCTAAAGCCCTATCTATGTTCAATGAATAAATAGCTCTGTAGACTGACATGGTGATTCCATGGCATGTCCAGCCAACCAAATCTCTGGGTTTGGCTGAAAACCTTCAGATTTTGGCACAGATGTGGCTCATGCAATGGAACGTTTTGCTGACGACAGTGGATCGTTCCATTGTGATTATTGGGGGATAGGGGTCGTTGGTAGAGGGAGAGTTACAGGAAACGGGTTTATTCGAGCCCAATTAGTGGATGAACCCTGCAAGATCTGGGTTCCACAAATAGATTTAGCTATTTTTCAAATATTTCAGGTCTGGCAAATCTGAAATGTGTTTGGCTAAGCCCTCTCCCTCCTTAATTTTTAAATCCTGGTCTATTTTAAGGGAAATATAAGCCGTATGTTTCTGATTCATTTGTGCTTGATTTGTCAAAACACTGTTTTGTAAGAGGGATTTAATGTCCAAAACCCCCTGTGACCCCTTTTTGGAAACATTTTTTTAAAGTACAGGAAATTGTCTATTGTTAACTCTCCCCAAATTTAACTGGCCACCACCTCCGTTTCAATTTAAATTCAAAGTACACAACCCTGGGAGGGTCCCAGGGTTCTAAATGTGGTCAATGTGGCTTTTCATCTTTGGGTACTAACTAGAGAACATAGAAAGAGACGGTCCATTCTGCTTTCTGAAAAGGCTAAACCCTATGCCAGCTTGTCCTTAGAACCTCAACCGAATTTTAGAAGACTAGCCATGAACCTTGGACAAACTATAAACCTAGCTTCAAAGAAGGCCCTTATAAAATTGTGGGTGGGTGTGTTCTAACTTAATACTACACTTTAAAGTGCAGTATAGTAAATGAATGTTTCTATGTGGCTTACCTCTATTTGGCCTGTGGCATAAGGAACCAACTTCATCCTGGGGGTAGCCAGACAGTACCACTCATCTTTACATCACAGGTCTATCTGGCTCAGTGTCTTTCAATGCTGCTCATCACCATGTGCCCTCCAGTTTTCTTGGCACGAATCATAGGAGTTTGTAAGAAGAGAGATATTGGTTATCTTCCCTTTGAAATTGTATCCACTTTCACTGTGGTCATGAAAAAGAAAAGTGGAAAACACTATTGTTGCAATGGAACTAGTCCTGCCCCAATTCAGGAGACCCTGGGAAATTCTTCCCACTTCACTATTTTTATAAGAAACATCCTAAGCACCATTCTCTCCAGTGATAATTTTTGCCTTTCTTCACATCCTAGCCCTTAGCACCTTGCCTAGCATATAGTAAGAGCTTAATGAATGATTGTCGCCTTGACCGCGCTCAAATATCGTTTGGTCCAATCTATACAGGAATCCCTCTACCACAATCTCAACAAGAGGCCATTCAGCTTTTGCCTAAATAATCTCAGCAAGGGGAAACCCACCATGTCTCAAGACATTCCATTCCATGCTGGCATAGGTACAATTGTTAGGAGAGAGGCAGTAGGGTGTAGTGGGTGGGAAGCTGACTTCGAAGTCAGGAAGACCAGGGTTCAGGTCCCTCTTAAGACACATATAGGCTATGTCACCCTGGGCAAATCACATAATGTCTCCATCTTCTAGGCAACTTTCTAAGACTGTAATTTTCAGACTATAAATTGCCAACTTGAACTGGTAGAGGAAATTTCCCTTCCTGAGAGTTCCATGTACGAATAAAATCACAGGTCCAGTCCCTATTCCATATAATTGTTAGGAAATTTTTCTTCACTATTTTCTAAAGTTAATGTTTATTCAGTTCAATTTAATTTATACAGAACCTAAATCTTCTTCTCTTGCCATTTCCATCTGTTGGTCCTTGTTGTGCTATAACAAGGGTCATGGGGAGCTCATGTCTTTCAGCATTTTCTTAAAGAATGCTTGAACGTTGAAATGCCTTGAGATTTTCCAAGATCTGAAGTATTGAATCTACAGCTTTAGGGAGTGGGCAGAAACACCTGTGGAGTGGGGGAAGGGTGGGTTTCCAGATGCTACTGAAATGACTACATGTAAGGCACCCTGGAGACAGCATAGAGAGCTGGCCTCAGAGGCAGGAAGACCTGTGATTGGGTCCTACCACAGACACAAGCTCCCGGGTCTGCACAAATCACTTAACCTCTCATTTCCTCATGCAACACTCAAAGCGTAGGGTTCTTAATTGTTTTCTTGACAACCTACCCTTATTTTTCTTTTACTCTGCAGACAGTCTAAAAGACATCTCTGCAAGAAAATCTTTGAACAATAAGTGCTCTCCAAATTTTATTGAAATTTTAATTTTTAATAACTTAAAACTACACTACGACTTTTGGGACACACTATAGATCCTGCCCATGTGGGTCTGTAGATAAATTTCAGGGGGTTTATGAATTTGGATGGGAAAATGACATCTCTATTTTTTCCCATCTTTGATTTCCTTTCTAATCTTTTACATTTTATTTTATGAATTTAAAAACATCATTCTGAAGAGGAGTCCATAGGCTTTACTAGACTGCCAAAGGGGTCTAAAGAATACAAAAAAAGTTGAGAATCTGTAATCTAAATCAACAAATTACGGAGATGGTCATTTCTCACTGAGTGTTCTTTACACTATTGAAATCACAGTTCTAGTCCTAAAACAAAACAAAACAAAATAAAAATCTATCTCCACTCATTCCAACTGTGAGCCAGTGTGGTTCAGTAGGACCTGGAAGCCAGGAGACCTGCATTCTAGCCTCAAATCTCCACATTAGACCTGAAGAGGCCCTGCTCTCTCCATCTGTGAAATGAAGGGGTTAGCTTAGCTGTCCTGAGATCTCTTCCAGTTTTGAGGTCCTGAATCTAATTTCTAAGCTTTTTTAAGCCAACTTTAACGTTTACTTCCAGTTCTGAGCATTCCACGATAATATATTCTCAAGGCTAGTGCATTCAGACAGCAGCCACATCAAGTAGATCTTAGATCCTGAACTTGTCAAAGTTGAGCACTGGGGGAGGGTTAACAGAACCTGCCAGGATGTGTGCAGTGAGGCTCCCCCTTTTCAGGTTTACCCTGACTTATGTCATACCACTTATATTTCCAAGTAAGGTTAGTCATCAGTCTAAAATAATAGATTAGAGCAGAGCTTGGGATAACCCCAAATCGTAAATAACACAAAATCATTTACATTTGGCTTTGAGGTAAGATTTTGCAATTATGGTAGAAAATGGGTGTGTGTGATATTCTGGGAATTCATGTCAAACCAAAGAATGAAGCCTTGCTCTGAGGACCTGTCTGAAGACAAACTGAGGTGGGGGGGGGGGTGTATGGAGACTAGCCCAGTCCTGACCCTTGCTCACCCCTTCCATGTAGTCAATTCAATTTCACAAATACTTGTCAAGCATTTACACAAGGCAGTCCATGCTAGGAATAGGCAGCTCACTTTTCCAGACTGATGCAAAACACCTACCTAAGCAGAGCTGGTCTTTCTCAAGTCTTCCCTGGGACAAGAGCTACAGGGTATTGCAAAAGTCTTAGTGCAGTTTAAAATTGTTCGAAATTAAAACTGTACTAGGACTTTTGTGGCACCCTATACTTTATGGTTCCAAGGTTTTCTTGGTGGGGGATCCAGTAGGATGACTAGAAAGTAAAAGAAAAGGATAGTGTGTCAAGAAAGCATGTTACTTTGTGCTAAGCCTCGTGCTACCATTAAACTTCAAAGCAGGGCTCATTGAAGATGAATCTAAGCCATCTCTAGGGCAGGGCAGAGGCAAAAAAATAGAAATTTATGTGATAATTTTGTTGTGTATTTGAAAGGAATAAAAAAGTTGTGCATAGCAGATTTGCAGTTGCATGTACAATCATATTTTTATCATGCTATGTTATAGAAATGCTTTTTTATTCCATAAATTAAAAATAAAATTTAAAAAAAGATGAATCTAATATTTCTCCATGGATAATTAAATGTAAACTTCTAGTTAGCCACAGTTTGGCCACTAACAAGCTTGTTGGACTACCAACTGAATGGTCCTTTCCAGGTAGGTTGTATGAACTACAGAATATAAGAACTAAGAGGGGCCTTAGAGCTCAGTCCAATTTCCTTTTCAGACAAAGAAACTGCCACCCAGCAAGGGAGGTGATTCATGTGAGGTCATAGAGTAAGCTAATGGCAGAGGCAGAATTAGAACCCACATCACGGTATAGTGCTTCTTCTGCCACAATATGCTGTTTCTCATGCAAAGAAGATGAAGGAGGACTGTAATGATTCAGTTAGTCAATAAGCCTTTATTGCATGCCCTCTGTATACCAAGCCCTGCTTTGGGCATCAGAGACACAAAGACAAAAAAAAGAAATAGCTCCTGAGCCCCAGGATTATGCATTCTATAGTGGATGGGGGGACACATTTTACATATATAAGTATTTATTTTATATGTATACTAGGTGGTCAGATAGGTAGCCCAGTGGATAGAGTGAGGAAGACTAATCTTGAGCTCAAATTGGGCCTCAGACACTTTCTAGCTATGTGACCCTGGGCAAGTCACTTAACCCTGTTTGTCTCAGTTTCCTCATTTATAAAATGAGCTGGAGAAGGAAATGGCAAAATATTCCAATATCTTTGCCAAGAAAAACCCAAATGGGGTCTTGAAGAGTCAGACATGACTGAAAATGACTTAACAACAAATGATAGGGGGTGCTTTATCTAAAAGTTGAAGGAAACCAGGGATCGTGAGAGATGGAGGTGAGGAGGAAGAGCATTCCAGGCATGGAGTAGAGTCTGTCCAAAAGCGAAGAAACAGAATATGGACTATCATGTGTGACAGACAGTTGGAAGGCCAGTTGGACTGAACCACACAGTTTATCAAGATGGCTAATGCCTAATAAAGCAGGCAAGGCAGTATTTCAACTCAGATTACAGAGAGGTTTAAATGAGTTGAATCAAAGCTAAGTCTCTAATCACAATGGAAGGCCATTTATTAGTGCAGACAGCACCCTATATCAACAAGCACATAGTATGGGCAAAACACTGTGTGACCTCCTCTTCAGCAGCACCGGTTCCCAGGCATCCCCCACCATCCCTCATGGGGCATCAGGAGATCAGTCTGGAGACAGAGGATCAACCACTGATTTATATCTCCTCCAAATCTGCAGCTGCATCTTAGCTGAGGGTTTGTGCTGGGTGTTCATGAGGTTCTCCATTGTCTGACCTCTTTCTACCACTCCCATCTTTACATACAGTTACTTAGGAAGCATTTTTTGTTTTTTGTTTTTTACCTTTTCTTTTTTTAATGTGGAGAACATAGGAGGGAGAGACAATAAATGCTTCCTAATTTAAAAAATATGTACTTTTTTAAAAGAAAGAAATCAAAAGGCCTAATTCAAATGGAATGCAATGAAAATCAGAATAACAGGAGTGAAACAGATGATCTTGCATGTAAGTGCTTGACAATCCATGGAAACAAGTATACCACCCCAAAATTCAGGGTCATAGAGCCAATCACCTGCCATCTTGCTTATTACCCATAAAGGAAGAGCTATGATTGCTCGTGAGATGCACCATGTTGTAGTGGGGGGAGGGGTATGGAGCATTTTCTATGTACCTTCCCAACTCAGGTATCACAAGGTCCACAAACAGCCTTCTGATCTGATCAGGTTTCCCATATAGACTTTCCCACTGATGGGTTGTTGTTGTTGTTCAGTAATTTTCAGTCACATCTGACTCTGTGACCCCTTTTGGTGTTTTCTTGGCAGAGATACTGGAGTAGTTTGCCATTTCCTTCTCTAGCTCATTTTACAGATGAGGAAACTGAGGCCCACAGAATTAAGTGACTTACCTAGGTTCATACAGCTAGCAAGTGTATGAGGCTGAATTTGAACTCAAGAAAATGAACTTTCCCCATTCCAGGCCCAGCACTCTATTCCCTGTGCCACCTAGTTGAGCATATAATTCTGTAATAAAATAACACCAGTTTGAATCTCTTTTCAGCTTTGTGACCATGGGCAAATCATTTAATCTCTCTAAGCCTGATTTTCTTTACCTGTAAAATTAGAATAAAACCAGAATTGTCTGGAGCAAAATGCTAGTCAAGCCTTAAAGTACTCTGTAAATGTGAATTACTATTCCTGGGAATGGAAAAAAGCTGACCTACCCCTTTGGCAGTTATGGCTCTTGTAAATGATTAAAGTACAAATTGGTCTCATATGAGTAAATGTGATCTGGAGCCATTTTAAGTAGGACATTGCTTCCAAGGATGAGGAAGTGATACTCAATGTATTCTGCCCTATTAAGAAAAACATGTAGAGCCCTGTGTCCAGTTTCAGGCATGCCATTTTAGGAAGTATATCAAAAAGTTGGATGATATAGATGGGAGGCAACCAGAATGGTGAATGATCTCAAACTTTTGACATATGAAAAAGTTGAAAGATCCTATAGAAGAGTCAGGGGAAGTTCAGTCAATCAATCAAAATAAACATTTATTAAGCACCTACTCTGTGCCAAGGGATACAAAAAGCTAAGCTCTGGGGATAGAAAAAGAGGCAAAAAAAGCCCCAGCCTCTACCCTCAAGGAGCTTACAATCTAATGAAGGAATCTAATGATAACTGTCTTCATGTATTTGCAAGTCTGTCAATTGGAAGGTGAATAAAACTTGTTTCCCATGGTCCTGTTGGTCAGAAAGAGGCATAAAGGGTGGGAGAGTCAAACATAAATTTAGACTCTATGCATGGAAGATTATCCTAACAATTAGAGGTATCCAAAAGTGAAATGGGTTGCAATGGGAAATGGTAGGTTTCCTCTTAGTGGAAGTCTTTAAGAAAAGGCTAGATGACAAATTGTTGCGAATATTGTAGAGAGAATTCTTTTGGGTGTGAATTAGACCTGATGACCACTGAGATCCTTTCCAAATCCAAAAGTGATTCTGTGAATTTAGGTGGCTAGATCCATTTTTCCAACACATAATCAACTCTTGAAGAAGTTGACCAAGATATTCCAAGCTGTAAGATCAATCCTAGGAATAACAAAGAGGAAACTTCCTTGAGGTCTTTCCTGTCAATCAATTATCAACCATCTCATTACTACAAACAAGAACAATCAGCCATGGGAATTTCCCCATTTCTAGCTGGAATGCTAGATCAAGAGTTTATATACAATTCACCTTCCATTCAGCTGTCAAATTGATCTTCCTAAATAAAATGGCTAATTTTGATTATACAAAATTAAAAAGGTTTTGCACAAACAAAACCAATGCAGCCAAAGTTAGAAGGAAAGCAGAAAATTGGGGAAATTTTTTTTTACATATTTGATAAAGATCTCATTTCTCAAATATATAAGGAATTGAGTCAAATTCATAAAAATGAGACCAGCTCCCCAGTTGACAAATGGTCAAAGCATATGAGCAGGCAGTTTTCAGAAGAAAAAATAAAAATTATTAATACTCATATGAAAGATGTTCTAAATTATTGTTTATTAGAGAAATACAAATTAAAGCAACTCTGAGGTACCACCTCACACCTATAAGAATGGCCAACATGTCAGAAAAGGAAAAAGATAAATACCAGAGAAAATATAGAAAAATAAGAGTACTAATGCATTGTTGGTAGAGTCGTGAACTTGTCCAACCATTCTGGAGAACAATTTGGAAATGTGTCCAAAGGGCTATGAAACTGTGCATATCCTTTGTCCCAGCAATATCACTACTAGATCTGCATACTAAAGAGATTAAAGAAGGAAAATGTCCTATATGTACAAAAATATTTATAATAGCTCTTCTTTTGGTGACAGAGAGTTAGGAATTGAGGAGATGCCCATTAGTTGATTGATGGCTGAACAAGTCATGATATATGATTGTGATGCAGTACCATTTTACTATAAGATATGAAGAGGATAGTTTAAGAAAATCCTGAGAAAATATATAAAGTGATGCAAACTAAAGTGAGCATAACCAGGTGAACATTGTATAGAGTAACAGCAATATTAACAATGATCAACTGTGAAAGACATCTACTCTGACGAAGACAATGATCTAAAATAATTCTGAAGGACTTAAAATTAAAAAATGCTATCCACCTCCACAGAGGGAACTAATGAGATCTGAATTAAAATTGAAGTACATTTTTTTCATTTTCTTTATTTTTCTTGCTTTTTTTGCAACATGGCTAATGTGGAAATATGTTTTGCATGATTTCATATGTATCATTGATATCATACAGGTTGCCTTCTCAGTGGGTGAAGGAAGGACTGAAGAGAAGGAGTGCTTTTGGAATTCAAAATTTTAAAAAAGTTAAAATAAATAAATAATCACTTCAAAAAACAAATTGATTTTCCTAAAGTATGTCTGGCCACTTTAACACCTCCCTCCTCCCTTATTCAATAAACTCTAGTGGCTCCTTTATCACATCTACGATCTAATATAAAATTATATTTAGCTTTTAAAGCTCTTTTATGACCTGGTCGCTCCTATCCTTCCGTCTTCTTACATATTACTCCCCTCCATATACTCCAGTGGTACTCCAGAGGCACTTTAGTAATACTGGCCTACTTGTTGCTCTGCTCCACGATACTCCTTCTCCCAAATATGCACTGTCATTGACTGTACCCTGTTCTCGGAACTCTCCTTCTTATCTCTTCTTATCTCTGTCTTCTTCTTACCTCTGTCTCCTAGCTTCCCTGGATTCTTGTGTCAGCTAAAGCCTCACCTTCTGTAAGAAGCCTTCCGTAGCCCTCTCTAATCTTGGTGCCTTCCTATTGAGACTAGCCTCTATTTATGCCATCCATACTTTGTTTATACCTAGTTGTTTGTGTGGTATCTCTCCCATTAGACTGTGAGCTCCTTGAGAGCAGGAACTGGTTTTTTTGGTTGTTTTTGCTTTTTAATGTATTTCCAGGACAGTGCCTAGCACATAGTAGATATTTAATAAATGCTAACTGACTGACTCTTCCTGATTCTGAACCCACTATGCCATGGTGACTACAGCTCATTACAATGACTTCTCTAGAACAGATTTATTGAATGCTTCATTAGATGGTGACATTTCAGGTGCTTTAAAAAGTGCCTTTGGGAATCATCCACACATCTGTCTCTTGTCACGTAGACACAGTAGAAACTTGACACATGAAGCAAGCAAAGCAAAGTAATTTTATTTTTAATGTTTTCGTGACCTGGCCTCCTGAGTAGGGTTTCTATCTTTGCCTGAATTCTGTACAGTGCAGAGCACCCTGTCAGCACTCAATAAATCCTTCTGCCAGCTCTGAGGAATATGGGTCAGGAGCTTTACATGAAAGGGGTCAGTTGTTCAGCTCCTTGGCTCTCTTCTATGTCTTTAGCCCCTATGGCCAAGCAAAGCTCATACTTCAGGGTACAAGCTGATTGGCATCAAGGTTGGGAAGTCAGATTTTCCACTTGGCTCTTTGGCCTTGGTGTAGGCTGAGAAGCCTCTGCCTCCCTCTGCAAAATAAAGATACAAGATATGGATGTCTGCTCAGAGAGAACCCCATACCTTGCTGCCCATAAATCAATACCCGGGAATCGGGTGGAGCAGGGGGAGATCACCTTAATTATTGTTTCTATAAATTGTTCTTTGACCCACTTATTATTTTGACTTTATTGTTAAATGCACATTTGGGTTTGTGTCTTTCTGTCTATTTTTATTATGTTTTAATATGTAAAGGATTTGTGTTTACTATTTCTGCCTTTTTACATTTAATTGCAATATCTTGGCATCATAATAGATGGTCAATTTTTCTACAAATCTATGTAATGCTGAGAAATATGTATATCCTTGGAGTAATAATTGTAGTCCTTTTGACAGAATTTTATTTTGATTTTGAAAATTTATATCCATTAATTATTTTGGTCTATAGTTCTCCTTCTTTGATTTATTCTTCCTTGGTTTAGGAATTAGGACTATATTTGCCTCATAAACATAGTCTGGGAGAGTGCTTGCTTTCTTGATTTTTGAGAATAACTTATGTAACATTGGTACCAATGATTCTTTAAAAGATTGATACAATTCTCCTGTAGATCCATCAGGACCAACAGTTTCTCAGCACACCCCATCCTGTCCCGGCACAACTCTTTTACAATTAGCTCTATTTCTTTTTGTGACATTGGATTATTTAAGACCTCTATTTGATCTTCTATTAATATGGCTATTTT
Source organism: Trichosurus vulpecula (assembly GCF_011100635.1). Classification (NCBI taxonomy): domain Eukaryota; kingdom Metazoa; phylum Chordata; class Mammalia; order Diprotodontia; family Phalangeridae; genus Trichosurus; species Trichosurus vulpecula. Next base: position 71,892,977 of record NC_050580.1, read on the forward strand.
ATATTTTTGAAAGTTTTCTCCTATCTCTCTTTTCTTGGTTTTGTTTATATTTAACTTTGCAAAGAAGTTTTCAATCATTCTTTTTTTGGCTTCCAATTTTGTTTTTACTTCACTCTGTTTACTCTTTTATTGATTTTATTTTCTGACCTTTTCCTTTTAATCAGTATGGCTAAGAGTTAATCAACTTTATTAGCTTTTCAAAGGATTACCTTTCAGATTTATGTATCATTTCTTTGGGATTTTTTTGTTTCCAGTGTATTTATTTTTCCTTTAATTTTCAATATCTCCCTTTTTGTGCTATTTTGAGTTTATTTTTTCACTTTCTATTTAAAATGAATATTCATTTTCTTTATCTCCTTTTTTCTTTTTAAATGTATGTTTTTAAAGCTATGTGGGTGAGGGAATGTGTTTAGCATTATGAAGAAATAATGAAAATTGCTTTAAAAAGCATTCCAGAAATTTTGGTATGTTGTTTTATCATAACCATTTTTTCAAATAATTATTGTTTCTATGAATTGTTCTTTGACCCACTTATTATTTAGAATTTATTGTTAGGTGCACATTTGGGTCTGTGTCTTTTTGTGTTCCCTGAATTTATTTCTATTTTTATTATGTTTTAGTCTATAAAGGATTGGTGTTTACTATTTCTGCCTTTTTACGTTTAATTGCAATATCTTGGCACTGTAATACATGGCCAATTTTTCTGCAAATCTACATAATGTTGAGAAATATGTATATTCTTTAGAAGTCCCATTTAAAAGATGTCGTGAGGTTTTTTCCAGCTCTAGTTTCTTTAGCAATGTGTTCAATTCTATATTTTTCACTTTTCTTTATCTTTCTGGGGGATCATAGTACCCTGGAACTATCCATTAATCAGTTCTCTAAGCAGTCCTCTGTCACATTCTATGTTTTTATGCTATGTTTCTTAATGCCCACATATTATCAAATTTTAATAAGTAATATTTTTTCTCTTTCCTCCTTTAGGCTATCAAACTGTTTACATATGAATGATTTATCACTCTACATACTTTACAAGATAATTTTTCTTATATATTTATTCTCTTTCATTTTCTGCCCCAAACTGATCAAATCCAAACTGAAAGTTATATTTCCTTACCCAGACATTTTTAGCAGTATTTTCTCAAGCCAAAATATTTTCCCTACTCTTTTTAGGCATCAAACTTATCATCTATGAAAGGGTCATTATCTTATATCCTCTGGCAGTTTATTTTTCTTTATATAAAAAGCACATTTTCTGTCCCTTCCAGTACTGAACTGTCCATATGAAAGGACAGTATATTAAAGAGACAACATTTTACATTTAAAAACTGTATCAACAATATTCCTGTCATCTACTAATATGGTATGCCTATCAAAAAAGGAAACTACTTATATGGTGTGACCTGTTGTTGCTAAAGTTATGAGCTCTGCCTGTGCTTTGTGATCATTGATTTCTAGATTTCACTAACTATACCTTTAATAATATTTTGTCACATTTCCTTAGAAACATAAGTCAAGTTTACTGGACTCTACTGTGAAAGCTTAATTTTCTTTCCATTTTTTGAAATAAGTATGCTTACCATTTTTCAATTAAAGTATTACATTTCTATTCTCTAAAATCCTTCCCAAGATCCCCAATAGTGGGTCAACAATCACATCCATCAATACTTTTTAGTATCCATGGATGCAATCCATCTGTGTCTAGTCACAAGAATTCGTGAAGGGTATTTACATAATTTTTTACTTTTTACATACTTTCTTTTGGTAGCAATTCCTTTTTAGCCATTTTTGCAAGATCATTCTTCAAGGACAGAAAAAAGACTTGAACAGCTAAATTTCTCTCCCTCCAGAAACCACCAATTTTTGTTGGCCTTCCTTGTCAGACACGGCTTCCTTTGATGTTGATTATTGCTAACATTGTTCTTAGAGGACTGTGCCATATTTTTGTATTCAGTCTCTATTGACTGCTCTTGTTTCTATTTTCTGTACCTGCCTTTAAAAAAAATCTAAGTTGATTGATGAGTCTCTTCTTCTTCTACATTGGTCCCTTTATGGAATTTCTCCTACCCTCTGCCCACCCCCCACCCCACTTTGTTTCTTCAATTCTCAATGTTTCTTCATAATAACTAGTCATAAGAGTTTCTTTACAGTGGGCAAGGGTGCTGCCTTGACTTCCTCTGTCGAATTTTAGCATGTGGGATCCTATTGGACCCATTCTTCCTCTAAACATTTTGGAATCTGTTTTATTGAAATCTAAGGTACATATCATCTTTTTTCTGACATTCTTCTATTTGACTAGAATAAATTCTAAGATAGATTGATTCCCTTTCTCTCTCCCTAACAGCAAGAGATTCTTTACTACTTCTACATAGCAACCAGTTTTTCTTGGTAAGTAAAAATTGGATCTAGAATGGAACTGCCTCTTGTTAGTTCTTCTCTCTTTTGAAGGATGAAATTTTCCCAAGTTATCATCATTTCCTCTGCTTCTGTTAGTTGGAGAGCTCCAGCAGATGGCCAGATGACTGATATTCTTTGCCATTATCATATCATGCCTCTCAGCTAGGTTGGTACTAAGTTTCCTGAAGCCTCCCTCTAATTCCTATTACTTTCCACACATTCTTTAGTATGCTGTGGTGACAATATTACATCTGTTCCTGCCTCCATTGCTCTTGAACTAAGTCCTCTTAATTATGCTTCTCTCTTCAGGTTCTTAGGTTTTCTCATGTGATTATATTTTCTTGATATTCAATGTCACTCTTTACCACTGCTACTCTTTTCTTTTAACTTGTTCTTAACTTTTGAATAAAGTATAGCCCTCTAGGTCAATGTCATGGCTCTTCTCCCATTAAACTTCAATGACAGTTAAAATCAGTATGGGTCAACCAGACTTTGTCCCCAGAGTACCAACCTTTACCTGTCTAGGGATGCTTATTTCTTCCCAAGAGTTGACTGTACAGTCACTGGATCTCCTATCTCCTAGGCCTGTGTACCCTCAGGGTCTCTTTTCTTGGGTCTGTCTTTCCTACTACCCACATGAATGAAGGCCAGTCCTCTACCTCTCCCAGCACAACTGTACTCATGATTGGACTATTCTTCACGCCACTCACCACTGTTGTGGTGCATGTCCCCTTCTCACAATGGGTTTCCCCTGTTACTGCTCTTCTGGGATCTCTAGTTCATCTTTCTTATTGTCCATAGTTTGTACATGTGCTTATAGACATCAGAAGCCATGAATTATAGACTTTTTTCTTGGTTTTCCTCTCCTGTGAATTGTCTCTACTATTATTCCTTCTTCCTCATAGATACTTCTTTTGATATTTAGTTTGCCAAATTACTTAGGCAATTTTCTTTGTCCCTGTTTCTTTTTCAGCTTGAAACTGTTTTCATTAGTTTTGCAAGATCCCAGGCAAACATATTCATACCAGCCCTTATTAGATATGTTCCATCCTTTGTCTCCTAGGAGTTTGTCATTTCTCAATTGTCCGCAGTGGTCCTAAAATCCAAATCCTATTATCAGGCACCATCTTCTAAATAAACTGTTGATTTCCCAAATATGTCTTTCTTTTCTGAAGCCTTTACAAGGTTGTTGTCAGAACATGGATATATCCCCTTACAATGCAATAAACCTATATATGTTTTTATTAGCCTGATAAGTAACTACCTCAGTCCCCCTCAACAGAGAGTCACCAACGACCACTACTTGTCACTCTTTTTTCTCTGACCATTACTGGATGAATAAGCTCAACATGAATGTGCTATCAGCAATTTAAATTCTTCAAACTTGCTCCATTACAATGACAAGTAGAATTGGCATGGGGAAAAAATAAACTTGATAGCTTAAGGTTCAGCAGCAAGCCTTTTTCACCATCACTCATTATTTTCCTATGCTATCATGACATAATTAATGAATAGTCTCTCAGTCATCCATTGTATCAGAGAACTCACTTTGTTCCTTGAAGGCACAGAAGGTTGCCCTAGTGAGCCAATCTTATAATCCAAATATTTATAGCATTCATTGGTGACTTGTCCCATAACAAGATGGCTCTGTTTTGCTACAGATGTAGAGCTGGTAGGGATCTTAGAGGTCATCTTGTCCTCACCTCTCATTTTACCAAGCTGGGGATTCTACAAAGAAAAGAAATGTGAGGGGGTGGATACCTGGGTGATTAAAATGGGAGTGGAAGAGTAGAATGGGTGGAGACATTTACTTTAGTCCTCACAGGAAATACTTTTTGAGGGAAGAAATCAGTTCACAAGACATACACTAGAACTAAGTCTGAAATATATTGTATTCAAAACCGAATAGATAAACTCTCAAACTCAAATGTACCTGAGTTTTAGGGTGCTTACTCCAAACCCATTTTAGCCCAAGTTTCTAAGAAAGGCACTCTAATCTATCTGGTTCTCTTAAGTGGGACTAAAAACAAACTGAGCCATGTTGAAACATTGACAAACCTCGGGAACTGTGGACAGAGATATGCACCCTCCCCACTCTAGCCAGAGTCCAATTCTGAATCTGTAACAAAGCATAAAGCCAAGGAAATTTTGCTTTGTCTCATATTTCATTACCAGAATGCCTGTGTATCTCAGTTTAATTGTGCTGGTAAATTGGCTTTGAAGAGGACTTTTTCGAAAAAGCCAATGCAATTACTCTTGTTGAATCACTCCTTCAAAGGATCATGGGATCTTAAAAGAATGAACGGTTACTATTAACAGAGTCTTACTTCATGGAGCTTTGTGCCCATTGAGGCCTGATTGGTTTGGGGCTTTGAACCATTCCCATATGGTCAGGACTCTGCCATTACTCAATCTATGCACAACGTAACTTCCTTTCCTAAGAGAGAAGACATTAAATAACTCTTGCAAAATAATTTCAGTGACTGAAGGGTAAATGGATCAGATACATAAGGATTGCATTTCTTTGACATGAAAAGGGATTTAATAATCATTTAATAATCATTTAATAATCATACCAAATAATCATGGACTTCTGATGAGTCTGGGTTTGTTTTGTTGGAGGTCAATGAACCCAGACAAAACTGGGTATAAACCCTTTGACTTAACATGCAGTAGATCAAACTTGTTAATAATGTATACCCTTCTTAAATTTTCCATCTAAGGGAATATAGCAAGCTACAAGCAAGTGTAAGAGAACCTTTTGAAAGAGTTAGCAGAAACATCACTTTACATTTTCCTCTTATGAGGGCAAAAGTGTTAACATAGCCTGCTCTCAAGACACTTTTGGGTGTCACACAGAAGGATTTGACTTCAGGTCATGAGACCCAGAGAACCAAAAGAAAAGGAACAATCAGTCCCACTGTGCCAACACAGGAAAGGCAGAGCAGGCTGCAACGCTGTCTGCTGATGGTCACCGTTTTTTTTTTTTCATGCAAGAAAAAAACAATTAGCTCAGGTTTCAAAGCTATATGGGTATTAAAGAGACATTGAGACAAGTACTGATTTGTAACCAGTCACAGAGTAAAATACTTTCTATCTCTGTGTGGTCATTATCTTCCCTGATGGCCAAAAATCTTCCTGCTTATGAATTTGTGCATTGCTAGTGCCTGTCTGGCTTTGTGGTAGGTTTCAGCAACCTGAAAGTAGATATGAAACTTGAAAGTAGATATGTCATAGCTGGGTGTTCAGTGATGACTGCAATCTGACTCTGAACTTCATTTTCTATTTTATCTTCTACCAGTCCCCTAAATATATCCTATGCGCTAGTCAAATTACGCCATTTTCTATTACATAGTAGAATAAAAAAAAGATGATTTCACATGAAACTACAAACTACAAATGTATAACTGACTGCTCCTTTTAAATATATAATAAAGTTATCATGTAACTTTCCTTTTTTATTCTTCCTTCCTTTCCCACCCTAGAGATTGCTACTATTAGATGCGAATATGTGTATGCATGTATGTATGTATGTGTATATGCAAAATCATTCTATATATACTTCTATTTATCAGTTCTTTCTTTGGATGGAGATAGCATCTTCCTTCACAAGTCCTTTGTACTTAATTTGGGTGTGTAAAATGTTTAAAATTACTTAGTCTCTCAATGTTGTTCTTGAAGCAATATTGTTATTACAATATGCAACATTCTCTTGGTTCTGCTCATTTCACTCTTCATTATTTTGTGCAAGTCTATCCATGTTTTTCTTATATATATATTTTTATTTTTAGTTTGCAACACACGTTTCTACATAATTTTGAGTTCCAGATTTTCTTCCCTCCCTCCCCAAGACGGCATGGAATCCCATATAACTTCCATGTATAACTTCGCATTGAATTAATTTACACACTAGACAAGTTGTGGAGAAGAATTATGACCAATGGAATGAATCATGAGAAAGAGGAAACAGAACCAAAAAAGAAAAAAAAAACACAACCCAACAACAAATGCAAAAGAGAGAGAAAAAAAAGCGGGAGGTGGGGCGGGAGAAAAAGGTGAACATGAAGTGTGCCTCGATCTGCATTCATACTTCATAGTTCTTTCTTTGGATGTAGATAGCACTCTCCATTGGAGCTGTCTCTGCATATTGTGTTGCTGAGAAGAGCAAAGTCTGTCAGGGTTAGTCCTCACAGAATCCATATATCTGTGGTTGTGTATAATGTTCTCCTGGCTCTGCTCTGCTCACTCAGCATTATGTCGTGTAGGTTTTTCCAGGTTGTTATGAAGTCCCTATCATCCCCATTTCTTATAGCACAATAGTATTCCATTACCTTCATATACCACAGCTTGTTCGGCCATTCCCAATTGATGGGCATCCTTTTGATTTCCAGTTCTTCGCTACCACAAAAAGAGCTGCTATAAATATTTTTGTACATATGGGTCCTTTTCCCACTTGTGTGATCTCTTTGGGATACAACCCTATAAGTGGTATTGCTGGGTCAAACGGTATGAACATTTTTATAGCCCTTTGGGTATAGTTCCAAATTGCTCTCTAAAATGGCTGGATCAGTTCACAACTCCACCAGCAATGTAACAATGTTCCAATTTTCCCACATCCTCTCCAGCATTTATCATTTTCCTGTTTTGTTATTTTAGCCAATCTGACAGGAGAGAGATGGTATCTAAAAGTTGTTTTGATTTGCATTTCTCTAATCAGTAGTGATTTCAAGCATTTTTTCATATGCCTATAGATATCTTTAATTTCTTCCTCTGAAAACTGTCTGTTCATATCCTTTGACCATTTCTCAATTGGGGAATGACTTGTATTCCTATATATTTGGTTCAGTTCCCTGTATATTTTGGAAATGAGGTCTTTATCAGAGACACTAGTTGTAAAGATTTTCTCCCAATTTTCTGCTTCCCTCCTAATCGTTGCTGCATTGGCTTTTTTTGTACAAAAACATTTCAATTTAACATAATCAAAGGGTCATGAATTCTTTTCTTTTACATAAATCTGATAGGTAAACTATTCCTTGCTCTCCCAAATTGCTTATAGTTTCAGCCTTTATTCCTAAATCATGAACCCATTTTGACTTTATTTTGGTATATGGTGTAAGATATTGGTCTATGCCCAGTTTCTGCCCTACCGTTTTCCAATTTTCCCAGCAGTATTTGTGAAATAGTGAATTCTTAGCCCAGAAGCTGGCCTCTTTGGGTTTATCAAAGAGGAGATTGCTATAGTCGTTGACTTCTCCATCTTGTGTACCTATCCTATTACACTGATCCACAACTCTGTTTCTTGACCAGTACCAGGTAGTTTTGATGACTGCTGCTCTATAGTACAGTTTAATATCTGGTATGGCTAGGCCACCTTCTCTAGCATTTCTTTTCATTAATACCCTAGATATTCTAGACCTCTTGTTCTGCTAGATGAATTTTGTTATTATTTTATCCAGTTCTGTAAAAAAATTTTTGGTAGTTCAATTGGTATGGCACTGAATAGTTAGATTAATTTAGGTAAAATTGTCATTTTTATTATATTAGCTCAGCCTAACCATGAGCAACTGATATTATTCCATTTATTTAGATCTGACTTTATTCATGTGAAAAGTGTTTCATAATTATGTTCATATAGGCCCTAGGTTTGTCTTGGCAGGTAAACTCCCATATATTTTATAGTGTCTACAGTAACTTTGAATGGAATTTCTCTTTCTATCTCTTGCTGTTGTGCTTTGTTAGTAACATATAGGAATGCTGAGGATTTATGTGGGTTTATTTTATATCCTGCAACTTTGCTAAAGTTGTTTATTATTTCAAGTAGTTTTTTACTTGATTCTCTAGGATTCTCTAAGTAAATCATCATATCATCTGCAAAAAGTGATATTTAGCTTCTTCTTTGCCTATTCTAATTCCTTCAATTTTTTATTCTTCTCTTATTGCTACAGCTAACATTTCTAGTACCAAATTGAATAGTAGGGGTGATAATGGACATACTTGTTTCACCTCTGATCTTATTGGGAATGCATCTAGCTTATCCCCATTACAAACAATGCTTGTTGATGGTTTTAGGTAGATGCTATTTATAATTTTAAGGAAGGCTCCATTTATTCCTATGCTTTCTAGTGTTTTTAATAGGAATGGGTGTTGTATTTTGTCAAAGGCTTTTTCTGCATCTATTGATATGATCATGTGGTTTCTGCTAGTTTTGTTGTTGATATGGTCAATTATGCTAATAGTTTTCCTAATATTGAACCAGCCTTGCATTCCTGGAATAAATCCTACCTGGTCATAGTGCATTACTCTGGTGATAAGTTGCTGCAATCTTTTTGCTAATATTTTATTTAAAATGTTTGCATCAATATTCATTAGGGAAATTGGTCTATAATTTTCTTTCTCTGTTTTGACTCTACCTGGTTTGGGTATTAGTACCATATTTGTGTCATAAAACGAATTTGGTAGGACTCCTTCTTCACCTATTTTCCCAAATAGTCTACAAAGTATAGGAATTAATTGTTCTTTAAATGTTTGACAGAATTCACATGTAAAACCATCTGGCCCTGGAGATTTTTTCCTAGGGAGTTCATTGATGGCTTGCTCAATTTCTTTTTCTGAGATGCAGTTATTTAGAAATTTTACTTCCTTTTCTGTTAACCTGGGCAATTTATGTTTTTGTAGATATTCATCCATATCTCTAAGGTTGTCAAATTTATGGGCATATAATTGGGCAAAATAATTCCTAATTATTGTTTTGATTTCCTCTTCATTAGAGGTGAACTCACCCTTTTCATTTTTGATACAGGTAATTTGATTTTCTTCTTTCTTTTTTTTAATCAAATTGACCAAAGGTTTATCAATTTTATTGTTTTTTTTTTCATAAAACCAGCTCTTTGTTTTATTTGTTAATTCAATAGTTTTCTTGGTTTCAATTTTATTAATCTCTTCTTTGATTTTCAGTATTTCTAATTTGGTATTTAATTGGGGATTTTCAATTTGTTCTTTTTCTAGCTTTTTCAGTTGTATGCCCAAGTCATTGATCTCATTTTTCCCTATTTTATTCATGTAAGCATTTAGAGATGTAAAACTTCCCTTAAGAACTACTTTTGCTGCATCCCATAAGTTTTGGTATGTTGTCTCATTATTGTCGTTATCTTGAATGAAGTTATTAATTGCTTCTCTGGTTTGTTCTTTGTCCCACTCATTCTTTAGAATTAGATTATTTAGTTTCAAATTAATTTTTAGCTTATTTTTCCATGGTTCTTTGTTACAAATAATTTTTATTACATCCTGATCTGAAAAGTATGCTTTGACTACTTCTGCCTTTCTGCACTGGATTCTGAGGTTTTTATGCCCTAGTACATGGTCACTTTTTAAGTATGTGCCATGTACCACTGAGATTTAAGTATATTCCTTTTTATCCCCATTTAATTTTCTCCAGAGGTCTATCACATCTGCCTTTTCTAAAATTCTGTTCACTTCCTTAACTTCTTTCTTATTTATTTTGTGGTTAGATTTATCAAGTTCAGAAAGGGGAAGGTTGAGGTCTCCCAATATTGTAGTTTTGCTGTCTATTTCTTCCTGTAACTCCCTTAACCTCTCCTCTAAGAATTTGCATACCATACCACTTGGTGCATAAATGTTAAACAATGATATTGCTTCATTGTTTATGGCGCCTTTTAGCAGGATGTAGTGTCCTTCCTTATCTCTTTTAATTAAATCTATCTTTACTTTTGCTTTGTCTGAGATTAGGATTGCTACACCTGCTTTTTTTTACTTTAACTGAGGCACAATATATTTTACTCCAGCCTTTTACCTTTACTCTGTGTGTATCTCCCTGTTTCAAATGTGTTTCTTGTAAACAGCATATTGTAGAATTATGGTTTTTATTCTGCTATCTGCTTCCATTTTATGGGAGATTTCATCCCATTCACGTTCAGAGTTATGATTTCTATCTGTGTCTTTTTCTCCATCCTATTTCCCCATTTATGCTTTTATTTCTCCCTTTCCCCTTCCACTCCTCAACAAAGTTTTGCTTTTGACTGCCACCTTCCTCAGTTTATCCTCCCTCTTTATTCCCCTCCCTTGTCTTACCGTTTCCCACTTGCTACTTCTCCCCTCCCTACTGACCACCCCCCTCCCTTTTCCCCCCCCTTTCCCCTCCTACTTCCTGTAGGACAAGTTAGATTTCTATACTTATCAGGGTATGTTATTCCCTTCTTGAACCAGATCAGATGACAGTAAAGCTCAAATACTGCTCTTCTCCCTCCCTTCTTTCCCTCTACTAAAATGTGTTTCTGTGCCTTTTCGTTTGGTGTAATTTACCCTTTTCTACTACCTCTTTACCTCTTCTCTCAAAGCCCTCCAAACATCTCTTAATTATGTTTTTTATCCTTATATCAGTTATTTTATACAGACATTCACAGTCTATGTGTATCCCTTTCAATTGTTGTAATAGCTGTACTATTCTCAAGATTGACATATATATGTATACATATAAAACATACATAAGATGATGTAATTCTATATAAATATGTAAATAATTTGCCCTTATTGATTAAGAAGATTTGTGGGGGTTTTTCCCCCTGTTCACCTTTTTATGTCTCTCTTGAGTTTTGTATTGGGAAATCAAATTTTCCATTGAGTTCTGGTCTTTTCATCAGGAAGGTCTGGAATCCCCTTATTTTGTTGAATGTCCATCTCCTTCCCTGAAAAATTATGCTGAATTTTGCTGGGTAGTTGATCCTTGGTTGTAGTCCCATCTCCTTTGCCCTTTGGAATATCATATTCCAGTTTCTCCTGTCTTTTAAAGTGGAAGCTGAAAGATCCTGCGTGATCCTGACTGTAGCTCCACAATATTTGAATTGTTTCTTTTTGGCTGCTTGCAGTATTTTCTCCTTGATTTTGTAATTCTGAAATTTGGCTATAATATTTCTTGGGGTTTTAAGTTTGGGATCTCTTTCAGGGGGTGATCAGTGAATTTTTTCAATGACTATTTTGCCCTCTGGTTCTAGGACCTCTGGGCAGTTGTCTTTGATAAGTTCTTCAAAGATACTGTCAAGGCTCTTTTTTTCATCGTGGATTTCCGGTAGACCAATAGCTATTAAATTGTCTCTCCTGGATCTATTTTCAGGTCAGTTGTTTTCCCAATCAGATATTTCACATTTTTTCTGTTAATTCATTCTTTACATTTTGTTTTACTACTTCTTGATGCCTCATAGAGTCATTAGCTTCCACTTGCTCAACTCTAATTTTTAATGAGTTACCGACTTCATTTTGCTTTTGAGTCTCCTTTTCCAATTGGTTGAGTTTATCTCTCAGGGTGTCATTTTCTCTATTTATATTCTGAATCTCTGTGGCCATTTCGCCAATCTTATTCTTTAGGGACTTGATTTCGTCAGTGGCTTTTTTTTTCATTTTTTTCCATTTTTTCTTTTACCTCCCTAATTTGGCTTTTAAAATCCTCCTTTAGCTCTTCCAGTAATGCTTTTTGGGCTTAATACCAGTTCACACTACCTTTTGAGGTATCAGATGTGGGTATAGTGTCATTGTTATCCTCTTCCAAATTGGTATTTTGATCATGCCTGTCTCCATAAAAAGAATCGGTGGTACTCGGTTTTTTTGTGTTCTTCGTGTTGGTTAGCCTGTTCCTGGCTTTACAATAAATTTCTGCTTTTGGGGCTCAGGGCTTTCTCTCCCAGCTTTCCTATTCTGGGGATTGTGAGTCTCGTTGTTGGGTTTGTGAATTATAGCCTTCAATTTCCTGAGGTGTGGGGGAGGGGGTCTGGCTGCCCGAAATCTCCTCTTCCCCTGGAGTTGTTCTCCAGCACTGTTGCTCTCCAGCAATGGTATCAGCTCTTTGTTGTTTGATCTGGGTGTCTGGCACTTTCCCTGGGGGAGCAAGAGTACGTCTGGGCTCCTGGTGTTGACACCTGCTGGCTCTGCCCCTCTGGGACTCAGGTACTTCCACTACTGGGCCACTGAAGCCCCACTTCCATCTCCTCTATTCCAGTGTTTTGTTTTGTTCCCTCCCCCCAGGAATTCTCTGGGTGGGGAGGGGAGGGATTAGAGCCGTTTACCTGGCCATTATGTCTCCCGGAAGTAAAAGAAGCGTTTCACACCTTTGGGCTGCAAGCCTCAGGAGTTGGTATCTCATGGTGGCGTTGCACTGCCTCTCATGGCTTCCACAGAGTGCCATCCTGTGTTGGGAAGCCTGGGGATCTCCGCTGGTTTCAGGTGCCCGGCTTTCTCCCAGCCTGTCTCCCACGTGGGTTTCCTGGCCAGCCGCTTCCACTTTGGTCCCATCTGGAGCAGCTCTGCACGCCGAGCACTCTCCTAGCCCACAGATTTGTTCCTTTGGCCTTTCAGACTCTCCTGGCTGGGAAATTTGCCCCACTCAGACTTCTCACGGTTTCTAACTCTCTCAAATCTGCTCAAATTCATTTTATAGGAATCTGACAGAACTTGTGAGAGAGCTCCGGTAAGATGCTGTTTTCATGCAGCCATCTTGGTTCCGCTCCCATCCATGTTTTTTCTAAAATCAACAGGCTCGTCGTTTCTTACAGCCCAGTTATATTCCATCACAATCATATGCCACAACTTGTTCAGCCAACCCAAATTGATAGGTATCCCCACAGTTTCCAGTTCTTTTCCACCACAAAGAGAGTTGCTATAAATATTTGAAGATGTATAGATTCTTTTCCTTTTTCTCTAATCATCTTTGGAAACAGACCTGGTAGTGGTATTACTGGTCAAAGAGTATAGGCAGTTTAATAACTCTTTGGGCACAATTTCAGATTGATTTCCAAAATGGTGGAATTGACTCGCAGTTCTACCAATAATGAATCAGTGTCCCGTTTTTTCCACATCCCCTCCATTACTTGTTGCTTTCCCCTTCAATCATTTTATCCAATCTGATAGGTGTAAAATAATCTCTCAGAGTTGTTTCAATTTGCATTTTTCTAATCAATAATGATTTAGAGTATTTTTTCATATGACTATAAATTATTGACACATGACCTAGATATAAAGAAATATTACAAGAAAATTTGAAGAACATGGGATATATTATCTATTAGAATTACAGATAGGCAAATAATTTATAAGTAAACAAGAGATAAAGAGCAGTGCAAAGCATAAAATGGATGATTTTTATTACATTAAATTCAAAAGGGGTTTGTATAAATAAAACAAATGTATCAAAGATCAGAAGGAAAGCAGAAATTGAATAAAATTCTTATAGTTTCTCAGATAGAGGTCTTATATCTCAAATGTATAAAGAACTTTGTCAAAATGTTAAGAATACAAAAATATTTTTATCTCCAAGAGACCAAAGAGCCCAGTAACGGAGAAACAGTCCAGGGAGCCAGAGGAAGTTATCGGAACCTATGGAGGAGAATTAAAATACTTGGCTCCAGACCATTCCCAATTAGTGAAACAGCCAATGTAGGTATAGAGTAAGGGCTCACAAAATCCCTATGGATAATGCCAGAAAGGGGAGTCATGAAATGAGAATCACCTTCAGCCCCATCTATGAGGATTTATAGGGAACAGTTAACTCTTAGGCTTTCACAGTGAAATAAAGTCACATATATACAAATAAATTATTGTGTTCCAATTCAATTAAGATATCCCTTTTTTATCTGGTTCTCACAACTTTGATCTCTTGTATACATTGCAAATTCAACATTTGTTTTGTAATGTATCTGGTGGATTAAATTTAATAACCACTAAAATAAAATGATTAAAATTTTTGGAAATATCAAAAAAAAATAAGTGGAACAGGTTTAGGGGAGGGAAGTTAGAAATAGTAGTTATGCGGTAGGGGGCTGAGTATTACAAAGGACAGTTAGGAGTGGAGGAGAGATTAGAAGGGCAGGTATGTAAAAGTAGGACCTAGTACTAAGATTACATATAAGAATTGAGGGTTATGAGAGTTTGTCTCTGGGACCTCGCGGCTGGCTCCTTGTGGAGAAGGATGCCTCCATGTAGAGGGTGCATCCGCATGTCAACAAGAGGCCCTGCAAGCAGCAGACTTGGGGACGATTTGGGGCTTGGCTGTGCCTGAGCATCCCTGCATTTTCTCACTTTCACCTTCCCACAAGCTCTTCTTTTCTCCCCGCCCCACGTTCCTGAGCACTGACATCTGCACGAGCCACCCTTAGGAAAACCTTGTGGCACGCGTGGTACAGCCTAATGAGACCAGAAATCCGGGGAGGATTGCCACGGACGAGTGAAGGGGCCCGCTTCAGAAATCCACCCCGTCCACCGAAGCCTTGCTACAGCCTCCCAGACCAGGCCAGCTAGGGTCCAATGCTGCAGTTTAACCCACACCGTGAACCTCGAGTTACCCTTTACTGCCCCCCCTCCCCATCCCCGGGGCCTCCCTGTTTTCCGCGGAGGTCTCTATCCCCACTCGCGTTTCCCTGCTCCCAGGAGGAGGGACTCATCACTTTACCAAATCAGGGCGGCTGGAGCTGGGCTGGGCCCCTCTGCATGCCTGAGGTCTGGCACTGCCCCTTCCTTGTTCATTGCCATTTTGGACACCCCTTATTTATGACTTTTATACTCGGCCCCAGGCCTCGCTCTGCCCCCTTCCCTGTGCTTCCCTGCGGGGCAGGGGTCCTTTTTAACGTGTCCGTTTGTTTCCGTATCGAACCAGTCAATAAAACACGGCTCCTTTGTTACGGCAAAAAAAAAAAAAATGTCTCTAAGACATAGCTAATGTCATCTGGGTTAGAAGGTGTGGGAGTAAAGCTAACTAAAAAGACAAAGGAGTGTGAAGAATAGTGTATAGTAGGAAAAAGGAAAGCAAATGAAGCAGAGAAATGGAATCAGGTAGAAAAGTAAAAAGAAATTTGGAGATGGAATCTCCCTGAAAAATCCTGTCCTCTAGATGGTCTTAATGACAAGAAAGTGACTTAGGAAGTAGACCCCAGAAGGAAGAGAGAGATTGTCCTCCAAACTGGCAAGATTCATGGGTCCAGGGAAAAACAGCCCACTTATGTTCCAGTTATTGAGGGCTATAATCAGCTAACCACATAGTGAAGGAAGCTGCCAGTGGGGTAGACATAGGGCAAAGGACCAAGATGGAAGGAGTCATTGGATCCAAGAAAGATGGATATAATCTCCCTCAAGGCTATTTTTCTGATAATTGTGTAGCAGGAGAAAGTATATCGCCCATCAAAGTATCACTAAAAAAACCATTTTCAATGAATAGCAACTTCTGTCTTGGGGGTAAAGTACAAAGGAAGTGGTAGAAGAAGCCATGACTAGGAATGCTGATAAAGGGAAAAAAAGAGGACTTTATTTTTCCTTAAGGAGACCACTGTAATATCGAAGAGAAGCTCACTTTGGAGAACGTGGAAAAGGTACAGTAGAACCTTGAATAATATCAGCCGGGAACCATGGATTTGAAAATCTGATGAAAGGCCCAAATGGTCTATGCTGGTGGAATTATGGGGAGATAGGGAAAACTGTAATTTGGTTCAAAGGCTCTGGAAAAGAATTTGGAATTATACTACAAGTGTCACTACTCTGCAGGTATATATGCCCCAGTAAGCTTAAAGATAAAGGGAAAGATCCCATGTGTATATAAAATATAGCAGCATATTTTGTGGAAACAAAGCAGATGTCCATCAATTGGAGAATAATTGAGTAAAGTGAGGTGTATGAATTTAATGGAAAATTTTCATTGGTAGAGGGAATATCCTTCTGAGGAGTTACCTACATCTGGAATTATAGGTCCAGAGCAAAAACCAAACCAAACCAAATCAAACAAACAAAAACAAAAAGACAAAAAAAGCAAAAAGTGAATATGAAGAATTCAAAGGATTATGGAAATCTTGTAAGATTAAGGAAAATGTAAACAGAATCAAGAGAACAATTTATACAATGGGGTTGGAGAACAGATGTGTGATTTCATTGGTATAGAAACTCTAGGAACTCGCAGATGAGGAAACTCCCTTCACCAGTGTAGCTCAGCACCTTCTGAACTGCATTGGGATCAGTTCTCTGCAATTTGGACCTTCTCTACAACTTCTAATTCTAAAATATGGCCCAAAACATTGAAAAATTAGGAGACTATACAACTAGTACTTGTCAGATGTATATCTTGAACTCAGAACTTCTTGGCTCTGAAGGTGACCCTCCTCTATGCTAAACTCCTGATTTACACAATATCCACATTAATAAAAAGGAAAAACAGGACCAAAAGAAACCAAAACTGTCAATACAAATCCTTAATTACTCTCCTCCCCATCTTCCTGTTACTGTAGAGGACCATACCCTCCTCCTGGCCCCTCAGGCTCCCAACCTAGAAGTCATCCTGGATTCCATACTGTCTTTCACTCCCTCTCCCTGCCCCCATCTAAGATGTTGCCAAGTCTTGTCAATCTCACCTTTACAACATCTCTTGCAAGAGATGCTTTGGTGGTGCAGTGGATAAGTGTTTCTGAGTTCAAATCTGATTTCTACTACTTCTACTTACTGGCTGTGTGACCATGGGCAAGTCACTTAACTCTGCCTCAGGTTCCTCATCTGTAAAATAAGCTGGAGAAGGAAATGGCAAATCACTACAGTATCTCTGCCAAGAAAATCCCAAATGGAGTCACAAAGAGTCAGACATGACTGAAAAGTGAGTGAATAACAACATCTCTTAAACATGCCCCTTTCTCCCTTTCGACACTGCCACTTCTCTGGTCCAGACCCTTATCACCTCATGCCTTGATTATTGCAATATTGCTGGTGGATCTGCCTGCCTCAAGTCTCTCCCCATTCCAATCCATTCTCCATTCAGTCACCAAACTGATTTATCTAAAGTGTAAGACTGATTATGTTGGCCCCCTCCCCTCCCACTCAATAAATTGTAGCACCTTCCCATTGCCTCCAGGATCAAATATAAAATGTTTTGTTTGGCATTCAAAGCCTATCATAACCCAATCTCTTCCTATTTTTCCAGCCTTCTTATGCCTTACTCTCCAACAGGTTATAGTCTTGGACCCAGTGACCTTGACTACTTGGCTATTCCATCAAAAAGATGCTCTATTCCTCTGCTCTGGGTATTTTCTGGCTGTTCCATACCTGGAACACTTTTCGTCTTCCACTCTAAATACTGACCTCTCTGGCTTCCTTTGAATCCCAATCGAAACCTCACCTTCTACAGGAAGCCTTCCCCAAGCCCTCTTAATTTCGCTCTGTTAATTATTTCCTATTTATTCTGTTTTATTTAGCTTAGTTTATATAATTTGTTTGCGTGTTGTCTCTCCCCTTAGCATGCTTGCCTTTTTCCATATCCCCAGCACTTAGCACAGTGCCTGACACATAGAAGACGTTTAATAAACGTTGGTTGATTAAACACAGACACAGACATGGAATAATGTACTTTCAATTTTTTAGTGTAGGGAATTCATGTATACCCTTGTTAATGATTCCCAAGGGGAGAGGGCATGGGAATATGAGGGTGGTTTTGCACAGGATAGAAAATCTCCTAGCTCCAGTTCTGTCCCAGGTAGGATACTGGGATGAAACCAGGAGAGCTTCATTTTCCGCTTAGAAGTACCTATACTAGCATTTATCTAGATCGCTAAGGTTCACAAGACACTTTACATATGTTAGCTCTTTTGAATCTTGCAATAATCCTTTGAGATATGTGCTATTATTTCCTTTTAACAGAGGAAGGAACCAAGGCTGAAAAGGTTTTAATGACTCACTGAGAGTCACATAGCTAATAAATTTCTGTGGTAAAATTCAAACTCAAGTCTTCCTAATGCCAAATTAGACCCTCTGGTCACTATACCACCTAGGTAACCACGTAGGTCATACTTACGGCCCCTTAGCAAGGAGCAGCTACATGTGCCTGGAGCTCCTAAAGCCTCTCTGGGTTTGTTTTGTAGACACAGAGAATTCAAGCAGTCTCTGGGGATGTTAGCCTGCCCCTTCCCCTCAATGAGCTTTTCCGCCTTGTTTAAGCAACAGCTAAATAGATTTGATTTCATTTTTAATTTAGCAAGGAAAACAAAACTTGGGTTAGATTTTCGTTTCCTTGTGGTATTAGCCTTATAATTATATATGAAAGCAAACAGTCCAACCACAAATAAGGCTACATAAAACAGGCCACATATCCTGAACAAAAGTGCTTTCAAATTACAGAGGCATGATTGAAAAGCTTGCTGAAAATAACCACACTTCATAAAAAACAAAATCCCGTGACTTAACCCAGCTCAGAACTTCACTGGAGCCACCAGTGAGGGTGGGAGAGAAGCCTGAATCTTTAGTCAATCAGTCCTTTAAGTCGATTACCAAGAAAGAATCCCAGGAGCCAAGTTCAGGACAAAGAACATATTTCAGGGAGGGATCACTAGCAAGGGTTTCAGGATAATGGACACCCAAGGCTGATGGGACAAGACTGCTGGTTTGCTACTTTCACTGGGGAGGCTTGGAATGCTGCATGGAGCAGACTGAATGAAACTTCATGAAATTTGACACATGATACGGGGCTAAGCAGATGTCCTGCAGAGTTGCTGGGGAATTGTGGTCAATGAAGGCATTTGGGGGCTAGAAAACTCTATGCATGATGCCAATTTGAAGAGGAAGGGGACTCTATAAAACACACTAGGGCCTCTGGCTTCTCAACTTGCCTGATGTTCAAGTATAAAAAGCAATGATGCTCTGCTTGAGCAGAGAAAGAACTCCCAAACCAAACCTGAGTTTTTAGAAGTTCATGATCTCCCTTCGAATCACTGCTTTGAGACCAATTATTAGACTGAGGCACAGATCAAGAAAGATTTTTAGTTGTCAGAGTAAAAATGTGTTTACCTGATTCTGAGTCATGCTGGATATTTACAGAGAGCAGTTTTCAGCTCCCTCTTAAATATTTTTTTTCATCTGTTTTAATGGGTCCATTGAAATTTTGCTTTAAAAATTCTGACATGGCATCTAGCTATACAAGGGTCTGTTTGCCTGAAATCTGTGCCCACTAAGTAAAATTCTTAAATCCCAGATGACTCTAAATGTCTTTCTAACTTCTAGATCCTCCTTCCCTTCCCACCACATCCTTGGATATATTCATGCAAAGTAGTTCATTAGAGGAAGGAGAAGACAATAAATGAAGGAGCCAGTCAAGTCAACAAGCCAAAGAACACTTATTAAGTAGTTCCTATGTTGTTAGACACTCTGCCAAGTGCTTGGAATTCAAATATAGGAAGAAAGAAAGACATTCTGTGCCCTCAATTAGCTGCCATTCTAATGAGGAAGACAACACATAAAAGGAACTGATAAAGGGAGGGAAGGAAGAAGATCTAGAGAGTCAGGAGTGGGGTCAGAGAGGGACACATTATTCCATTCCTGCCTGCAGTTTCTTGTAGGTGCAGATTAGTTTCATGTTATTCAAATTTCCTTTAAATTACATTTGAAGGTATTTCTCCTTGGTACTTGATTTGTTTGTCATTGAAATTATTAACTTGAACCACTCTGTGTCTTTCAGTTTTCAACCTTGTGTTTTGTTTGTTTTTCTGAAAGCATTCCATGAAATTTCTGCACAGAAGTTTTCAGAAGTTTTGGAGTTCTGGACAATTTTATTATATTATTTCTTGAATCATTCTATGCAAGTTTTTGACTTGCATTCTTCAGGGAGAGTATGATCCTTAAGTGGTTTCTATGCATCCTTTCTTGAGATCATCATCCTTTGTTTACACAGAGAAGATGTGTTCTTTTAATATTATTGCTTTTTGTTTCTTTTATTCCAGATTGTTTTTTTTTCTTCTGCATATTTGTATTGCCAATCAGTTGTTTTTGCTTCTGTTTATTTGGAGAGACCATACCAGATTATAAGCTTTTCCTATTCTGCCAATTATTTTTGCTGCATCAGCCATACATTCTGTTTTCACAATTCTTATTTCTCTTGAAAAATTTGGGAACATCTTGTTGTGATTCCATGATCTGTTGCTAATCCCAAGATCTTCTATCCTCGACCAGTATTAATTTTTTTTGTCTTACAACTTTTATTCAGAGTTGTTTGGACTCATTTAAATATCTTAGAGGTGATTAGCCCTTCTCTTTTAATAGCTTCCCTGTTGATTTATCTGCTTAGGCTCAAGGTTTTTAACTGAGTTTGCTTCTTCCCAAGATATTGGATAATTTCAATTTTTTTCTCCCTTATATTCTTCTGTCACTCACTTTCTGATTCCTTTTCTCTTTAATTAGGGATCACCCAGAGCTAAACCTCAAAGCTGTCTGAGTCTCCTCCATTTTTAGGAATTTATTTTTCACTGGACTTAATTCCTGTCCCAGGTGATTTCTGGAAGGGTGTGTGTGTGTGTGTGTGTGTGTGTGTGTGCGCGTGCTCACGCACGCATGCATGCTCATGTGAGCAAGTGCATGCAATTTGCCCTAGATAAATGTCAGTCCTCTTTCTTTAAGGCCTAGTAAACACCTCTCACCCACTGCTGTTCTTCTCCCTTCCCTCTTTTCTTTGGTTCTCTGACCGACAGCTGTTGTAGCTGCCATCCCAGGCTGAACAAGCATTGAGTTGCCTTTACCTTTACTTCCTCCACACAAAGTGTTGAGGAGAGGGTTTGGGAAAAGTTGTATTCTCCTGCTTGATGCAACAGAATGGTGAAGTATAGCACTTAGCTCAGTGCCTGGCACATAGTAGGCACTTAATAATATGAACTGAAAGGGGCAAAGTATGTTAGTAGAAACTACAATAGTGGCAAAGAAATTGCTGAGTTGATAGTAGAGCACAAGTTCATGGGCCAGGTCATATTGGCATGGCAGAGCATGGGGATGGTTTGGGAGGGGTGTTGAATGAGTGTGTCAGAGATGAAGGATTAGTCTTTACTTGACTTCCTAGGAGAGAGCCAAGATGGTGAAGTAGAGAAAGCACTCAGCTGAGCACTCCCCTCCAAAAAACTTTAAAATAACTCCTCAAATCAAATTCTGGAGTGGCAGAGCCAACAAAGATCAAAAGTTAGACACACTTCCAGCCTAAGACCCTAGGAGCCAAGAGGTCATAAAGAGATCTGTGACATAAGGGTGGAGGCCAACCCAGAGCATCAAAAATAGACCTAATTAAAAGGGATAAGTAGAGAAACTACACATCACTAAAAGTCACCATAAACAATGAAGTAATATCAATATTAAATATACATGCATTAAACAGCATAGAATACAAATTCTAAAAGTAATAGTCAAATTAATTATAAGAGGAAACAGATAGTAAAACTAAACTACTCACTTTCCCCTCTCAAGGCTAGATAAACTTAACCATAAAATAAATAAGAAAGAAGTTAAGGAGATCATTAGAATCTTAGAAAAATTAGATATGCTAGATCTCTGTAGACAGCCAAATGAGAATTAAAGAACTGTATAGATTTTTATGAACTGTACATGTTACGTACACAATAACTGACCATGCATTAGTACATAAAAACCTCACAACCAAATGCAGAAAAGCAGAGACATGAAATGCATCCTTTTCAGATCATAATGCAATAAAAATTACATTAAATAAAGGGATGTGGAAACATAGATTAAAAGTTAATTGGAAACGAAAGAATCTAATCTTAAAGAATGAGTAGGTCAAAGAACAAATCATAGAAACAATAAATAATTTCATTTGAGAGAATAACAAGACAACAATTCAAAATTTGTGGGTTGCAGTCAAAGCGGTACTTAAGGGAAAATGTATATCTCCAAACACATATGTCAATAAAAGAGAGAAAGAGCAGATCAATGAATTGGACATAGAACTAAAAATAAAACCTAGAAAAATAACAAATTAAAAATTTCTAATTAAACAGCAAAATTAAAATCCTGAAAATCAAGGAAGAGATTAATAAAATTGAAAGTTAAAAAATGATATTGAACTAATAGATAAAACTAGGAGCTGTTTTTATTTTAAAAATAGATAAACAATTGGTTACTTTGATTTTTAAAAGTAAGAATAAAACCAAATTATTGCTATCAAAAATGAATAGGGTGAATGTACCACCAATGAAGATGAAACTGTAACAGTTATTAGGAGTTGTTTTGCTCAATTATATGTCAGTAAAACTGACATACCAAGTGAAATGGATGAATATTTACAAAAACATAAACTGACTAGATTAACAGAAGAGGAAAGAAAATACTTAAGTAACTAATTCTTAGAAAAAGAAATTGAACAAACCATCAATGAGCTCCCTAAGAAAAACTCCCCAGGACCAGATGGATTTGCAAGTGAATTTTACCAAATATTTAAGGAACAATCAATCCTAATTGCTATATAAACCATTTTGAAAAATAGGCAAAGAAGGAGTCCTACCAAATTCCTCTTATGACACAAAGATAGTGCTGATAGCTAAACCAGGGAAAGCAAGATCAGAGAAAGACAACTGGAGACCAATTTCTTTAATGAAAATGGATGCAAAATCTTTTAAATAAAATACTAACAAGGAGATTACAGCAATATATCACAAAGATCATATACTATGACCAGGTGGGATTTAAACTAGAAATTCAAAGCTGGTTCAATATTAGGAAAATTATAAGCATAATTGACCATATAAATAGTAAAAACAACAAAAAATTATGTGATTATCTCAACAGATGCAAAAAAAAAGCCTTTGACAAAATATAACACCTATTCCTATTAAAAACACCAGAAAGCACAGGAATAAGTGGAGCCTTTCTTAAAATGATAAGTAATATCTATTTAGAACCAAGAGCAAGCATTACCTATAAAGGGGATGAACTTGAAACCTTCCCAATAAGATCAGGGGTGAAGTGAGGACATCCATTATCACCGTTATTATTCAATATTGTACTAGACACTTTTGCTATAGCAATGAGAAGAAAAAGAAATTGAAGGAATAAAAATAAGCAAATAAAACTATCACTCTTTGCAGATGATATAATGGTATACTTAGAGAATTAACTTAAAAAAAAACTAGTTGAAGCAACAACTTTAGCAAAGTTTCAGGAAAAAAAACAAACCCATAAAAATTATCAGCATTCTACATACTACCAACAAAACCCAGCAGCAAGAGAAAGAAAAATTCCAGTTAGAATGACTGCAGACAATATAAAATACTTGAGAGTCTACATGCCAAGACAAACCCAGGAACCCCATATACACAGTTACAAAACACTTTTTACACAAATAAAAACAGATCTAAACAACTGGAGGAATATTAATTGCTTATGGGTAGGCTGAGCCAATATAATAAAAATGACAATTCTATTTAAGTAGATTTACTTATTCAGTGACATACCAATCAAACTACCAAAGCATTTTATTTTACAGAGCTAGAAAAAATAATAACAAAATTCATCTGGAAGAACAAAAGGTCAAGAATATCAAGAGAATCAATGAAAAAAAAATTTGAATAAAGGAAGCCTAGAAGTAACAGATTTCTAACTATCAAAATGGAAGTCATCAAAACAATCTGGTACCAGCTAATAAGAATAGTGGTAGATCAATGGAATAGATTAGGTACACAATACACTTTTAAATGACCATAGTAATCTAATGTTTGATAAGCCCAAAGATCTAAGCTTTTGGGATAAGACCAAAAATTCTGGGAAAACTGGAAAGCAGTTTGGAAAAAAACTAGGTACAGTCCAATATCTCACACTAACATAAGGTCAAAATGGATAAATGATTTAGACAGAAAGGATGATATCAGCAAATTAAGGGAGAATTAAAAAAATGTCAGGTCTATGAATAAGGGAAGAGTTTATGATCAAACAAGAAATAAAGAGGAGCATGGGAAGTTAAATGTACAATTTTGATTACATGAAATTAAAAAGTTTTTGCAAAAACAAAACTAATGAAACTAAGGTTAGAAGGAAAATTAGGAAACTGGGAAATATATATTTTACAGCAAGCTTCTCTGATAAAGGCCTTGTTCCTCAAATATATGAGGAACAAAGCCAAATTCACAAAAATAAAAGCCATTCCTCAGTTGATACATTGTTAAAGGAAATGAACAGGCAATTTTCAGAAGAAGAAATTAAAGCTATCAATAGTCACATTTAAAAAAAAGCTCTAAATTACTACTAACTAGAAAGATGCAAATTAAAACAACTCTCAGGGACCACTTCACACATGTCAGATTGGCTAAGATTATAGAAAAAGACAATGACAAATGTTAGAGGGGATGGGGAAAAATTAAAACACTAGTGTGCTGCTGGTGGAGTTGTGAAGTAGTCCAACCATTCTGGAGAAAAATTTGAAATTATGGCTGAAGGACTCTAAAACTACTCATACCCTTTGACCTAGCGATACCACTACCACATCTGTATCCCAAAGAAATCAAAGAAAGAGGAAAATTACCTATTTGCACAAAAATACTTATAGCATCTCTTTTTGTTTTGGCAAACAATTGGAAATTGAAGGGATGACCATCAGTTAGGAAATGACTGAATAATCGATGGAATACTGTTGTGCTACAAGAAATGACAAGCAGGATGATTTCAGAAGAAGATGGAAAGACTCATATGAATTTAGGCAAAGTGAAGTAAACAGAACCAGAAGAATGTTGTACATAGTAACAATAATATTGTAAGAATGAACAACTGTGACTTAGCTACTCTGATCTTGGATGTATTGATCCAACACAGTTCTGAAGGACCCATGGTGAAAAGTGTTATCCACTGTTAGAGAAAGAACTGATGAACTCTGAATGCAGATTGAAGCATACTTTTTAAACTTTATTTTTGTTTCTTTTTTTCTTTGTTTTCTTTTGCGACTTGACTAATATGGAAATATGTTTGGCATGACTTCATATCTATAATCGATATCAAATTACTTCCCTTCTCAAGGAGGAGGGAGGGACAGAATTTGAAACTTGAAATTTAAAAATAATCAATTTAAAAAATTTTTACATGTAATGGGGAAACTGATCAAACTGAGAAAAACAGAGGTTAAGTAATTTGCTCAGGGTCATATAGCTAGTAAGTGTGTGAGGCTGGATTTAGCTCATGACTCATATCAAGCTTGAAGCCCTATAAAAACCCCAGATCTTTTTCAAGTGAACTTCTTTCTAGCCTCCCCCAATTTTACTTGCAAAGGTGTTTTCTGAACCCATTGTAAAACTTTACATATATTCGTAACAAATTTTTGCTGTAAAGGTTTGGTCATACTTAGTAGAGTTCAGAGCAGTGGAGCCAGGTGTTTAAAACAGATAAAATATTTGGATGAGCTGTTTCCTCTGGCCCCAGAGGGCAAACATAGAAGCAATAGTTTAGAGTTTAAAGTGGCAGATTTTGGCTATGAAAAGAAAACATCGCAAAAATAGAAGTCATTCAAGAGTAGAATGGACTGCATCAGAATCATTGGATTTGATTTTAGAAATTTTCAAATAAAGGATGGGTGAGTACTTGTGGGAGTTGTTTACATAGGAGATTTCTCTTCAGTGGTAGATTGGGCTATAGAACTCTGAGGTTCTTTGCAATTCAGAGATTCTATGATTCTATAATGAAAATAGACATCATAGCCCTCTGGATGTAAGTGGGGATGAAAAGATTATTTTACTGAATTAGAAAAAAATAATAAAATTAATTTGGAAGAACAAAAAGTCAAGAATATCAAAGGAACTAACAAAAAAATGTAAAGGAATGAAGTTTAGCAGTACCAGATCTTAAACTGTATTATAAGGTAGTAATTATCAAAACTATCTGGTACTGGCTAAGAAATAGAAAGTTAGATCAATGGAACAGAGTAGACATATAATTTGTAGCAGCAAATAAATATAGTAACTTTGTATTTGACAAGTATAAAGGCTTAAGATTTTGCAATAAGAGTTTATTATTCGGTAAAAATTGAAAAAGTGTTGGGAAAACTGGAAAGCAGTATGGCAGAAATTGGGCATAGACTAATATCTTACACTATTTACCAAGATAAAGTCAAAATGGATGCATGACCTAGATATAAAGAGAGATATTACAAGAAAGTTTGAAGAACATGAAGCATATTACTTATCAGACTTACAGATAGGTGAAAAATTTGTGAATAAACAAGAGACAAAGAGCAGAATAAAGTGTAAAATAGATCATTTTGATTAAATTAAAAGGATTTTGTACAAATAAAACAAAAGTAGCCAAGATCAGAAGGAAAGCAGAAAATTGGGATGACTGAATCTTCAATCCCCTGGGGCAATGGACACAAAGCAAGAACATTGGGAGGAATTTTAGCTTCCATGAGCCTTTAAAGGCATCCAAACATCAGTGAGTATAGATGCATATTTAGTCAAAAATGACATTTCCAGCATATCCAAACCACTAACTTAACTAAGCAATGGAAAATAAGTCCCCAATTCAAAACTAAAGTCTGTATCAACTTAGTCATCCCCAATAAATACACATCCTAAGGACAAACACAACAGTCTTCCTTAAATGATGATTAATTTACTCTATGGTCAAGCAAGTCCTTTAATACATGCATCAGTTAACAGGATACATTTCCTTTTACAAAAGAAAAACTTGAATCTGCCTGAGGCCACATAGCAGAGGCTGATTTTGAACCCTGGGCCTTTGCCTGTAAAACCCAGTACTCTTCCCTTGATAGCATTCTGACCTTTACTTTGTCGATTTCACTCAAAATTAATTTCTTTTTGATTAATGAAATTCAGTGCATGGTGGCCAACATAGCATTCATCCAGTGCTTTATAGACACCTCAATGACTTATAAGATCAGAGTGCCATTGGGTACCTTAGAGATCTTCTATTCAAACTCTCTCATCTCTTAGAATCTGTTACACTGCACTGCAACCTCACTTCAATTGCAAAGTAATTGGTCCTGGCCACATCATTTCCCCTGCCCATGCTTCGTTTTTTTTTAAATGTAACCTAAAAGGATTGGATTAATTCATCCAAGTCTAGTTTCTAGCATTTCCTTATACTGTAATGAACATATACAATGAATGACTAAAGTGGAGTGAATGGCCTCAAATCACTTAGAAGGGGTAACAAATGGGGAGAAACCTAAGATCCTCTGAGAGAGACCTAGATACACAGTCTATGGCAGAGATGATTGGACACCATGAGATCATTGTCAAGAGAAAAAGATGGGTAGGTCCAGGCCAAGGTAAAGATCATCTGCAGTACTGGAAAGAAGTGCCTCATCTGGTATCTTCTTATTTTAACTATCGTTTCTTGGTAACTAGGTGCTTAGCTCAGTTGTCTCTATGATACTTGAAGGAAGTCAAGCACAACTGTAGATATCTGAATTTTGGCATCTGTATGGCTCTAACTAGTACCCAGGATTCCTGTCAGTCCAGTGGTTTTTCTGCTCTGTCACATTACCTCTCAATTGTAAATGAATGGAAAAAGTGGTCCATCTGGTTGTAGTATGTACCTTCAACTCTTCCTATATATACATTACAGCAAATCAACTGAATTATACCATTGCAATATAGCTGATTTACTGTGACTACTCTGAAACAAGGCACCACTCATCAGGGCCCAGGCATTCCACACCCTGGCCCTTGAGAACAAGGAAAGTGGTCCAGGATATTTCAAGTTGTCCAAATATTTCAGTCCTGATCAGTCTGATTGGTCCGTGGTATAGAAATCCAAATTTGGTCTCGGGGCTTATGCCTGTGCTATGAGAATCTGGCCCATTATCTCTCATTATTAAGGTATGTCTTGCCAACATGTGGTTCCTTTGGCTATGTAAACAACATTTTATTTCCTTAGTACTGTTATATAGAGACTTTTTAAAATGAACTTGAGAACAAATAAACTTAGAAGTACAGACTGGGCATTTGTGGATTCATGAGCCTTAGAATCTGCTTCTAGCCCGTAGACAAAAAAAAATTAATATACTTCTTATACAGTGGCAATGTGGTTTCATGGGACACGTAAATGTGGGAACAGTCTTTCCCACGCACCTTATTTTACATTGCTATTGACCTTTTATATACATAACTGATGACAAATGTCTCCAGATAAAGAACCTGGTGCAGTCCCATTGGAGTGTTGGACCACCTGAGATGTCTCTGTCAAAATAAATGTCTGATGATAGATCAAGCTGCACCACCATATTAAATAAGCTTGAAATATCCTGAAAAAGCTACGTTAATCGAAAAGTTTCCGTGTTTGGGTAGAGTCATAGTTTTCCCATGATGACCCACTGTTTTCCCATCTCATTTTCCCATGAGGTGTAGGTGGTCATCAAGACAACAGAAACTTTTGGGTGGTGGCTGCTTTGCCCTTGCTCTGACATTTGTGTGACTTGACCACCAGAAAAACCAACCACTGAGAGTCATTTCTCTTACCTTCCTCGCTACCTTCCATGTTCCTAGTCCTTTCGTCATCCAATTGTTAAATAAATGGGAATATGATTTCCTCTAATCAAATGGTGGAGAAGGTTAGTGGCTGGTAGATTGATGGAAAATTATTGAGTGAGAAGAAGCTATTTGAAGATATGTAGGAAGATTGTTTGTTCATCTTGAATTTGTCCTGGGCAGTACAATGTTAAATAAGGCAACAGAAAAGCTGTGGATAACTGTTTATTCTCCTTCAATAAAGAAGGGGTTGGAAAACAACACCTTCAACAACCTGACTTTGATGTACATGGCCTGTGGCCCACTGACATGCATGGGAGTGGCAAGTCTAATCAGGGCCACACTGACCTCTGAGGGGAGCTGATTGTTAAATTTTCATTGTGAGGGTTCAACACTTTGGAAATCACAAAACTGCAAATCAGACCTCGATTTATTGTTTTGTTCATTGTTTAGACTCAATAAAGTGTCAATAATGCAGATTAAACTTAAAAGTGTGCCATGATTTTTAGAGAGATCATTGTTAAAAATTTACCAGCATGTCCCCTGGTCCCTATTGATTATGGGTTTTGTTGGAGTTATATGTATAATAGGGGCAATTTGGGAGGGTGGGAATAGTGGAGTCAAGGGAACTCTTACATTGCCCCCATGGGTCTAATAAGATTAGGAACACACACGCTCACACACACTCACACACACGGCAGTCAGGCAGCTCAGTAAATAGAGTGCTAGGCCTGAAGCATGGACACTATGGTCCATGGGGTTACAAAGAGTCAAACGTGACTGAACAATATGTATATATGCATATATGTATGTGTATGTGCATATAAGTATACATTTATATATATATATAACTTATGGTGTATATGTATATATGCATAGTATACATGCAGGTAAAAATATGTATGCATGCATATATACATATTTTTCCTATTGTTCATCACATTTTATAGATGAGGAAATTGAAGTTTCAAGTGGTTGAGTGACCTTTTCAGGTTCACCAAGTGTCTAAGGCAGGATTTAAACCAAGGTCTTTCTGGTCCCAGTTGCAGCACTTCCTCCATTAGGCCACACTCGCTCCTAGCTAGCAGTTGACAGACATAAAGTGATGCCTCCTTCAATCTCTCCTGCCTCCAGACCCTTTATACTAGCCCTTCTGGAAAGTCTGATCGCTCCCTTGAGAGTCATCAGCAAGTAACATCATAGGGGACAAACATCTTTATCTTCACCTGGCTAAGGCTAACGATTAGATTGATATAAGGATTTCCCATGGGAGGAAATTCCTCTGCCAGTGTAGGTCAGCACCTTCTAGGGATGGCATCACATGGTCTTAGAGGGCTGCCTAGAATGCTGAGAAATTAAGTGCCTTGCCCTGGATCAAATAGCCAGTGTGGCAGATGTGACACTTCCTGGCTTCCAAGTTGTCTCTCTAGCTATTTTGCCATGCTATTTCTCAGCTAAAACACAGCAGAGAAAAAATATATTTCTTACCTCTCTCAACTCAGAGATGCCAGGAAAATCTCCACCTCTTTAGATAAAGCATCAGGTATAAATTTGAGTACAATAGTAACTCCACAACCCAAAGGAGAAGCCTTGATCTTGAGGATGGTGGCAGAAGATTCTCAGTTGCTCAGATGACAACTTCCTCTCAGCTATCCTAGGAGAACCCATTATTCTGGAGCAGAGGCTACAGTGAGAACAGAAGACATTATCTGACTTTTCCTGATTCTCTTTTTCTGTTCTTTAACCTCTGTCTGACTCAGTTTCCTCATCTGTAAAATGGGGATCACAATAGCACCTATTAGGAAAAGCACCATTGGGGGGAAAAATGAAAGTTGAGAAAACATGGGGAAATATTGGCTCCTGGGAAAAGCTCAGACTGAAGACAATGAGGAGGGATCGAGATGGCACCCTTATTCATTCTTTCACTTTCAGTCAATTTCTGCCTATTGCAATTTTCCTGTGCCTGGTGAAGTGTATTTATGTATGTATGATGCTTTCTAGTTTTAACTAGAATAAGCCTCACACAAAGGACAGGTGACTTTTAGAAATGATTGCAAGGAAACCGTGGATTAAAGATAACATTAATAATGCGAGGACAAGCAAGAATAAGACAATGACAGAGCAAACACATCTCCCACTCTTAGCATGGACTGTCCCTTAGACACACCAAGAGAAAAATAATGGAGATGTAATAAAACTCACAAGAAGTTAGTGAAAAAAATGAAATGATAGAAAACGTATTTGAAATATGGATTTAAATTCTCTATTGTTAATGATGAAACATCCTTAAGTGATTATTGTGGCTTGAAATACTAGCTAATGAAAGTAGGAAGCCATCACAATTAACAGACATTTTGAAATCGAGTTTTTGCTGACAAAACATAAGTACTTTACCTGTAAAAACAAACAGAAACAAAAACCTCTCTTGCTGGGTGTGGTAGTGCACTCCTACAATCCTAACTTGGAGCCTGCCAAGACAGAGAGATCACTTGAGTTCAGGAGTTCTAGGCTGCAAGGGCTAAGCTGAACATTGACACCAATATGGTGAGCTAGGAAAGTAGGGAACTGGGGTGTTATGGAGTCCCAGTCTCAAACCACCATCAGCACAATAAACCTCTCCCATCTCTCCATTTAGAAAACTTAAAATCTTCAAAATAAGAGTTTCGGTGTGTTTTTAATCTCTTTATTGAACATATAAAAGTATATCCTTTGATTCGTTTGCAAGAGCAGCTGACTGATAACAAGAAGATAGAAATGGACTTCATTGAGAAAGTGATTCCTAAGACTTGGGAAAAGGCACCCTTTGCCCCTGATGGAGTAGATCAACCTTGATTCCCAAGCTGATTCCCCCTTCCTTTGAACCTATGTGAGCAAGTAGCAGGAGGAACAGAAGGTGCTGAAGAGGTAGAACCTCAAGGGCTTTCCCCTTTGAAAAGTGTGTAGGATGTCACTGGCCATGGGAATCCTGAGCCAGGGTGGTGTGGACAACGATAGTACATTCAGGCAGAACTTGGGCTACTAAAACCTGTTCAGGCAGAACTCATGTTCATGAGCTTCATTCCCCTGCACTCTCTTTGCTACTCTTTCCTTGGGGGGAGGGAATGATTATCACGATTTTATAATGTTTTCGTAATGGTTACTTTGCTCCCTAACCTGCCAAAATATGACAAAGCAGATGATCAACAGAATCGCTAAACATTATGTCTATTGCATGAGCTCAATATTGGGGGATGAGGGGGTGATTGGGAAACACCCAAAAGGGTAGAAAGATTTAAAACTTCTATATCTGCCTGAGCTCAGTTTCTTGTTAGGGGGCTTGAATTTAAAGGAGCCAGAGAGAATTACTGATGTATTTTAACAGCTTCCCAGAACAGAGAGAATACGTGTCCTGAGGTTTCTCTGGGCATCAGAAGGAGTCAGCGCTGTAGAAGTGGTGTGGTGGGGGAGCAGAACCAATCAGTTAGTCAACAAACATTTATTAAGTGCGTTCTACTTGCCAGGCACTGAACTAAGGGCTGGGGGTACAATGGGAGGCAAAAATCAGTTCCTGCTTTCAAGGAGCTGACAGCCTAATGGGGGAAGCAACACGTAAATAACTATGTGCAAATAAGACATATGTATATATACACACATGGGTATTTAGGTGGCATGGTGAATAGCATGCCAGATCTGGAGTCAGGAAGACTCATCTTCCTGAGTTCAAATCTAGCCTCACACACTTACTGGCTATGTGACCTTGGGTAAATTATTTAACCCAGTTTGTCTTAGTTTCCTCATTTGTAAAATGAGATAGAGAAGAAAATGGCAAACCACTTCAGTATCTTTGCCAAGATAACCCCAAATGGGGTCATGAAGAGTCGTACACAACTGAAAACAACTGATCAACAAAAATACACATCTCTCTCTCTCTCTCTCCCCCTGACTCTCTCTCTCTTTCTCTTTATATATACATATATATATATACACATATATATATATATATTTTATATGCATATAAGCATATGTATGTAATATGTATGTGTGTGTATGTATATGTGTATATATGTATATATATGGACATAATCGATAGAAGGAAGGCAGTAGCATTAAGGGGAACCAAGAAGGCTTCTTGTAAAAGGTCAGGACTTGAGGGAAGCCAAGGAAGCCAGGAGGAGAGAAGGGAAGAGAAGGAGACAGACAGTGAAAATGCCCAGAGTCTAAAGACAGAGTGTCCTGAGCGAGGAACAGCAAGGAGTCCAGTCCAATGTTATTGGATAGCAGAATATGTGGGGGGGACGGGAGGGTAAAGTGTAAGAAGACTGTAAATATAGGAGGGATCCAGGTTAAGAAAGGCTTTGAATGTTAGAACACTGTATATTTGATCCTTGAGGAGAGACACTCGCATTTATTTAATAGACTAACAACTATACCTATTAACCAGCTCAGAAAGCAATGTTGCGTATAGCAAAACACAAACCAGTATTTTATATACAATATGCTATTTGAACCTCCCAAAAACATATGCTACAGGTGTTATTGTCCTATTTTACATATGGAGAACCTGAGGGCTCAAGAGAAGGTCAGTGACTTGTTCATGGTCACATAACTAGTAAGTATCAGAGGGAGGATTTGAACCCAGATGTTTCTTATTACATATCCGGCACTCCTTCTACTATACCAAGCAGACCCTTGAATGGTAAATGTTTTGAAGGAAGGGGGAAAAGCATTTCATCATTTGACCCTAGCCCCTTTCCAAATTCTGAATTTAGTGAAACAGTCTAAATGCAAAATAAATCATATGGTGGTACTGAACTGAATCAGATGAGAATGCAGTAGAATTTTAAAAAAATGAGTTATCTTTGTAAGTCTTCTAGAATAATTCCCCCCCTCCATTTTCCTTCTTCCCAATACATGCACCACCTGGTTAAATCACTAGTATTATGGACCTTTTCTTTCTCTCATGACAAGACCTCCTTGCCATTGTTTGACTGACTTATATTTCCACCCTCTTATGGTAGCTTCATAGTCATGCCAGGCCCAAAGTTTCCTTATTTTTTTGGCCAAAGAGCATGTTCTCTGCTAAATAAGAAAGCTTAATCAGGGTAACTAGAAAGGATTGCTATTCTTCCTGGACATCAAATAACTATAAACCATCCCCATCATTTGGAAATTGCACGGAGTGGATAA